>NC_056737.1:938880688-939228188 GCF_019279795.1 Protopterus annectens
AGATTCCCATCCAAATGTGTTGATTCCGGTGAATATGGCTGTAGATAGCCTAAGCTATATGGGTTATATCTCGCAAAGGATGTAACTGTTGGACAACTTGCAAAGATTCAGGGGACATTTAGTGCATCCAAACCATTAGTCAGCTCAAGCTGATCTGACTAACAGTCGAGTTTGAATGTCAAACCCATCAGAGCTTTCATGCCAACAGTGAGAGGGAAGACCTAAGAAAGTGCAATGCTAGGAAAATAATACTAGGTGTCCACACCTTGGTATAAAAACATATGAAAAATAAGGTGGGTTGAGTGAGGAAGTGTTTACTGCAGCATTGATAATTTGAACATCTACTGGTACATTAAGTTTACTTACACAACTGTTATTATGTTTTTCATATGGATCATTGTTGCAGTAGCTTAAGCTATATGGCTAGATTACCACTGGATGGAGGAAGAAGGAAAGATGAAAGACCAGGAGTCCCTAGAGAAAGGTCCCAGTAAAGCCTACCTTAAACCTGGAGAAGCGATCTAGCTTATAATGCTTGGCAGGATATAACCCATATAGCTTAGGCTACTGTAGGAGTGATCATTCAAACATCTTCTGTTATGGTAAGATTACTTGTACACCTGTATGTGTTGGGGACTTTAATATGATTTTTTTAGTTGATCAAGGTGCTGTCAAGCACCATGGTTCAGGCAGTTATTAGAACCTTTTTGAAATATGAGAGATGTGACCTGGTGTTCTGAGATACTGAGGAAAAAAATGCTCACTCATGATGGAGTACTTTTTGGTCATGGTGGTTGTACACTTGTGGCTGCTATTACTGGCATTTGCAACAAGCTTAAATGGTTTATTTTATTACTGTACCATGTAAGCCATGGTGGTGCAGCAGTAGCGTTGTTGCCTTACAGCAAGAGGTTCTCCCGTTCAATTCTCAGCTGGAGCACCTTCTGTGTGGAGTCTGCATGTCCTACCAGCGGTCGAGTGGTGTTCGAAAGACATGCGTAGAATGGGCATGCCTTTGTTGAAGGTTGGGCATCGAGCTGGCAGCTCGGCACCCGTAAATAATCTACTGCCAATCATTAGCGGACTGGAGTTCCGTCGTGGTGACCCCTAACCGGGAAAAGCTGAAAGAAGAACAACCATGTAGTCATTCAGTCAGTGTTACCATACAAGTGAAGGCAAACTGCCACTGGATCTTTCATGGTTCCGTGTGCATGGGCAGTGGTGGGCAAACCCTTTATTATTGTTAGCAGCAAGCTAAAATGCATTATCGTAGACACCTTTTCTTTCCATTAGCCAGTCACAGTTAACTGATGTTTATCATGTTGATCATTGCTGCAATAGCCTTAAAACTAAAAAAGAGAGATGATGGCAATGAATTGAGACCAATAACCAAACGAAATTGCCTAAACACCACAAAGGAAGCTCGCAACTCAGCTGGATACCAGAATTTATTGAAATGCAACAACGAAATAACGTTTGTAATCCAAGTACGTTTTCGATGAAAATCTTCGTCAGAATCAGTACAAAAACACACAGTTAATGCTTGTTCTAGTTATATACCCTGTCTAATTGACATAATTAATTAAGTACCAATCAGTAAAGTCAATTACTAACTAACAAGCAAGCTTATTTTAAAAAACACATACAAACAGTTCTAAAAATCAAAAAAAGAATTAACTTACAATTTATTTTTAATAAAATTTGTATGGTAGGACATATTTGCATATATAAATATCTTATATTATATGCAAGGTTAAAAACAGTCTAATTAGTAAACCACAGCTCTAAAACAATAAAATATGTGTGCACAAAGTATATACATTGTATGCTGCCATCTAATGGTTGTAATGGGTAAATAAACTTAATACTCATAACTTAGCTGCTCTGAGTTTCAATACTGGCTTAATGGACAAAAAGTCATTTAATCCCGGGTATTTATTACATCCAAAACTATTTGCCAGTATAATTCCTTGTATTCTAATTTATCCTCCCATAAACCACCCCTTACGTCCTTGGGCACAGAATCCAAAACAAAAAAGGAAAATATTGCTTGAGGGCAATTAGTCTGATGTCTGTACAATGCATTGTTCATATTCTGCTTTTTGATTTCGTACAAGTGTTCGTAAATATGACATCTAAGTTTCCTTTCTGTTTTGCCCACATAAAAGGAAGTGCAGAAATTGCAAGTAGCCAAATACACTATTCCAAAGCTATTACAGTTGAAAGTACCCCTACTTGAAAGTGTTTTGTTCCTAGCTTCCAAGAAAATATCTTTCCTATTGTGTATCCTTGAAAATTGTGAACAAAACCCAAATTTGTATGTACCCACCCCACGTGGACCTGTGTTTTTGACCTTGGGGCCACCATATTCAAAGATTTGCTTGAAATTGGTGTCTTTCCTGTAAATAAATTTCAAGGGGGTTTGATTGTTCAATGGTAAGTCTGTAAATTGAACAAATCTCCCCCATTCCCTTGAAATCAATTCTTTAATAGGTCCTGAGTCACCTGTATAATCAAGTATGTAGGCTCTATTGTGAAAGGTGGTATTTGGGTTTGTTAAAATGTCAATCTGGGCAGGTGCATTCTGTCCCAAAATAGGGGCAAATCTTTTATGTCTCTCCTTACTACCTCTGCTAGCGTCTTCCAGTAAAGGTTTAGGATACCCTCTGTCGGCCAACATATTACACACATTACTGCACTCCTTCAGGAATTCATGGTCATCAGAGGTCATTCTACAGACCCTTACGAGTTGTCCCTTCACTAAATTTTCTTTTGAGTATGGGTGAGCACTCTTATAATGAAGGTATGAGTTGGAAAAGGTTTTCTCGATGTATACTAGAAGAAAAGAACCCTTGTTCATCCTTTCTAAGTGTAATATCTAAATATATCAATTGTTCCGCATTGACCTCAAAGGTAAATTCCAAAAAATTGGTCGTACCCTTCAAGTAATCCAGGAATTCAAGAAATCTTTCCTCAGTATCTGTCCAAAAGATACATATGTCATCTAAAAACCTCTTGTACATAGACCAGCATTTGGTAAATGGGCTGTCCAAAATAAATTGTTTTTCCCACCAATTCAAAATAATGTTAGCATATGTTGGGGCACATTTAGCACCCATAGCAACACCTTTATTCTGTCTGAAAAATTCACCCTGAATAAGAGACAATTAGTAAAATCTCCATGAGACAATGTACATTGTCTCATGGAGATTTTACTAATTGTCTCTTATTCATGGAAATTATTTTGAAAAACAATTTTATGTATTTTCAGGGTGAATTTTTCAGACAGAATAAAGGTGTTGCTATGGGTGCTAAATGTGCCCCAACATATGCTAACATTATTTTGAATTGGTGGGAAAAACAATTTATTTTGGACAGCCCATTTACCAAATGCTGGTCTATGTACAAGAGGTTTTTAGATGACATATGTATCTTTTGGACAGATACTGAGGAAAGATTTCTTGAATTCCTGGATTACTTGAAGGGTACGACCAATTTTTTGGAATTTACCTTTGAGGTCAATGCGGAACAATTGATATATTTAGATATTACACTTAGAAAGGATGAACAAGGGTTCTTTTCTTCTAGTATACATCGTAAGAAAACCTTTTCCAACTCATACCTTCATTATAAGAGTGCTCACCCATACTTCCAAAAGAAAATTTAGTGAAGGGACAACTCGTAAGGGTCTGTAGAATGACCTCTGATGACCATGAATTCCTGAAGGAGTGCAGTAATGTGTGTAATATGTTGGCCGACAGAGGGTATCCTAAACCTTTACTGGAAGACGTTGTAGCAGAGGTAGTAAGGGAGAGACATAAAAGATTTGCCCCTATTTTGGGACAGAATGCACCTGCCCAGATTGACATTTTAACAAACCCAAATACCACCTTTCACGATAGAGCCTACATACTTGATTATACAGGTGACTCAGGACCTATTAAAGAATTGATTTCAAGGGAATGGGGGAGATTTGTTCAATTTACAGACTTACCATTGAACAATCAAACCCCCTTGAAATTTATTTACAGGAAAGACACCAATTTCAAGCAAATCTTTGAATATGGTGGCCCCAAGGTCAAAAACACAGGTCCACGTGGGGTGGGTACATACAAATGTGGATTTTGTTCACAATGTCCAAGGATACACAATAGGAAAGATATTTTCTTGGAAGCTAGGAACAAAACACTTTCAAGTAGGGGTACTTTCAACTGTAATAGCTTTGGAATAGTGTATTTGGCTACTTGAAATTTCTGCACTTCCTTTTATGTGGGCAAAACAGAAAGGAAACTTAGATGTCGTATTTACAAACACTTGTACAAATCAAAAAGCAGAATATGAACAATGCATTGTACAGACATCAGACTATTTGCCCTCAAGCAATATTTTCCTTTTTTGTTTTGGATTCTGTGCCCAAGGACGTAAGGGGTGGTTTATGGGAGGATAAATTAGAATACAAGGAATTATACTGGCAAATAGTTTTGGAATGTAATAAATCCCCGGGATTAAATGACATTTTGTCCATTAAGCCAGTATTGAAACTCAGAGCAGCTAAGTTATGAGTATTAAGTTTATTTACCCATTACAACCATTAGATGGCAGCATACAATGTATATACTTTGTGCACACATATTTTATTGTTTTAGAGCTGTGGTTTACTAATTAGACTGTTTTTAACCTTGCATATAATATAATGATATTTATATATGCAAATATGTCCTACCATACAAATTTTATTAACTATAAATTGTAAGTCAATTCTTTTTTTGATTTTTAGAACTGTTTGTATGTGTTTTTTAAAATAAGCTTGCTTGTTAGTTAGTAATTGACTTTACTGATTGGTACTTAATTAATTATGTCAATTAGACAGGGTATATAACTAGAACAAGCATTAACTGTGTGTTTTTGTACTGCAATAGCCTTACCTATATGAGTTATATTCTGCAAAGGATATAACAGCCAGCCAGCTTCCAAACCTTCAGGGCACCTTCCATGTACCCAAACTGTCAGGCAGCACAAGCTGAGCTGAGTAAAGCATAAGTTTGGTGCTAAGCCCTTCAAAGTTTTACTGCTGCCAAAGAGTTTGCTTCTCTGAAGCTTTCAAGGATTGACAATTGGCCTGTGCTTTCCTTTGCTGGGCAGATAAGTGTCCATTTGGGGAAAAAAACTTCCATTTTCTTAATTCTAGTGATGTTTTATTCCTTTCCTCAAAAGTAAAATTATTTTAAAGCTAGGAGTGGTATGTTGTAAGGGATTGTCTTGAGACTGAAAATGTACTTTTAAATGACACGCTTATTTTTTCTGTCAGTCTAAAGTGGTATATAGTAACTGAAAAAAAAAATTCTGTGGAGAAGTAGTGTTTATTTTACTTTTGTTGGGCTGGCATAGTGTTTTAAAATACCTTTTACTATGTTTTTCTGTCAAAAAAATAACATTTTGGAATGGTAGTGTTTACCGGCAATTGCTGCTTGTCTTCCCCGGGAAGAGAAAGCATTTTTGGCTTGATTATGGGATAGAATGCAAGTACCATGGTCAGTTCTTATGCCAGCTCCAAAAAGAAAAAAATAAGGAAACAGTTTTTGCCATCACAGCAGGCTAGCAATTTGCCTTAGCTGCAGATGAATAACTCTGGCCATTTGTTGTACCTAAGACCACATCATTTACCCCAAATCTCTCTGGTGCAGCACCTACAGTCACTCTGGACTGGGGGGCTGACCACATCCTCTACAGCTGTTGGGGTCCTTTTAGTGGACAAGGAAGAGCCACTCTTGTCAGTCCTGGGAGGTGTGATGTGCTCATCCCCGGAGAAGCTGCTGCCGCTATTAGTAACATGGTTGGCACCATTTTTCCTGTCAAAAAAAACAAAGAAAAAATAAGCATGTAATTACTTCTCAATTTTCTTTGGATAGGAGGAGTTTACTGGGTCTGACTCAGAGTTTAATTCAGGCTATTGATTCTCATAAAGTCATTTCTGGTAAAAGAAATATAGATTCTTCTTTTCCCTGAAGTAATACACAATTCTGAATCTGAGGAGGAAGATGCAGGGATGGGGTCAATGTTTTTTTTTTCAGACTCAAAGGAGAGCTCAGTTTCTGATTCTCCCTTTAGAGATTTCTCTTTCTCTGAGATTGTTGCTAGAATGTGCCAGTGTTTTCAGTTTGACAACATTGAGGTTTCTCAGTTCCTTAGAAAATACTATGAGTTGTTATGAAAGGATTTTCCAGAACCTACACCCATTCCTCCTGTTCTGTCTGCTTTAGAGGATGTGTGTGTTACAGCCTGCAGTTTTCCTAATAGTCAGCCAGCTGCCCCTTAAAAGGCAAATAGAATGTATAAAGTTCCTCAGTCTTTTACATTTTTGTACACTATTCCCAAACCTGACCCAGCAGCTATAGCTTTAGTTGATCCCATTGCTATTAAAAACTTAGCCAATTCCAACCCCACTCTTTTTGATAATGATTGGAAGATTATTGATGGGGGAAAAAGTGTATTTTTCTGCAACTTTGATTTTCAGAATTTTGAACTGTCAAGGGTCATGTGTTAATGTTTGCTGTGACAAATTGTGAAAGTATGAGGAATGTTTTATCTGCAGTTTATTCTTGTAAGGAAAAATCTGCTTTAAATAGCTTCTTACTTCTGTTGTGCAGGTCACTACACATTATTTACAGTATGTGTGTATGACTCTGTTGATAGTTCTTCCAGGGTTATGGCCACTGGTACTGTTTTGAAGTGGTTTCCTTGGCTACATTTTCAGAACCTCCCAGATTGTTAAAAATAAGATTTTAAATTCTCCCTTGGCTAGAGATACAGTGTTTGGTCCATCTGTTGCAGAGGTGATCAAAAAGTGTAACGAAAGGGGCAGGCTGATCCAGGGAATCTCTGCGGTTTTTCAGCTCTCCTTTAACAAATTCTTCAAGGGATATTCTTTCTTCTCTTCCATTTTGGCAGAAAACAGTATAAACAATATCAGCAAAATACACATAAGCAGACATTTAAGAAAATATGACAAGACGGTTCCTAAAAGAAGTCTAACACTTCCCCAAATCAAGGATAGTGCAACAAGTCTGAATGACTGTTCAAGGGATCTTGTGACCCTCTCACACTCCCACCCTGGCCCTTTTTTCTTTCAGAATGCCTGAATCTCCATTTTTCTCTTTGACAAAAGCTTGCTTCAGACAAATGGGTTCTGAAAATCATTTAAGCTTATAAATGGCAGTAGGAGGGAATTCCTCCATTCCAGGAGATTATTCCTCACCTTCCATATCCGACTCTTTTGTTTCCACCTGTTCTTCATCACATGCTGACCCAAGGAGTGCTAGAACCAGTTCCTCCTTCCCAGGTAGGGGAGGGTTTTTTATTCAAGAATGTTCATAGTGCCAAAGAAAGAAAATGGTTGGAGACCATTTCTGGATCTTTCTTTCTTAAAACTGTGATAGTGCTCAAATTCAAAACAATGTTACTTTAAAAGCGGTTACCTGTTCTTTCTCTTTCAAGTTTCCTGGCAACACTAGACTTAAAAGATGCTGATCATTACAGCCCAATTCATCTAGACTTCAAATGTTTCTTAAGGTTTTGTGTGTCTGGATCATGTTTTCAGTTCTCTGCCTTACCCTGTGGATTATCCACTGCACCAAGACTGTTCACAAAGTGTCTAGCTCATTGCAAGCTACAGGGTATCCACATTTTTCCATATTTAGATTACTTACTTATCTTTTTACACAGTCTTTTTCAAAGTGTTAGAGATCTATCTCAGGTGAGAGAGAGCACTTACACAACCTGAAATTCCAAGAGAACTTTCAAAAGTCTTTCTTGACTCCTCCACACAGGATTATGTTCCTGGGATGTCGACTAGACACCTCAGTTGAAAGAGCTTTTCTTCAACAAGAAAAATAAATCTTTAATCTGTTTCTGAGGTTTTGCACTCAGACTTTGGTCAGTGGGGAATACCTCAGGAATTTGAGTCTCATGGCATCTGTGATTTTCATAATACCCATTGGAAGACTCCACATGAAAAAGATGCAGTGGTACCTGAAATCTCTTTGGTCCCAGCATCAACACCCTTTATATTTTCAAATCCCAGTGCTGGGGTTTGTCAGAAGAGAAATCTTTTGTTGGAGATAATAGTTATCCTTAAAGTCACGTCTCCCCTTCTCTCTCTCTCTCTCTCTGCTCCGAAGCAGTCGGTTACCACAGACACTCTGTAGTTTCCTTGGAGAGCAGTTTCAGGAGGGATGAAACTGCAGGTATATGGGACACCAAGGACAAAAGCAAGCACATAAATATCAAGGAGATGCTTGCCCTGATCAAGGCACACAACTCTGTGAACCATCTGTGGTCCCTGGGACCTCTTCATATGATTACAGACAATACCACAGTTGTGTGGTATATCAACAAGCAAGGAGGAACAGGTCTTACCCCCTTTACCAACCAGCCATCTTAGCTTTGGACATAGTTTCATAGCACAGTCTCATTCTACAGACATCCTGCATTCTGTCAGAGCAAAATTGTGTAGCAGGCAAGCTGAGCAGGACCAGGACAGACCCTCTTGAATGGAAACTAGATCAGGGCATCCTGCAAGATTTGATCCATCTGTGGGGAGTTCCTCAAGTAGACATCTTTGCTCCCTCTATAAACAATTGACTGTCAAGATTTTGTTGCAGGACTCCATACAAGAAGGCCTGGAAGACAATGCCTTTTCTTTTCCTTGGACAGGAATGTTCCTGTATGCTTTTCTACCTTTTCCAGTAATATCCTGGGTACTTCTGAAGATTCAGAAGAAATCCTCAGGATCATTGTAGTGACTCCATTCTGGCCCAGGCAACTGTGGTTCTCCCTTATTTTGGAAATGGCCAAGGACAATTACCACAAGCTTCCTAACAGACTAGATCTACTCATATAAGAACAGGGTGTTTGAAACAGGTCTATATTATAAGCACGAAACCTGAAATAGGCGAACTCCAAAAGAGCGACACATAAAAGTTTATTTACAAAAAGAGCGAAGGACGGAAATACCGAAACCCACAATGCCGAACACATTCCCGGAAGCAACATCGCCATACATGCAAGTAAACCCAAAGTAAACAAACACAACGCAAAACACTTTTATTAAAGTTTTTGCAGGGGGGCTAGCCCCCCTGTGTCCCCCACACCTCCCCTACTTATATATACCAATTCCGAGACTACTCTACAGTGGGGAAAAGGATATATTTCCTCATCCCCACAATCACCCTGCTGGCCAGGGAAATCCGCTCGGCATTGTGTCTTTCGGCATTTCTGTCCTTCGCTCTTTTTGTAGATCGACGTTTATGTCTCGATCATATCGGGTTTGCCTATTTCATCTTTCTAATATAGTCCCATTTGAAACACCCTGACATCAATTAACTTCAATTAATTTCATAGATGATAAGGTCTTCATTCCTTTTAGGTACCTGTTTATTATGGATGTGTAGCAGGTACTAATGGAGGCAAGAAGGCCTGGTACTAGAAAATCATATATTAGCAAATGGAAAATGTTTTCTAGTTGGTGCCAGCAACATTACCAACCCCATTCAGGTCTAGTTGTTCTCTGGTTCTACAATATTTATTTGAGTTACTATCCTAGGTCCTTTCTTTTTCTTCTGTCAGGGTTCATTCATTGTCCATTTCAGCATGTCTTCCCATGGATCCTCTTCTTTCCATGCAGTGTTGTGTCAAAATGTTCTTGAAAGGGGTTTTGCATAAGAGATCTTCAAGAAAACCGGTGGCACCTCCTTGGGACCTTCATTTTGTGTTAGAGAAGCTAACATTTGCTCCATTTGAATCAGCTAATCTGGTTGACTCGAGGTTTTTAGCATAGAAAACAGTTTTACTGATTGCTCTGATCTCTGTAAGAATGTTATCAGAGTTGCAAGCTCTTATGTTGAGTCAGAGCTTGCCTCATTTTTCATAGGGACAGTGTTTCTTTGAGAACTAATCCTGTATTTATGCCTAAAGTGGTATCATAGTGTTTTTAAGCCAAACTATCCATCCCTCTGTTTTCTTTCCTGAGCCTAAAAATGAGGGAGAAAGGATACTCCATATCTTGGATATCCACAGACAGCTTGGATACTATCTTGACAGAACTAAATCTTTCAGATATTCTGATCAGTTTGTTTATTTTCTTGTGAAGGTAAGAAGAAGTTAACCTGTGTCAAAACAGATTAAGCTGATGTTGTCCTTTCCATCCGTATTTCAATTTATGGGTCTCAGATTCAACCTCAGACAGCTCTAAGCTTTGGAGCTGGTGCTCAGACTCCTCCCCCTACCCATAATCCCTTGTGTAATGAATGAGATACTTAGATCTTATTTGCTGCCATCAGCGTTTGACAGGTCTTGGTGCTCATGAGTGGATTTTGGTTTAAAAAAGAGAAATTAAGGTAAGAATTTTAACTTTTTGATGTCTTCTATATAGCATTTATGCTGCAGTTTCCTCTCCTTTTATCTCATTCTAGCTCTTATAAAGTTTATTAAAAAAAATGTAATATTTAGTACGTATAATCTGTCATGCTTAATAGTATAGACTTTTTGGCCTTTTAACACTATATTCTCTTCTTGTGTTCCTTTCCTTCTGTTGTTGGTTTGACAGGATGGCTGATAAGCCCTGTGGTTTTAAAAAGTGTGTAGCTTGCTCCCACAGGCTGTCTAATTTGGACACACACATAAGAAGTGCATTTATTGCCTAGGGCCTTCTCATTTCAATGATGCTTGCTCCATCTGCAAGGCTTTTAGCCTACAAGCCATTGTAAAGAGACAAAAGAAGTTGATATTAAAATGTTTCCTACAAGCCACAGCAGGAGAGAAGTCCTCTTCAGAGTCAGGGAAGTCTGCATCTGCTTCTTTTTCCCCTTCTCCTCCTCCTCCTTTGTTCTCAAAAAACCTTGCAACATCTAAAGAAAAACAGAGGAAGCGAGAGAGCGAGAAAAGAAGAAAGAGAAAGACAAAGGAAAATTAAAATAAACAAAAAGAGATCTCTGGATCGAACACCCTCTTCGGCTCCACCAGCTAAGATCTCAAGACTTTTGGAGCTTCATTTTGGATTTGATAATTATTGGATCTGTAACTCCTCTCAGGTTTTCCGCAGATCCTGTCTCCTTCAAGCTCCAGTTTCCAATCCTGCAAGGCAGACCACTGGTGTTTGTGTTTACAAAGTCCAGGATTTTCTGGGCCTGAATGTAGCCCAGCACTGCCACAGTGTTCTCTGTAGCTTTAAACCATGTCTCAGTAACTGCATGTGTCCAAATTCTCCAGGTTGAGGAGAGCCTGGATGGAGTAGAGTTTCTTGTGTAGGCTGATGACATTGAGCAGTAACACCCTTTAGATTCTCTTGGGTTGGAAGGTTTGTCAGTTTGACATTGC
Organism: Protopterus annectens; assembly: GCF_019279795.1. Classification (NCBI taxonomy): domain Eukaryota; kingdom Metazoa; phylum Chordata; order Ceratodontiformes; family Protopteridae; genus Protopterus; species Protopterus annectens. Next base: position 938,892,062 of record NC_056737.1, read on the forward strand.
TAAAAAAAACAGTATGGAGTAGGGTAATGTTTGACCATATCCCCTCCTGCTGGCAAATAATTTACTGCCTTAGAATGAGGCCAGAAACCAAGCCAATTATTGAAGTCAATCATCTTTTCTTCATCTTTTTTTTTTCCTAGACACTCAGTGTGGGTAAATGCCTTTGATGTTGGACACTCACTACATTTGGGTCCTGCTGGCAATGAATGGAAATACACAGCTAGACAGAATACTGCTTACATTCTATTTATGTGCAGTATGAGCATGCCACTGTTCTTGTCAGCACACTGTGCAACATTACTGTGGGTAGTTATTTCTACTGTTTTTTCAGGGTTGCCATACTGACATGAAGGAGGTGAATAATATGCACATGCACACATCGTGAGCCTAACAGTTTTGTTTGTTTCTCTCGAGTGGTGTTGAGAATTAGAGATCAATGTGTTGTCTACAAGCTGCCCTGAGTTAAGAGAGTGTATGCACTGTGAAAGACTCTTTGTAAGATATACATTTAATGAATTATTAATGAATGGCTCATATTTCCATTAATAATGGAAAAATAGAGTATGATGTTGTCAGTTTGCTAGGTGCATGTTATTAACAGTTCTACAAAATATGGCAGCTATCGTGACAACATCCAGTGTTGTAGCAGTTTGGAAAACAGTTATGAGTATAAACAATAATTTCATATCTGCTTAAGTATGTTAAATCTGTGTGACCTACAGGTGCACATGTGCTTCCATCTGATGCACATCATTAAGGCACACAACCATGCCACAGATACTTGCCATCTCACATGCATTGTTGCATAGACGAATACTTTGTTTTGTGATATTATGAAAATACAATATACTCAGTTTTCATATTTTGTTCAGTATCTCAACAGAAGAGTCCTGTTATTGACAAGCTGTCAAAGAGATCCACAGTTTTACTTTTTATACCACAGGTCTGTCATATATAATTGTAGTGACATAACAACTGATTTGGGCATAATGCTTTTTTTTGTTTTTGTAAATGTTTTTGTTTCTTTCTTTCATAAACCGACAATATAACATACATTTTATTTATTTATGTTTGTTAACCAGGTAAGTGGACTGGTCAGCAGACCCTTTTTGGCCATGGCCAAAGCTTAGGGAACAAACGTAGATTACAGAATGTAACAGTTACAGTGCAAACCAACTTACAATAATGTTTCCTCAATTGTTAAGTTTCAGAAATCAGGTAAAATCACAGAGGGCCACATTACATGAACAGGGTGTTGTATTGTTTATAAAACAAAGGCCATGCCACAGGCAGTTTGCAGTCAAGATGTTTAAACTGTATGCTATTTACATGTATACGATTAGGAAAAAAAACAGAAGCCATTTGGAAGGTGGTGTTAAACCTGCTAAATGAAAATATAATAATCTTTTTCTATAATGTTTCTTAACCATTATCTTTGTAGCAATTATATGTGTTAGCTTTGACCAGGTGTTAGTTCAACTTATTTACAAATCCTTTCAAAGACTGTTGATTTCTAAAATTATTGGGAAGGTGATCCCAAGAGACAGGTGAAGTCTGAGAATGCACTTCCCCTCTTGCTAGGCCAAAAGTGGTTGCAGTTAAAGTAGGGTTTTCTTTGAGGTCAGGTGGACAGTATCCTTTGTTCACACCTCTTAAGTTACAGTGGTGAGCATATGATTCTGTTAGAAAGTTGAATTGAAATTTCTTTTCTATTTGTAACGTGAATTAGCTCCTGATAAAAGTGTAGCTGTTGAGGAAACTATATTCCAGTTTAGGAATTTGTACCTCTTTGCTAGAGATATTCTGGACTGAGGAGAAGTAAATAAATTAGTATATAGGTAGCTCAGTCTAGGTTGAATCACTGTCACAAGATACACTTTTGCAGCTTGCATCATTTTGCAGATATTGCAGATCATATGAGGTATGTTTTCAAAAAAGGATTTTTGAAAAAAAAAAAACCTCCCTGGAAGCAAGTAGTTTTCAGACCTTAAAGAGTTCAGGAAGTAAGTGGATTAATTACAGTTTTGCTGCTCAGGACTCATTGAGTATCTTGTGGTCTTGTTTATGACTGCAGGTAGAGGACACTGCGAGACAGATAAGCAGAAAGTTGTAGTGACTGCAGAATTGCAGACATTGTACTGAATGTATGGTAATGAAGCAAGAGCTGAGTTATAGGAGAAAGCTCTCAGTTTAATGTCCATTGTGTGACCTCATCCTCAGCTATGGTCGTGTGTGACTGAGAAGAGATAAAATGACAGACACAAATGAGATTTCTTCCCAGGTTAGATCATTGAGCAAGTGAGAAGCTCAGCAATCTGGTAATATCACTTGGAGTACAGCCACAGCTCCTGTTTGTTGAGAGGAGTCAGTTGAGGTGATTAGGACATTTTGTGATGATTATCCGTAGGCACCTCCTACCGGAGGCATACCAAGCATGCTACACTGGGAGAAGGCCCTATAAGAAACCCATGACCCATTGGTGGGATTGTATCTCTTGGTTTATCTTGGAACAAAGCTTATCCTGGAACTGTGTTTCATTTAATCAGGCATCTGGTGTGTTATAAAACATTGTAGCTTTATAACCCAGTGAACCCTGATGGAGATCTCAGATTGTGTGCCCCAGGCCTAAAAGAGCCCAATCCCAGAACATTTTAAAGATGATACTGCCCAATGCCAGGAATCTAAACAAAAAAAATCCACTTCCTGCAAGCTTTCCTGCCCTTGAAGAATGTAGAAATCTGTATAGTTACTGAGACTTGGCTTAAGGCCACAGGGATCACCTCTTTAGTGCAGAGCTACAATGCCTTCCACACATTTAAGCAGTTTCTGCACAGAAAGAGAAAAGAAGTGAAGATGTTCCCAGTTTATAACCAGAACAATCATACCTCTTGGTCAAGCAGCAGAACACACTTTAGCTCCTCCATGTAGAACTAACCATAAGCAAAATCCCATACCATATCCTTGCAAGCTATAGATCCCCCTCTGTGACCCAGGAAGTACATACCACTTACTTAAATGAACTTGAGTAATTCTCTATTTAGCCTCACACTATAATCATGGATGGCTTCAACTACCCTACTCTAGACCAGGAATTATAGATGACCTCAAACTAGCAGGCTCAAAGTTAGTCCATACACCCACCAGGGATGCAAATTTTCATGACATAGTCCTCACCATCTTGGGGGAATACTGCATTCCCCTGAGTGTAATATCTTCACTGATCAGGTCAGACCAAAAAACTACCTCCTGTGAAATAAAAATAAAACCTGGATACCAGGTAACCCTTGTACTTTTAGAAATTATTCCAAGACTAACTTCCTACTTTTAAGTTACACCCTGGAAAAATGTCAAGCCCTTCTGCAAACCAGAGTACACAGCTGCCTACATGGAGTTGATCACAAAAAACCCTGTACAATCATGTATATGGCTGTACAGAGTCAGCGGTACATTCCCAAAATAAGCACAGGACTAACTGTAAAAACAAGCCACACTAACGAAGTCCAACATCAATACATTGTATTCTAAAAGAAAGAAAATCATTGCCAGAAATGAAAAGTACAGTACTCAGCAAGATAGGAGCAACGTCCTCAAAGTAAATAAACAACACAGGGGCTAATTAAGTGTACCAAAGCCAAATGTGAGGAAAAAGTAGCTTCCCAGGCTAAGGATAACCATAAGGCATTCTTCAGCTATGTCTGAAACCTCAAAGGCAGTACACAACAATCTGCTGAACTAATTGTAAATATAGCCACCAATACTGAGCCAGAGGGGATCGAATGGAGAGATGATAAATCAGCAAGCAAAGGAGAGCAGTATTGCTGGAATTGAATTCATCCTCAAGTCTTGGTGAGTACCTTCACAGGGTCAACCCTGTTTTTCACAAAATCTCACCAGACGACACTGATATATAGACTGTACTTTATACAGCATATATCATAGACAGAAGTAAGTTAAAAAATAAAAAAGATAGCTGGGTGCACAAGACCCAGGATAAAAAAAATGCCCAGTCCTGCTAGACGCACTGGTGCCAGGATTGGAAAAAGTAACAGTGCAGAATCATCAAGACACCAAAACATCCCTACAGTGGGGCTAGGCCAGGCTCAGGGGGAAGCTACTCCCTCTGTTGTAGAAGGAAGCACTAGGCCACAAAAATCACAAAAAAACAATAGGCCAAAAAAAAGAGCCATAACGATGACAGAGTGGTCTATTGAGGATAAGAAAGAAATTATGTATTGTTACTATTATGCAAGAAGCCCAGAATTTCCAGGCAGACGATATACAAAAGGATTGAGATAAATTAGAGGAAAGAAAAATACTTGCACAAGAAAAACTTGTCAAAGGCTTCAAATACAAATTTGTGTTTATTAATACAACAGATTTATGAAAAAACATTATACAGACCGAATAATCTTGGACGGTTTGGAAAAAGAAGTGACTGAGGATGTGCGAAAATATAAAGAAAAAATCTAGAGATTTTTGAAAGATATAAAAAAGAAATATGGACATGGGAAAGAGAGATCTGATATGATGCAATATTTATGCAAAATAGCCAGATTAATCAATATAAAAAGCAGCCCCAAAGATATTTGAAGAGAAATGCAAGCAAAGGCATCCAGATATGGAAAATACTACAGTACAAAAAAGTAAGAAAACAGAGGAAAATTCGAAAAGAGAATTAGTAATGAAGATGTTAAAGAAATAGAAACTGAGGTTAAGAAGAACTACTTGTGAAATGAAGGATTTAGTGTAGAAAATCTAACTCTGATAACACCACAGCAGGATAGCAGGGAGGAATGTATCCCCAAATTAAGGAGAATCCAGTGGAGTGGAAAACATCTGGCCAATTGCAGTATGAAGATACTTTCAAGCCTTCTGTATAAAACCAGCACAAAAGTTCAGTCAGGTAGCACAGCAAAGGATGGAACAGGAAACCATGGCAACTTTGACATAGTCAATGTTGTGGAGGGATAGGCCAGTGAGTTCCCATCTGAAAGAGTAACAGTTGACACAGAATGAGACTGAAGAGAATGTGGCACAGGAAGATGCTCTGAAACTTTCTGTAGAATGCTTGCAGAAAATAGAGAATAAAGAATGTGCCCTTAGTTTAAAAGAAAATGATCTAATAGAAGAGTTGCTTGATTTAATAGGGTACTTTTCCGTTACCGGGGCAACAGTCGTTGCAAAACAGAAATAAAACTATGAAAGGCTGAACATACAGTGAAATGCTGTTGAATCACAGTGTGCAAATGTTCTTAAATTAAACAGAAATTGAGACAGCCCAACTCCCGGGAAGAGTTTAGCATTCTAAATGCCGTACACCACACGGGCACATGTTATGAAATGCACATTACGCTAATGAGAATGACTTACATAGTTTCATAACCCAAGCCAAACTAATCTTGAAATTGACTTAACAAGAATGGTGAACAACAGTAACCTTTGCTTACATATAAACATCTGAAGGGAGACCTGCTCTTTACTTCTGCTACATGTCCCAAAGCGCTGAGATGAAAGTATACTAAATACCTTCAAAACTCTATATGAACACAGTAACTAACAATGAGCAAACACCGCTAAAGCTTCACTGTGACACGATTAAAAGGCATTTTCCATTCGCAAAATACTGAACATCAGAAAGGGACCCACCTAGTTTCAGAACTCTTTCACATGGTAATTAAAACTGACGAGAAACCTCCAAATGACAAAAGTGTAATGGAGATAATCCAGACAACAAATGAGAATGAGCTTTGTTGGTTACTTCTGCGTGTATGTTTCGCAGCAACATTTTTGTTTCATGCAAAACCCCTTCTGCAATTCATATAGTTACATATACCTGTAGGACATATAAATACAAATGTAAATTCCTTTTTATGAGACTCATTGCTCCTACTGTTATTGGAACTGTGTGGGTATCCCTCTTCCACATTGCCCTTCTTTCTGCTTGCAAATCTTTCTGTATGTAAGTCACTGTAATCACTGGGTATAGCAATCTCAATGATCAGTGCTACTTTTGTCTTCTTTTATGGATTACAGTATCTTTTTTTTTTTTTCACATCTATTTTCTGAACTCTTCCCATGTCATGTAAACTGCATCGTTCTCTATAATGCTTTGCGACTCATGTTTCCGATGCTTCTTGCGACTTCACTATGGTACTTTTTGTTATTTCTGTTTCGCGATGACTGCTGTTCCATTAACGGAAAAATACCTTTAACAGAGATGGGCAGACATATTAAGCTCAATGAAAGAAGTCAATAAAACCCAAAAAGTTAAAAGTTTGATAAAACAAATGAACATAGTAATTAGGACTGTTCATAGAAATTCATGTGGTATAACAGAAGTAAACAGGATATATTACTGTGCAGCTAAATTAATAACAGATAAAGTCTTACCACAAAAACACAGGGTAGTAAGGTAAAGGAAGGGGAGAAATCGAATGCCATCATGGAAGTATCAAATAGAGAAAATTATAAAGCAATTAAGACAAGAAGTGTCACTGTTAGAAGAGTATAGAAGAGGGAGCAGATCAACAAAAATACTTAGAAAGACATGATAAAAGCAACCTGCAGTATCAGAACAGATCAGGGTCTATCGTGCACTATCACAAATGATAAACTAAAAATAGCACAGGCAGAAAAATTTAGAAGATATGCTAATAAATATAAAGGAAAAGTACAAAATAAGCACTTTATTGGTGACCCAAAAAAAAGTTTTCTAGAGAACTGGGAAACAAGGCAAAAAAACTGAAACACTACCAAAAAAAAGAAGAAATGGATATATTATGGAGAAATATCAATGAAGATCCTGTGGAACATAACAAAGACGCTGAATGGACAGAAGAAGTAAAAGAAAATAAGAAGTTCAAATGTACAGGATATGAAATGGAATGAAGGAATTGCCAGAAAAATTGAAACTAAGTTAAGAAAAGCTCCTAATTGGAAAACTCAGTACCTAACTTCTGGCTAAAAGTATTAACATCTTTACAAGAAGATTTAGCCATGAGTAAGATCTGTTTATATGTGCACCCCAAACAGACACCAACCTGGTAAATAACAGGAAGAACAATACTCCTACTTAAGAGTGTACCTGTAAGCTACCCTAAAAACTGTAGGCAAATAACTTACTTTCCGATGACTTATGCTCACAGAGTTTATAGCCATTTAGAAAAAACTTAATCCTGGCAATAGAACAAAATGGTAACAAAAGAAAATCATATGGAACAAGGATAATTTGTTGTTACATAAAATCTTAATGTATAACTGTAAAAAGGGGAAGAATCTAAGTATGGCATAGATGGACTGCAAAAAAACACTTGACAGTATCCCACATTCATGAATAAAAGAGTGCTTAAAAATGTAAAAGATATACCCTACTCTGATTATATTACAGTGACCATGAAACAGTGGCAAACCACTTTGCAGTTAAGCCATGATAAAGGACAAATTATTATTCCAGAGGTATTAATTCAAAGGGGATATTCTAGGGTGACTCTTGTCACCCACTGCTCTTTTGTCTTGCCCTTAACCCATTAAGCTGTCTACTTAACAGATTAGATCATGGCTACAATTTGGCTCCCAGAAAACAACAAAGTGTAAAGACTTCTCATCTTCTTTTTGTGGATGATATAAAACTGTATAGTTCATCAGTTGAAGAACTGAAAGCAAAACTGAAAGTGGTCAAAACTTTTTCAAATGATATAAACATGTCATTCGGTCTTGATAAATGTGCAAAAGCAACCTTTAGTGCAGGAATGCTGCAGCACCAAGAAAACATCACCGTGGGACAGGAATGTGATATAAAAGCTTGAGCAAGAGGGAGTGTATAAATATTTTGGGAATTGTTAGAGGATCGACAATAAAACATGAACAAATGCAAATAAAGCTTAGCAAGAAATATTTTAGACTAAAATTAATGCTGAAAACAGCGCTGACGTCTAGGAACAAAGTCCAAGCCATAAACCAATTTGCTCTTCCTCTCCTAACTGACAGTTTTGGAGTGATTGACTGGCCCCAAAAGGTGTTGGACTGGTTGGATAGGAAAACAAGAAGGATGCTTCATGCTTATCAAATGATTTATAAAGATTTATAAAAGTCAGTGTATACCAAGACTATATATTCCCCATTCTGAAGGCAGTATGGGTCTCCTTGAAATTGATCAGATGTATAGATCTGCAATCGTAAGACTGCATACATATCTGGTGACCTCACAGGACCCAAACATAGTTTTAAAGCATGAGGAGAATAAGTGTACGATGACTTCCCTGCTTAGTTTAGCAGAAGCATGCATATTGGTGTCAAGCGGGAATGGAAATCAAACCAGAAGTAGATAAAACAAGCAGCATCTGAATGTGGCGAAAAACAAAAGAAAGACTATAAAGTGAGGGATAAGATGAGAAGGCAAGAAATATGGAAAATGCATAAATGCAGTTGCAAGTATAGAAAACTCTTGGAACAACCTCATATTGATAAGGATCGAATGTAGGAATGGTTGAGGAGTAGCGAATTTAAACCAAAAGATGAAAGGTGAATATCGGCGTCCCAAGACAGTCGACTACATAGAGTTGATATAAAAAGTGTGCACACCCCTGTGAAAATGCCAGGTTTTTGTGATATAAAAAAAATGAGACCACAATAAATCATTTCAAAAGTTTTCCCACCTTTAATGTGACGTATAACCTGTACAATTCAATTGAAAAACAAACAAACAAATCTGTTAGGGGAAAAAATATAAAAAATTAAAACCGTACAATAAGCTGGTTGCATAAGTGTGGACAACCTTAAACTAATACTTTCTTGAAGCACATTTTGATTTAATTACAGCATTCAGTCTTCTTGGGTAGGAGTCTATCAGCATGGCACATCATGACTTGGCAACATTTACCCACTCTTCCTTGCAAATGTGCTCCACATCTGTCAGATTGCAAGGGCATCTCTTGTGCACAGCCCTCTTCAGGTCACCCCACAGATTTTTTATTGGATTTAGGTCTGGGCCATTCCAAAACTTTTCTTCTGGTGAAGCCATTCTTTTGTTTATTTGGATGCATGCTTGGGGTCATTGTCATGTTGAAAGGTGACATTCCTCTTCGTCTTCAGCTTTCTAGCAGACGCCTGAAGGTTTTGGGCCAAAAGTGACTGATATTTAAAAGTGTTCATAATTCCCTCCACCTTGACTAAAGCCCCAGTTCCAGCTGAAAAAAAAGCAACCCCAAAGCATGATACTGCCACCACCATGCTTCACTGTGGGGATGGTGTTCTTTTGGTGATGCAAAGTGTTGTTTTTGCACCAATCGTACCTTTTGGAATTGTGGCAAAAAGTTCAACCTTGGGTCTCATCAGACCATAACACGTTTTCCCACATGCTTTTGGGAGGCTTGATGTATTGTTTTGCAAATTTTAGCCGGGCCTGGATGTTTTTCTGTGTAAGAAAAGGCTTGCAACCCTACACCATAGTCCAGACATATGGAGAATACGGGAGATTGTTGTCACATATAGTACACAACCAGTACTTGCTAAAAATTCATGTAGCTCCTTCAGTGTTGCTGTAGGTCTCTTGGAAGCCTCCCTGGCCAGTTTTCGTCTTGTTTATTCATCAGTTTTGGGGGGATGTCCAGTTCTTTGCAACATCACTGTTGTCTCATATTTTCTCCACTTTTTGATGACTGTCTTAACTGTGTTCTATGATATATCAAGTGCTGTGAAATTTTTTTTTGTATCCTTCTCCTGACTGTTAACTTTCGACAGTGAGATCCCTTTGATGCTGTGCGAACTATGGCTTTTGCTGTAGCAGGCAACTGAGTAAATGTCAGAAAAATCCTACTAGGACAGCTGAACTTTATTTGGGGTTAATCAGAGTCTCTTTAATTGATGGCAGGTGTGTACCCAAGAAGACTGAATGCTGTAATTAAATCACAAGGTGCTTCAAAAAAGTATTAGTTTAATGGTGTGCACACTTATGCAACCAACTTATTGTATGTTTTTTATTTTTTTTATATTTTTTCCTCCTAACAGATTTGTTTGTTTTTTAATTGAATTGTACAGGTTATAGGTCACATTAAAGGTGGAAAAGTTTTGAAATGATTTATTGTGGTCTCATTTTTTATATCACAAAAACCTGACATTTTAACAGGGGTGTGTACACTTTTTATATCCACTGTACATGTTGGTTTACATGTGAGAGAAACAGAGAAATGCAGGTTTTGTAAAACAGAATTGGAAACAGTCACACATCTTGTTGCTGGTTGTGAAATTCTAATGGCAGAAGGAGTGTATACTGAAAGGTATAATAATGTGGCTAGACTGCACTGGGGATTGAACAAACACTGTAATATTGAAGTAGCTGAAACACATTGGAAACATGAGCCACAAAGCATTATAGAAAATGAGAAGTTTATATCATGTCAGATCACCCATTATGAACAGTTAAAAAATAGATGTGAGAAAACCAGATATAGTAGTCCATGAAAAGAAAACAAGACTAGCATTGATCATTGAAATTGCTACATCCAGTGACTACAGTGTCTTATATACAGAGTGACACCAAGTTATAAAATACCAAGATTTGCAGGCAGAAACCAGGGCAGTGTAGAAGAAGGATACCCAGAGTGTCCCAATAGTAGTAGGAGCAACAGGCAGAGCTGGCTATCAGCTAGTTCATTCTAGCCCCTCCATCAGTCCTACCAGCAGCCTGAATCATTCCACTACTTGAGTTGCCAGTGGATTAGGCAAACACCATTCATCTCTGCCATTGAGCCAACTAGAAAATTGCAGTTTTCACGGTGAAGGCAAAGCTAAGAAATAAAATTAAATGGGTTGCGGATCACAAGTACTTTGAGAGATCAGAGGCAAAAATCAAAGTGGGAAGGTTCCTCTCTGATAAGGTGTGCTTGAACTGAGGAATCACACAGAGGTGTCCTCTTTTCCCATTGAATATATTTAGAACCATTGGCAAAGAAAATAAGGGACTCAGAAAATCAAGTATGTTTAAGAAAAGTTGGCTTTATTTGCAGATGACCCAGTAGTGTAGACCTTGGCTTGAGATGATTGTCACTGCAGAAGTGACACCCTGACCCCATGTACAAAAATAGGAAAAGGGGTTGAGGATGGATGGATTATTTTGTATCTGATAGAACTAATAATGGACATCTCAGTGTTGATGGAACATTCTGAGGCAGTTCTGGGTTTTTCAGGATATAAAATTAGTAAAGATAAAAAAATTCTGTAGCTGTAAACTATGTACCCACATGTTAATTGATTCAACACTAACCATATTTATGGGGTAGTGTTAAAATGAAGTATTTAGGAATATGGATTAGAACAGATTCTGTTGTGGCAGTTTTGGATTTGTGGAAAGAAACTAAATAAAAGATATTGCAAAAACTGAGAACTGTAAGCTATTGCCTGTGGATATGGATAGCAAGATGCAAGCAGTAAAAATGTTTTAGTCCCTTTAGGTTTATACACAGGTCAGGTATATTTTAATCAGCAAGAGGAGAAGTTGTGGATAGTAATTAATAAATCATTGAAGGATTTTATCTTGGGGGGGCAAGAGCCAATTGGGATAAGCTGATCCTCCCAATAAAACAAGGATGTTTAGGGTTATCCGATTTGAAGGGAAATATTAGCGCTACACAGTTAAGACTCTTATACATAACACAAGAAGAAAGCTACAATTTAAAGTGGAAAAGGATAATGATGAAGCCGGGGGGGGGGGGGGTAATTCAAGAAATAATGAAAGAGTGGGATTTTGGATGCAGATCAGTAAGGAGAATAACAACAGTCATGCAAAATATTATATTTATAAAGTAGCAGAAAGTATGCTAAGAAGTAAGCCAACATGGGAATGGAGAAAAGACATTCTGCTGATAAGAGATGACTGCAGTTAGGGGTACAAAGAATAGGCAGGATGGGGCTGGAATTTACTGGAGGAAGCTGGCAAATGAACCAAGGTATTGGGAACAAATACCTTGAGGGTTTATCCTGTCCAACTCCTTTAGCGGAGAGGGAAAGGTAATAGAATGGGAAGAGGCCAAAAAGGCATTTGGATTGCCTTCCCTATCAGTGATTGAAATCAGAGTATAGACAAAGAGAAAGGGATAGGAGAATCCTAAATGAAAGGCCTGCACTGTTTAAGTTATTAACTGAATCTAGAACAGAAGCTGCTAATTAGTAGACCATATAAAATATTGCATGGTAACTATAGGAATCAGTCAGAGGAGATAAGAAAAGACTGGGAGGAGAGATTAGATGCACATTCCTAAGGAAACAATGGGAGGATATATGTATGGTTCTCAAATATGAAACCAAATCTAGAAGGTTTAATATTTTTGCCTGAAAGTTTGTTTTGATACCCCAAACAGACTCCATAGATTTTTTCCTCAGGTAGATGGCAAATATTGACGGTGATGGGGAAGAAAGAGGTAACAAGGGACATATGTTTTGGGAATATGATAGCTGGCAGACTTTAAAAATTCCCTATATACTGGTTGAGCAAATGAGTGTAACCAAGGATTTTTTTTTGAGCTGGGTTACAGGATCTAAATTGCCTAGATATAGCGAGACCTATTAAGTTGGCAGGTGGCTGCCAAAAAAAAAAAATACTAGAAAATGCTTAATCAAAGTCTAAACCAACTATACTTGAAGTAGTGAGTATTGTAACAGAAATAAAAGAACAGGAAGTGGGATCATTAGAAAAGGGTAGGAGTAATTTACATAGAAAAAAAATGGAAATAGTGGGGACTACACATGCAGAAAAATGATTTGGAGGAGGAATGAAGTTTAAGAGAAAACAGGAATTGATAGATTTATGTAATACTGCTTTGGTTATATGGTATATATAGAACAATCTATGTGATGTGTAATGTTTGTAAATATGAACTTGTTAATGTGGTTTAATTAGTTTTATATAGAAATGTAAGTTTACCTGTGTCACAAGCGATAATTCAATAAAGGTGTTTTGAGTACAGTGATATTGTTGACAGTGTATATAATTTGTCATTGTTCTTTAGTAAGTAAAATTGTAAATTTCCAGGTCTTGGACTCGCAGCAGAAATGAACATATAGTCGGCATGCATATGAATTGCACAATGCTTAGTTACTAGTGTTCATTTGGTTATCAGGAGTACATGCTGTACAGGCCTGACAGATAACCTGGTTAATCCAGCTAGAAGAGAAATATTTAAAAAACAGTGTTCTGTTTTGTGTGTATGTATTATGTTTGACTATGATTAGTTAAAGAATTATTCAAGATATTCATCACAGTTTCATAATGTTTATCCTTTTTCCAGAGCTTGGTCAGGGGAAAAGCTATTGGAACAGACTTCGCTTTTTGGACACTTGTGAATATGTGATGGAGCTATTTTCTAAATCTTTCTTCTGTAAATACTTCTTTTTACCAGCTCTTGAGCTTGCCAATGATTCTGTTGCTAATGTAAGGTAAGATGTGCATCCATTTGCACACTGAACTATGTAATTTAACCACTTTGTTGATGATATCTTCTTTTGCACACTGTGTGTCAAATATGTTAAGTAAATAACATAATATAAGACATTAGGAATAAAATTCCTGAGTTTTTCAGACCATTTGTAAGAATTGATTTTTATTCTAAAGTTAGAAGCCAACTGAATATAATGAATTATATTGTTTTCATCATTCACTGCTTGCAAGTTAACTGAACTCTTAACTTGGGTGAGTTTAAGGCTCATTTTGATACACAGGAGTATGTAAGCTTATGTAAGTGCAGCTAACAACTGTCAGTAATGCATGCACACACTAATATCAAAACTAGTGATCATGAGCATCATACTGTACTTGACCTGAAGGCCACTTGAAGGTGCATCCTGTAGAAGGGACAGGATTACATTTGCTCCTAGTGATATTGTGGAAATTTTGGAAAAAATAAACTGCATCTTTGTAGATGACTGAAAATGTGTAATAGGTTTGATAAACAAGACAGTGGAAGCATAAGAAGGGACTTGAGAGTGAAGAGTCTAAGTTTTATCTGGAAAGTAAAAGTCTGAGGGGTGAAATATGCATCTTGGAACAGTTTACTTTTAAACTGAATTAATAAATTATACATTTTAAGCTGAAAAGTGAACTAATGTGTCTCACACTTTTCAGCTATTACTCAGGCAAAAATAAATGCAGTATGTGTCAGTAGTTTATCATAGGGCATTAAGTGAGCTGGTAACCTGATAATACGCTTCTTCATGCAGTCTTTGGTTTGATTTTTTTTACTCTGTGTGTGCTTACTTTGTGGCTTTGAGCAAGTCATTAATGATAAAACAGCCCCAAAGCCTAATCACACTTGCAAAAAAGGCATTTGTATGTTGTGAGTATGCCCAGTTAAGAAATTTAAGTAAAAATGGAGGTTGGTAAGCTATTGGGTAGCTGAAGTAAAGAGGTCATTCATAGTGTGTCATGTATGCGTATCTATAGTGAGGATTCAGAATGTGGTTTACTAACATAGCTGCCTTTTATACTACGGATTGGGGACCTTGCTTTTCACAGAAGTCCCCCACGATTTTATTCTTTCCAAATCTGTCATGTTACATAGGTCTTATGTGCTATTGCTAAGGTACGTCCTGACTCAGAATGACACTTTCACAAAGACAACTTTTCGTGTGCCAGGTAAGAGGTACAAGTGCAGAAGAAACTAGTTCATACATTTGGTACAAACATGTTTACTTTGATTTGTCATACTGTGGCAACTCTGCTCAAGTTTGTCCTTAAACTTTACACAGTCTTTTATTTTTACTGATACTTGTGATACCTGCAAAATACAATAATGAGTGGTAATTCACTTGTAGCTACCAGAGAGCACACAGTTCAGGGGTTTCTTATGGGAGTATCTTATGAAGTTTATTCCATGTAGCTTGAAAGGCTTTGATTTTCTGTAGGAGTGCAGGCAGTCTTGTAATTGGAGGGAATAAGGACCGAGAGATATTGGTCGATAAATGGCCTTGTAACTTTGAAAAAGTTCTACCACCATTTTGTTGTCTCATTTCTTTAAGCTTCTGCCTTGTAATAGTGACACAACAGTGGCATGAGATAACATATTTACATATACAATGAATTATTTTCTGGCTGAATATGTCTTGAAGTTTTGAATCATACTATTGTTTTCATACAGAAGTTACAGTGATGTTTGAGTGCATGATTATGTGCAACTCATTCAGTGTTTATAATTGCTGCAACCAGCTGTGGGCTTGTTAGAGAACCGTATTTGAAGACACTGGTAAAAGTACAGTTAGCCTCTGGATGTCCTTTACAATGATCATTGCTTCAGGAATTCTTTACATGGAAATAAGATACCTGTAGATGAAAGTAAGTCTTCTGGTTGTTCTTTTATAGTAGTCAGATGACATTAGGCATGGTAGGACACAGTCTCACTCCAGTGGAGGGAAAATAACTATGAAATAATGTGCACTATGCACCCTATTCACTCCTTTATGCCATTTGAGGTATGTGGTCAGTCTGCTTGTATTCATGGATTTGCTGGCCATTTCATTGGCCTTCATCTTTGTCTTGGCAGTGCTTACTACAGTCTTTCTCTTGCTTGTTTTATATTCTATGTGTTTTTGTTACTTTATATAAACCCTATGGAAACCCAGAACAAGGGTTCGATCCCCCAGGAAATCTACAGGAGGGGGAACATGGGTGGGATGTCAAGAATGAACGAAGATTAACAACATCAGATAAAGAAGTTATGTACTCACCATAACGTTCCGTCTATGTTGTCAATCTTCATTCATTCTTGACATCCCACCCACGTTCCCCCTCCTGTAGATTTCCTGGGGGAATCAAACCCTTGTTCTGGGTTTCCATAGGGTTTTTACCTTGGACATTTCTTCTGCTTACAGTTGCTGTGTACACTCTTGCTATGGTCTGCAAACTCGATCTGAGGTAATGGAGAGAGGAGCATTGTGGGTAGAGTCTTAATTCGAGAGCTTTTTGGCCGGCGTGAGCTGTATAACGGCCGAGCCAGTTCCGGGGATTGGAACAGAGTCCCATTCGTCAAGAATGAATGAAGACTGACAACACAGATGGAAAGTTATGGTGAGTGCTTAACAACTTTTTATAGGACATACCATCGCCACACCCTAAAGCAGCTAACAGATTTGAGATACCAAACTACTAAACTTATACACAGTAAGTAACTGCACACAAGCTTATACACTCACCAGAAAATGCCCAATACTACGACATCCTGCAGTTCTACTGACCAAATAGGGACTGTTGCTCTGGAGATAAATTCTTGCTAATTATAGATATATAACTCAACAGAGGACTCAGTATATATATATATATATATATATATATATATATATATATATATATATATACTGTATGTATATATACTCTAGAATGCCATCTGAGCAGAACTAAAGCTAGATGAAAAAAAGTTACAATTTTAAATAACTGCTGTAACAATATCTAAACCAGTCCTTGGCTGTGCACCTCTCTCTCTTAGATGAAATTTTATCCTAATCCCTCCTTTGTCATATTTTCCTCCACTTTTCATTAGTTTTCAGTCTACGCTGAATATTCTTACTTCTCAGTCTTACTCTCCTTTAGTTCCATCCCTTCTTGTTTTCTTTCACTCTATTGTCCTGTCAGTCACACCAATTCAAATCAGAGATATGCCTTATTACCTGTCAACTACACAAACCTACACCCTGCTCTCCCCATTAACTCTAGTTCTTTAAACATTTTCTAGTTTTCTGTCTGTACTCCAAAACGTATCCTGCACTATTTCTGTCAGTTATACCTAAATAACCACATTAACCATGAAAGTTTTTTATTATGTAAGAACATTTAAAGTGTCTTACTTGTAAATACCATTATTGTTTATTGACAAAATCTTATATGTAATACTGTCTGTGAAATATATATGTGCCTCATTTTTGTGAGATCTAAATCTACTGTCTGCTGTAACATATTTTGTATATACTGTCTGCAGTTTTTTGTAACATATTGTTGAATAATATTTTTTTTTGTATACAAGTGGTAAAATATTGTGCTGGAATATTTTTCACATGGACCTTTACTGAAAATTGGCTTTGTCCAGTCATACTGTTTTAGTCAACAATGACGAATAAATAAAGCAACAGAACAAATCATTATGGAACTTTCTAACATGGATATCATCAATCTATGGTCCCTTGACCCAAATCAGGGTTCAGTAAGGTAAATCCTACCTTCTAAACTTGGTAGATTTCTTGGACCATGTCACTGATGCATTAGATGTAGAGAATGTTCACACTGCTTACCTCCACCTAGCCAAGGCCTAAGGTAGAATCTCACTTTGTGGCATTATTGACAAGCTAATCAAACTAAATGTAAACCCCTATGTTACCTGTTGCTTAACAAACTGGTTTATTGGCAGAACCCATTCTGCTAGAGTGGGGGTGTGTGTTCTCATCAAAAGCAGTTGTTAGTAGTGATACCCCTCAGGGATGTGTCCCTGGGCCACTTTTCCTTATTTACTTCTCCAGTGTAAGACCAATGCCAAATGCCTGTGGCTAACCAAGTTTGTGGATGGCTGCAAACTTGGAGATATCATAGTCTCTCCAGCTGACTTCCAGATTCTCAGGAGAGCCTATCACAAACAAGTGGTGCCTGGACTGTGATCTTAAGCTGAATGCCAGTAAATGTTTTATTATGCCCTTTGGCAAACAAGGGCACACATGCAACTGTCATTAACACCTATTTGAAAAGTGGCACAGTTAAGGACTGGGGCACTTTCATTGACAATGAGCTGTCCTTTGATCATCACGTATACTGTCATTAGGACATCCTCTCATCTACCCAGACTGATTACCAAAGAATACATCTCTCGGTCAAGTGAAGTTATCATCCCTCTCTACTCCTCCCTCATCGGATTCATAGTGGAATATATTACCCCTTTCAGTATGTACTTGTCTAAACATGCAACTCAGTCTGAAAGACCACAGTATTTGCTGACTTAGAGAATCATGGACACATCTTCCTTGTACTACACAGATCACCTTAAAGCACTTTCTCTCTTCTCTGTTACTTACAGACTATTGAGGGAGAGCCTCTTTCACATTTACAAAGCATTGAAGGATCCAGTCCTATGTGACCTTCTACACATCCATAAAACAACACCCTAAAAACCCACTTAGACGAACTAAACATCTACCACAATACAAATAGGACCTGCTGGCAAGATATATATCTTTGAAAGAATCTCTTTTTTATGGCACAGATTTCCTTTAGATGTAAAGCAAAAATAGTTCCTGAAATCATTTTAAGCACAACTTGAATGAAGGGATGGATAAGAAACTGTAAATTCACCTTCAGAACGGTCCCACAAGACCTCATTGAAAGGAGGTGGTAATTTTTCATGCCATAATGTACTAACAAATTGAGATCTTGAGGCTAGGCTACAAATGTTCTAACTGATCAGCAGCCTAGTATGAACCTATGAATAACTTCAGTTAGAAGAGTGAGAAATTTATCAACTTTTTAGAACAAAATAAACAGTTAACATATATTTATTTTCCCTTGATTACTATGAAATTGATAGCTAAGTGTAAATTTCCTGTTTTAAAGAAACATCCAAGGAAAAGAAGCACACTAAAGCTTCCTCTCATAAAGTTGACAAAAAAAATTGAAAACTGCGGTGTCTGTATTGGATCAGGCAGGCATTAGTGACTAAAAAACCCATGCCTGTTTTACTAGGTAAGACTGCTCCTCCAGTCAGGTTTTTGTGCCTGTATTAGAACAGGTTACATCAGTCATAATTGTAAAAACTATGCCCTACACTAAAACATTCCAGCTACAGATAATGAACTCTTCCACCTTAGACATCAGTTTCCAGAATTCCAAGCCAGGATTTTAATCTGGATCTGTTGGAATTATGCTTGCTGAGACTGTTCATGTTTTGAAACACTTTCGCTGGGTAATTTTCTGGGTATTGATTTCAAGACACCAATTTCTTAGCTAACTTTTTATTTGTTGGTCGGTTTGTTCCTTAGCTTAAATGTGTTTACTGTAGTACAATACTGATCATAATGGACCAGTTTCAGGTTCATCGTAGAGGTAAAGTAAAGATAAAATCAGAATTGTAAACAATATGTACTGATAACATGATAAATCAGAAGGTATTATATGTGTGCGTATATATATATATATATATATATATATATATATATATATATATATATATATTAAATACACAGTATTTAGAATGTAGTACATGACAAAAGCTGTTAGAAGTTCTCTGTAGGATGTCAACACATATTAAAAAATGGGGGGGTGAGAAGGAGGTGTAAAGTAAGGGTGAAGGAGCTAATAAGGTGGAGATTTATCAACGCTCTAGTACAGTAATAAGTATAGAGGGTGGGCAGATGAAAATAGTTAAAGGAGGTTAAGTGATGTGGCCTGAAGGAAGACAGTTGTATTTGGCCTGTTTAAAAATATGCTTTTAGATGGTCTTAAAATTTGAAATAAGAGGCCAAGTTTTTGAGATAGGTGGGGGGATCTGCCAGAATTTGGGGCCAACATGGAAAACTATAGTTTGTGTTATATTTAGTCCTGGAGGTTAGTAAACTTGGACTGAGTGTGTTGTTTGCCTTATATTATAGGAAGGGGATTTCATGACTAGTTTTGCTATTTGTGAGGAGAATGCTTTAGCTTAAATAAGAGGGAACAACACAGAGAGTTTCCTTTTTGCTTAATGGGTCGTCATTTTGCATTAGTAATTGTTTGGCAGTAATGTTCTTGCCCGGAGATAAATGAACCTACATATTTTGTTGGAAATGTTTTGCAGAGGTTTTGTGTTAGAAACTGAAACAGCAGCTGTTACCAAAATGCCAAACTTTTATATATATATATATGCTTATCATTAGGGCATCCTGGGCACTAGTCCACTGAGTGACCAAGCTAATTTTTTATATTCTATAGAGTTTTGTCAGGAATGTTTGCTGTACTACCAATCTGCAGAATACCATTCAAGCTTCAACAATTCCCACTAGATCATATTTTTGCAGGAGCTCTCTCATCAAGAAAGAAAAAAGACCATTTCTACCCCACTCCTTATTGAAGTTTTGAGTAGGATGAAGAGATGTCCATCATATTGATTACTGCTGCTAAATGGGTTATATCATGTAGACTTTCAAGGATTGTTGGTCGGCTTATGCTGTCCCTTTTCTGGGCAGATAAGCTCCTTTTGGGGAAAAATCTTTCACATTACAAAATTGTTGCTTTATAATAATTTCCTGTTTTGGAAAGTAATTTTAAGCTAGGTGTTTGTGTTAACTAGCTGCCACAAGAATTAAATGTACTTTTAAAGCAGACATAGTTTTTTTTTTATCTCAGTTTTAAAAGTAATTTGAAAAACATTTTTTCTGTGAAGAAATTGTCTATTTTACTTTTTTGTAGGATGACAAATGGTAAAGAGCTTTTTATTGTGTTTTGTCTGAAAAAGGTGACATTTAAAGACTTTAAATTTGTACCAGTTCTTACTGATTGCTTCCCAAGAAAGAGAGATTTTCGGCTTGACCATGGAACAAACTACCAGTCCCATGGTATGTCTTTCTTCCAGCCACAAAAAAAAGTTAAGCAAACAGCCTTTGTCACCAGAGCAGGCTAACAATTTGCCTCAGATGGGTGACTATGCTATGACAATAGCTTGTTTTCCATTGGAAAAAATAGACAAATCCCTGTGAGGAAAAATGTCAGGATTTTGGCTCTCATGGCATCTGTGATTCTAATGATTCCCCTGACAAGTCTCCACATGAGTAAGATGCAGTGGTATCTGAAGCCTCTCTGGTCCCATCACCAACACCCTTTGTCTTTTTAAATCAGAAGAGAATCACTTGGTGGAGACAGCAACTATCCCTAGATCTAGGTCTCTCCTCCATCACTGCTGTTTCCCTAAAATAACACGTCTTCAGGTTATAACTATAAGACATCTGGTCTTTAACCTGAAACTTTTGATGTAATTTAGGAAAAGTTTGTCAGCAAGCAACATTCTAAATCATTTTCTCATAGATATCATTCACACTTGATATAACACCCTGACCTCATGTGCAAAAATGGGAAAAGAGGGTTGTGAATGGATGGATCAATAGATCCCATCCAGGTTCACGAAAATTATATTTTTAACATAGTGTACCCATTTCTGCCCACCAGCTTATTCATTTTTAGCTAGTTTCCATTTCTTGCAGCTTTCTGTATAAATTTCAGACTTCTCAATTTGTATAATTGATGTCTAAGACTCAAGTTGTAGAAAAACATATCTGTATGGAAACTCCATAGTAACTTTGTAAGACTGCCCCTGAAAAAAATATCTTATATGCACTTCCTTAAGGTTGCACAAAATACTGAGAAGTAATATAAAACTGGCTAAATTATTTTTCAGCCCCCTGCTCTGTTTGTCTTGATACAGAATACCCCTATTTATGGAGTTGAGCCTCTTAGGATCATAGGAGGTTACTAGGCTAATGGCCCTGGTGCCCTTACAAGCCTAACCAAGAGTTTCTCCTCAAAAAAGAAACCTCAATAGACACCCATTGCCCCTGTCAATAAGAGACACAGGTGGAACCCCTAGGACAAATTTGCGGTTTCCCATCTACTCATCAAGGTTGCGCTTGAAGATGGTCAGCGAGGTACTCTGACAAGTATGGGAAGTGTATTCCAGAGATGGGGCAGCCTCTGGGAGATAAACCTGTCTCTGCAGCAGGTTTTGTGAATGTCTCATTTTAGATTTAGGCCTTTCACTCAGCTTATGAGATTAACCAAGTAAAAGGCTTTTTTGACCACTGCCGCTATATGATGGTCGAATGTAAGATTGTTGTCAACATGTGTACCCAGGTCTGTCACCACAGGTTGTGTGCTTAGGGATTTGCTGTTGATGTGGTAATCAGTAGGGGCTGTGTTTTTGCTGAATGGTATGATAATACATTTTTTCGTGTTTACCTTAAGGCCATGACTTTGGCATGAATCATTCATTGCTGTGAGACCCTCTTGTAGTGCGTTAACATCATTTGGGGAGTCAATGATAGCACCCAACTTCTAGTTGTCTGCAAACTTGGTCAGCCACAGGCCTTTTGTCATTGCCTGGACCTCTGAGACATAGATGCCAAATAGTAGGGGTCCCAGGACAGATCCCTGGGAACACCACTAGTGACAGGTTTGCTGTCGGAAGTGGAGACACCTATTTTGACCTTGTGGATCCTATTGGTGAGCCAGTTGGCCACCCACCTGATGAGACAGGGATGTACGCCAAGTTGTGTTAGCTTTTCGATGATGCCAGAGTGAGAGATTGTGTCAAAGGCTTTGGCCAAGTCAAGGTAAGCTGTATGTACTGACTTTCCCTCATCCAGGACCTTAGTGTCAGTCTCAAAGAAGTCAGCCAGGTTCATCAGGCATGATCTGCCCTTAACAAATCCAAACTGGGTGGAGTCAAGTGCTTGGAGATGTCCTTGTTTATGAGGTCCATAATAATGCGCTCCATGGTCTTACAGATCAGACAAGCTAGTGTTGCAATAGTTTCCTGGTCAGTGGTGTCACCACCTTTGTGCAAGGGGATGACAGTGATAGTTCTCACACTGCTGGAATGAAACCTGTACGTAGGCTGTGGTTGAATAGGGAGCTCAGTGGTGAGGCTAGTTCTTGCTATAGATGGTGCAGAATACAACCTGGTGTACTGTCAGGTTCCATGGAAGCTGTGCTTTCTGCCTTGGATAGGGCCTTTAACACTTGTTCTAAGGAGATGTGATGTGTGGGGCACGTATCAGGGATGTCGAATGGGCCTTTGCTGGGGGACGGGGGGTGAAGTTTGCACTGAACCTATCTGCTAGAAGGTTGGCTAAGTCAACAGGATCCGTGTAAATTGTACCAGTAAGAACTAATTCAGAACCTACCTGGGCTTTGCCGTGGAGGTTCCTGGCATAATTGAAAAAGGCTTTGTGGTTACCCTTTGTTTCTGAGGCTAGTTTTGATTCATAATTGGGTTTGGAGGTTTTCACTATTGATCTAATTTGAGGAAGGAGTTTTTCCAATTGGAAATTTGTGCCTTTTTGCCCTTGGACAACAGATTCTTCCTTTTGTTGGAAAGCCTGTTGATAGAGGATGTCCACCAGATATTTTTTTTTTCCTTTAGCAGCAGGTTTTAGTTCTGTTGGGTATGGCTGAGTCCATGCAGTTGTACAGGTGCTTGTATACTGCACTGGCGTACTGTTCAGCATAGTTGTTGGCTAGCAGAATTACATCGAATAACGAAACTACGATACCCTCCCTTAGAAGGTTGTAGTCCACTTTTGAGAAGATTTTTAGCCTGGTTATGGCTGTGTGCTGTGTGTGTGTGTGTGTGTGTGTGTGTGTGTGTGTGTGTGTGTGTGTGTGTGTGTGTGTGTGTGCGTGCGTGCGTGCGTGCGTGTGTGTGTGTGTGTGTGTGTGTGACAGGGTAGACACTTTGAATGAGACCAACCGATGGTCTGATCTCACCAGGGAAGAACTTACTATAGGGATGGTGTAAAGGTCACCCATGTTGGTGACAACCAAGACTAGAATGTTATCTCCCCTTGTGGGAGATGAGACAAGCTGGTGTAGTGCGTTAGAATTGATGAAGTCAAGGAATCATTGGGTGAGTGCATTAGACCAGGAATAGTTCACCCCTTCTATGGTGAGGTAGTTGAAGTCACCAAGGATCAGAGTAGAGTATTAGGGGTACCTTAATGGAGTCAAGTAGGTTCAGGTTGGAGGAGTGGGTGTCCTCAGTCATGGAGGGGGGTCTGTAGCTGGCTTTAACTTGGATGGGTGTATTACCAATTGTCAATTGCACCTGGAGTAGTTCTAGTGAATCATGGTGGCAAACCAGTCTGGTGGTGTGCTTGTTTTTAACGAAAATAGAGACTTCGCCACACTTAGTCTTCCCTACCTTATTTTGGGGTCAGAATGTGTGGAATGAGGTATAGCCTGTTAAGGCAGGGGTGCTCTCTGCAGCCTTGAACCAAGTTTCCATAGACTGCACAGATGTCAGCATCTTCCAGTACGAGGAGAGCCTCCAGTGAGTGTATTTTCAGGTTAAGGCTCCTAGCATTAAGCAGCATGACCTTCAATTTGCTTTATGACAGATCTTTTATGTTGGAAGATGTGTCTTTGGAACATTGCCTAAAAAAGGCACAATGGGGGAAGGCAAGAGGCTTGGCCAGAATCCTGAATCCCAGAGGTGACAAGTGGAGGCCATCTCTGGCAAAGCATCAAGGCCTGTCAGCCATGTCATCCCAGATAGACAGATAATGGATCCCCTTGGAATGACGTCAGAAACTATGCCAGTTGTTGAAGTCAATTCTTTTTTGTTGGTATTGTGGTATTATTCTTGGTGAAGGTAGGATGCTGCTTAGGGCTAGGGTCATACCTGCGTGGGACACACAGTCTAAGAGCTCAATCATGTCTCTCTTCATGTAGTCTAGGGAGGTATGTCTCAAATCATTCACATTGTCTGAAGAAGTCTTGGTACAACCCGAGACGAAAAGCGCTTAACATCAGTAAACAGTTTTAAGACAACCAACTGTCTAGCATGGTGGCCTAAGTTCATTCAGACAACTGACTGTAATCATCTCCTTGTAGAGCCTGTTAGGGGGGACGTCGGTCTTTCTCGCAATTGAGCTGCCATTGACTAGTGTGCTTGGTTTATTGATATGCCTTTTGGGCTGTGTGAGTTTATTGTTCTACCTTATGGGCTGTGTTTGTGAGACCACCGGTGTGTTGTCTGCTGTTCTTGATGTGTTTGGTGTTGTGTGTGGAATGTTTGTGAGTGTGTTTTGGAGGTCTCTACTGTTTAGTTAAGTTTTTATTGAGGACCTCTGCATAGGTGTGTGGGTGTTGTGCTTGGCTATGTGATTTGGGTGGTGTGGTGTTTGTGCTGGCAAACTCCTGTTTATTAGGAGTACTGACTGTGGTGCAAGAGAGCATGGATTCCAGGTTACTGACATAGATGCATTTCTCACAAGTAGAAGAATTATGTGCTAGGAGAAGAGGGTTGTCAGTGAACATGAGGCAGTTGCTACAGTGTCTCGGCATGTCCATGTCAACCAGGCTGGCAGGAGAAACTGATAGGAATTGTCCAAACATAGTGTTCTGAAACTTGGATGGACTTATGGAGAGAGGGTTTTAATAAGGGTTTGTCCACAAGTGTAGACCACAAAAACCTTCTTAAATGTAAAATAACTGGCATGATGCCCAAGTGCTAAATCCAAAACTAAGAGGCTTATAATAACAGACAAATTTAATCAGGATACTAACAAGCAGTAATAAATACAGCAGAATAAAAGCACTTCAACACTTAAGAGCAAGAAGCAAGGCAAAATAAGGTAATAAAGTAGGAAGAACACAATTACAGTAAAAACAGCTGAATAAAGTATACATTTTTAGTGGAGAGGGAAAAAACAGAAGATCATTTAAGATTAAGAAACTAAGGACGTTGGCCTTCCCAAATGCTCTCTCTCTGTACACAGTAGAATGAGATGATAAGATGGCACTGGGAGGAGTGTCCAAAATCAAAGAAGCAAGGAGGTAGTCCTTTCCAAATGATCACACTACACTCAGTAGAGTGAGGAAATGAGATGGGATTGGGAGGAGTCTCCAAAATCAAATTTACAGCAGGGGCGGGCAGTTCCAAAGCCATCAAGTTTAAGAATACAACACTTGGGCAGGAAGGTGGAGGGGAACAAAATGCAGTTACAGAGACCAGCAACATCAAGCAAATAAATAAATAAATGCAGCACAGTTTTGTTAACTATCACTGAAACAGATTAAGTGCAAAGAAGTATACTTATATAAGCTTTGTGTATCCAGATGGCTATAAAATCGGTCACAGCCAGGCCATAAGGAGCAGCTACGATACTGATACAGACTCACAGAAATGTAACTCCTTGTACCAGTAGTATAAAGCAGTTCTTTTTCCTTATTTATTTTAAACAGTTGTTTGTTTTAATTTTAGAACTCATAGACTATATAACTTTTTGCCACTGAGTCTCTCTCGGTATTGATCCCAAATGTTACACCTAACACTGCAAAAGAAGGGTCTAAAATCTATATGTCCAAGCAACTACAAACAATAAAAGCTGTACTTTTCAAAATACTGACTTTTATGCCAAAAATGTGCAACAAGTGAGATAACATGGTCATGGAAAAATGTAGTACTTACTTAAAATATGTAGAATCATGTCATTCATATAAGATATTAAAGAGAGAAAGTCATCCTGAATTAAAAAAAAAAAAAAGTTGCTATTGACTTTATTTTGTCATTCCCCCTGAGCAAAGTCCAAGTGAGATGGAACTAACAGGGCAACTCTATTTCTCTCCTATTTTCAATGGATCAGCATCATCCATATATAGCTTACATTAATCATTGACATTGTGTAAGAATTCAGATATGGATATGCTTCTAGTAACCATGAACATGGTTTTAAACCAGAATCAGTATTTTAACATTTCAGATAAAATCTCTTGAGAAGGTTAATCATATGCTTTCAGAGAATCCCAGTTCCACTAAATACCTGTATTCATACCAGATTGAAAATACCTTGTAAATTCTTTAACTAGTCATAGTATATATCCCCAGGTCGTTATCCTGAAACTAGCTCAGGATTCTCATCCATAAGCCATGGTTTAATTTTTGATCAAATCAATTTCTGTAACATAAACATCGCTGGCATATAATCTCAGTTCAATAATGATATATATGTTTCTAGCCATCCTCTGCTAGCCACCCGACAATGTAAACTATGGCTCCAGATGATTGTCGCTGTTGAAGTGACATCCCAACTCCATGTACAAAAATGGGAAAAGGGATTGAGGATGGATGGATATGTTACCTGTCTTAAAAAGATTTTGTTTGCCAGCCATATAGGGGACATCAGCAGTCCAAAAGATTTTCTCTGCCAGCAACTTGTTAGAGCACAAAGGTAGTAATAACAGCTGTAATCTCTGGAAAGAGTGAAAACTTTTTGTAGAAGTAGCAGCACACTTGCCTCCCCTCCAAGGGAGCGTTAAAAGTCATGGCAAATTTTTCTCTGTTAGTACCTGCCTAGAATAAGAAAAAGCCTTTTTTTCACTCTTGAAGCATTTAAAATCAGTCTTTTAAAATGCATCTGTTGCAGTCTTCATGTATGGTGCAAGTATTTCTCCACCACCAGCTGCCTATCTTTCAATACATCACTCCCATACCACTGTTACATATGAGCAAGTGTATTACTGACAGTTATAACATTTTCAGTTAACTGATGGCTCTGAACTGTTTCTAACAAACCTAGTTTCAATTCATTCAGTTTACATTACTATTTCACAAAAAAAAAACATTTTAAAGAAATCGATAGATTTATCAGTCCAACCTATAACCCTCTTACCAAAGCATAAGCATTTCAAGTATGCAGTATTCTTATCATGAGCACACAGAACCTGAATAGCTAAAAATTGAAAGCGTCCCCTTACCATAAAAGTGTTATTAAATGAAATCCATCCCTGCTAGTAATTTCTTCCGCAATTTTTATCCATGCCTCCTAGTATTGTCTTCACAAACCTGCCTACTGTTATGAAATTTTAACAAATGTATCTATTTGATATGCTAAATATAATGTATACAAATTTAATAATTAAGTGCCCCTCAGTACTCAATCCCACCCAAAATACTAATTATTTACACTATATACAAAGAGCCCACTGATGACAATATGATTCTACTACTATTTTCCATCTTCCAAATACTTTAGCTGAGGGAGTCACTTGGCAATAAAAGCCTGTATGTTCCATCTTATCAAGTCTTCCTCCTCTTCTCTCACCCCCTACACTAGTTCCATTACCTTTGTCGATGCTGGGTTTACTACTTGAGTCAATTAGCTCCTGTGTCGGACTGTTTCCCTCACAACAGCCTTCTACTCCTAACAAAAAATACTTCTTTATCTAATCTGACCTTCTGTAGTCTAATTCTCTCTAACATCTTTTCCATTTGTTTCTTATAATCAGGTAACTCCTTACATTCCCAAAGATATGCATCCAGTCATCATCTTCTGTCTCTCCACACATCTAGCATCTTTCATCTACTAATGGAAACATTTCATGTACTTTTAATGACATGTAAAAACACATGCAAGTATTTTCCATGTAAATATTCTAAATTTCCTTAACCTCACAGCTTTCCTAGACATTTGACAGATAATTTACCACTGTTTCTCATCAAAATTTCTAAGTTGCTTACTCCACTTTGATGTCATATGAGCTGGTCTTGTAACAAAATATGATGCGCACTCAGCTACACCTTTCCCCTTTAATTCTATAATCCAGCTGGCCACCTCTCCTTACCGTTTCTTATCCAGTTTGACTTTCCTAATTCCTGTTTTATTCAGTTAGTCCAGGAAGACTCTTGTAGGGATTGTATTTTTAACCTGTAACCCCTCCCAGTTCATAGGTCTGTCTCCTGTTAGCAATTGGTCCCAGTATTTTACTGCTGTACATCGCCACCCCCCCACCTTGCTCTTGCATTATTTCTGTGTATATCACCAGTTTTTACACCAAATGATAGCAAATCTCTTTTCCACTTTCTCATTTCCTTTCCTTGAAAAATTCTGTTTATCCCATTACACAGTATATCTATCATTGGAAGAACCTGTAGCGTCTGTTTCTTTCCCCAAAATGCTTCTACTATATCTGTTGAACCCATCCCTGGATTTTTAACTTTAAGCATCCTCAAACAGTTAACATTCTTGTGACTGCCTATTATTTTTGCCAGGAAAGAGAGCTGTACAAATCTATTATAATGATACAATTCCAGGACTTCAAGCCCAATAAGCCCTCAACAGTTTGCTCTTGCTTTCTTCCCTGCCTACAAAAATATTTTATCCAGTGTCTATGCTTTATTAAGACCATTTTGTGGAGGTATTCAAAAAGTCTGTCTCTGATATGAGAGAGATATGGGACCACATACCAGTGCAGAGTTTGTACCCTCAAGCCAGTTCTAAATTAGCAATTTGCATCTAATTAAATTACTCTGAATTTTCTCCATCATCTCATCACTTACTTTATGTCTGAACAGTTCATAGTCCTCTGCTGTCCACAATCTCAAATGATTACCCCTATTGCTCTCGTTTTATCCCAATGTAGTTTATATTCTAAAATATATCCAAATTTTTGCCACATCTGAAAGATAATTTTTATATCCTTTAAGAGGGTTTTTATTGTCAAAATTACATAATTTGCATATAGGACCGCTTTAGTACTATATCTCCCCATTAGTACTCTGTCACATTTTATTGACATAACCGCGTGGTTAAAGGTTCTGAAGAGATAGCGAAAAGCTCGGGTGACAAGGGGCATCCTTCCCTCATGAGAGTGAATGTCCATTGCCAGCTTACCCACCCTGGGAGAAGGGAGATGTCTGTGGCTCACCATATGTGTAATATTCAGTGGGAGTACTAGGTGTTTCACCTAGTGGAGCATAAGTCTAGTAAGCTCAAGTTGCTGTTTGCAGTCACAGAGTAAGCTGAGGGAAATTCAGTGTGTTGAAGCACTCTTCTGCTCAGAGGCAATATGTAACAGATCTCAGAAGTGCAGCCACAGAGAAATGAAATAATCCACCCCACAGGACCAGCAAGCTGGCCTACTTCCTACCACCTAACTCTTGCCATGGAGTGGACGAGCTGAATGGGATTCCTGAGCAAGAATGAATAGAATAATAGGCCACTTATCCAACACAATCCCTTTCAACTTTCTAGTTTAAAAGCCCACATTTGCATGGGTTTGTGCTTGTTTAAGCTCTGCTCAGCGGTGCCGAGCTGAGGTAAACTATTACTGAAGCCAGAAAGTCTGCTCTTCAGTTTTTCCCTTAGATTGTGCTAGTTCTTTCTCTCTTGCACTTCAAATAGCATAATCGCTTTGCACTTCAACAGGTTTTTGTAGCAATTATTATAGCACCTAAGAGCCATCAACACTAGTCTTTCTTCATGGAAATAGCTCCAGTACTTAGTAGTTATGACCACCTCTCCTGGCATAATTAAAGGGCAGTTCCCTGTGCTTCCTCCTATTAACCTGGTGCACTTGGGCATTCTAAATCAGTGTAGCAACTGCCTCATGTACACAGACAACCCTCTCCTCTTAGTTCCCAACACTCAGACGTGTGAGAGATGCACTTTTATCACCAAATTGGAAGCTATGCACTCTCCAGCCAAGACCGTACTAGCTGGTCAAGAGGAGAAAGTCAGCATCTGCACCACACCACATGGAACACATAGCCCTACAAAATACCCACTATCACAGCTCTGACATAAAAACACAAACCACACACCCACCTTTGCGGAGGCACTCAATAGAAATCTACCCAAACAGCAGAGACCCCCAAGACAGAAACGCACTTGACCACCACAACACAGCACAAACCACAGGACACATAGCTCATCTCCACAGTGTGCCCCTCAACCTAAGCCCCTAAGACTAAACACTGTTCCCAATAGACTAATCATAGGTGACTCAATAGTAAGGCACACAGATGTCCCACTCACTAGGTTGCATAAGGAGAAGGTAACAGTTAGCTGTCTATCAGGTACCAGAATCTGACACATAACACACGCACTCAGGTCACTCCACAACAAATACAAGTATGACTCTGTCATTGTCCATGTGGGTGTGAATGCCCTGAGACGCACCTCCCTGGACTATGTGAAAAGAGACACAGTGGAGCTCTCAGATTATGTGGCCCAAGCAGGTATGACACTAGCCCTGAGCAGTATCCTGCTGTCACCCAAAATGATACCGTAGTACAAACAAAAAATGATTGACTTCAACAATTGGCTATGTTTCTAGTGTCATTATAAGGGAATCCAGTATCTGTCTGCTTGGGATGACATGATTGACAGACCTCAATTCTTTGCCACAGATGGCCTGCATCTGCCACCCCTGGGTTTCCGGGTACTGGCTAAGGCTCTTGCCACCCCTATAGTGCCCTTCTTAGGTGGAGTTCCAAAGACCAAATTACCACCGTAACAGCTAAAAATAAATGCAATCTGAGGGTCAAGCTGCTCAATGCTAGAAGTCTAAATCTCAAGATGCACTTGCTCGAAGCACTTCCCAAAATGGAGAACATAGACATTTGTGCTGTAACGGAGACCTGGTTTAAAGCAGCAGAAAGCACCCCTACACTGCCAGGTTATAACTCATTCCACACCTTTCGGCCCCGAAATATGGACTGAAGCTCCAAAGGCGGTGATGTCTCCATATTCATAAAGGATATGCACACCTCCAGACTAGTAGCTCAGCATAACGCATCTGAGATGCTTCAGGTACAACTAACATTGGGTAAGACTGCAATCCAGGTCATAGCCTGCTATAGGTACCTAACCATGTCCCTAGACTCTCACTCCACGTTCCTAAGCACCCTGGAATCTGTCAAAGTCTAACCCAACACTCTCATAGTAGGAGACTTCAACTACCCCTCCATCAACTAGGAAAACTACTCAAGCACCAATGTACTGGCCCAACGCTTCCTGGAATTCATCATTTCCAATGCCCTGGACCAGCTCATTCTTACCCCTGCTAGAGGAAGCAGCATCCTTGACCTGGTTATTACTAACATGGGCAACCGTTGCTCTACAGTAGTCAATTCCTCCTTGGTTAGAGCCGACCACAAACTAATCACCATGGAAATCCACATCTCACCCACACCCCTTGCAAAGGTATCTACCATGAAAAACTTTTCCAAAGCTGACTTTGGACTCAACAGATGTGGCTAACTTCACGGCACCCATGCCAATGGAAAATAGATGCATGACTGCCGAATCATACACCAATGCACTGTATGAACATGTACATAAATGCTATACCCAACAGAACCAAGATGCTCTACTCCAAAAAAAAGGAAGCCAGTTTGGTGGTCTCCTGCCATTAATAAGCTCTACAACAGAAGGAAGAAACTGTTGCAAAAAAGGTGAAGTCCAAGACTGGAAAAATTCCCTTATTAGCCTCAACAAAAAGTTGACATCCCTCATCAAAACCTCCAAAGCCAGCTATGAAGGCAGAATTGTGACAGACACTAAAAACAGCCACAAAGCCTTCTTTAGTTATATTAAGAATCTCCATGGCAATACCCTAATTTGATCTGAGTTACTGCACAGTGGTAGCTCCTATACTTAGCCAACTGATATTGCCAACATACTGGGTGACAGATTCAGTGCCATCTTTACCCCCCCCCCCAAAAGGACCAATCTCAATACCGGAAGAATGCCAGGCACCCTGCATTACTGCAGAGCACAGGTTAAAGCTGTATTGTCTAAGGCCAAGAATACAGCTTCCATGGGACCTGACAGTATCTCTGGCTGTGTTCTACACGAATTACAAAGTGAACTGGCACCACATCTTTGTGCTCTGTTCACTCATAGCCTCACCTCAGGCTTTGTCCCTACTGAATGACACGTTGCCACAGTCATCCCTCTCCATAAAGGAGGAGCAACTACAGACCCTGGAAATTATCGCCCCATTAGCCTGACGGTCTGATATGTAAGGCTATGGAGCACATCATCATGGACCTAATTAACAAGGATATAGGGAATCTCCAAACTCTAGATCCCATGCAGTTTGGATTTGTGAAAGCTAGATCATGCCTGCTCAACCTGGTTGACTTCTTTGAGTCAGTCACCAGAGCGGTGGATGAAGGTAAGGCAGTTCATATGGCTTACCTTGATCTGGCCAAGGCCTTTGATACCATTGTTCACTCAAGAATTATTGATAAACTCACCAAACTAAGCATTAACTCCTATATCATTAGGTGGGCTGCAAACTGGCTCACAGAACACACAATGTGAAAGTAGTGGACTCCAAGTCAGACTGCTGACCAGTCACGAGTGGAGTCCCACAGGTATCGGTCCTGGGTCCTCTCCTGTTTGGCATCTACTTCTCAGAAGTCCAGGCCAACACAGAGGGACTCTGGCTGACTAAATTTGCAGACGACTGCAAGCTGGGAGCCATTATTAATACCCCAAGTGATGCAGACATCCTGCAGAAAGGCCTCACTGTGACCAATGTCTAATATCGAAACCATGGCCTTAAGCTTAATGCCAAAAAATGCGTCGTCATCCCCTTTGGGAAAAACTCCATTCCCACTAATTACCACATCGATGGGAGCCCACTGAACACTGAAGGCGTTGTAAGAGATCTGGGGACACAGGTTGACAGCAACCTCTCCTTCGACCGCCACATTGCCACTGTGGTCAGAAAGTCCTTCTGTGTGGCACATCTCATTACCAAGGGTTTTGTATCCAGGAAGAAAGAGGTCATCATTTCTCTCTACTCTTCCCTCATTAGACCAGTCATAGAGTGTAATGCCCCATTTGGCATGTACCACACTAGACACCTGCAACAACTGGAGAGGCCACAAAAGTACCTCATGAAGAGGATGCTAGGCCTTAAACACATGTTCTACATGGACAGACTCAAAAAACTCCAGCTATTATCGGTCTCATATCGTCTACTAAGAGGCGATCTCTGCTTGACTTACAAAGCCATGTCTGACCCAGCTCTGTTAGAACTGCTACATCTAAAGAAATCCCAATCCCTCCACACCACACACTGCAGAGACCTCAACCTCATTACCACAATCAACAGAACAAGCTGGAGGGACAGGTTCATAACCCATAGACTGCCCATGCTCAGGAATTGATTTCCCATACATGTCAAGCAGAGCACCGTACTAGCCCTCTTCAAGAGAAATCTTGATGAGTGGATGGGAAATAGAAAGTTCACCCCGGGGATCACTCCACTGGCTCTACTTGATAGAGGCACTGGGAACTAACGATGGGCGGCACAATGCCAGGGCACTTTTGTGGTCTAGGCTTGTAAAGAACCCAGGGCCATTAGCCTAGTACACACCTATGAACAAGGGGTTTCTGACTCCCACTACTGTGAAACCTATAGGCTGATTGGATGCAGGTGTAGGAGGCATCAGGCTCTGTCATGCAGGAGTATAAAAATAAATACATAAATATTTGCTGCTTCACTTACTTTTTGACTTCTCTACTGTCCATCTCTGAAGCCATTTCTTTACTACTTTCTGTATATCATTTTTTGTGACGGTGGTTTTCTGTAAGGATTTACATTAATCTTTTCTGCATTTAAATTACCTCCAGCTTGACAAGATGAAATTACCCTCTTTCCCTGAAACTGAAGTCTTTCTTGGTGATTTTGCTAAAATGGCCAGCATTTCTTGTTGATGAAGACTTTTAAGCTACATAATTGGGTAAAACAGATATGTTTATCATTCTCACTGCTGCAGTAGCCTTTGGCTAATTGTGTTTTATCCTGCCCCAGGATACAACAACCGGACAGCCTTCACAAAGCTTTGGCTCCCCTCCACACCTGTGCTCTGGAGGGAAATCAAAAGCCAGAGCTCAGACAACTTCAGTACTTTTTGCTGCTTCGAGAGAAAGCATTTCTTAGGCTTCACAGGAACAGCAGTTGGCTTCTAGCTTAACTTTTGGCATATACGTCCCCATAGGAGAACCCTTCCACACATTAAGTATTGCCCTTTTTAGTGTAATTTTATTTTTGACTAAAAACGGTATTTCTTTTTTAAGAATTATATAAGAAGTTTCTTGTCAGATACTGCTGTTTCTAGAATGGGGCTTATTATTGAAATTAAGGGCTATTTTGTGAGAAAAATATACTGCTTTTGAGACATTTTACTTGAAGTATAAAATTTTACAGGCTGGAAAGTGTTTTTAAGAGCTTTAAACTAATTTGTATACACTTTGTGGCAGCTTATCTTCATTGATTTATTTCTGTTAGTGCACTTTCTGTGAAAAAAACTTAAGGGTTCTGACAGGACTGTTGTATACTGCTTATGCTTTTACTTTTAAAATATGTGAGGCTTTGTGTGGAAGTCAGTGTGTATACTGCTTGTGAACATTGTCTGATACTTTACCTTCTAACCATCCCCTTCCAGCAGTGCTTACCAGCAATCAGGCTTCTTTCTAGGCCACAGCATAGGTAGTTACACCAGTCCTGCTGATTCTTTTTCCACTGTTCCTAAAAGAAAAAAAAGGAAAAAAAACAATAAGGAGCCCTTGCCTACACAGCAGGTTCAAATAGTGCCTCAGCTGCTGGTAGTTAACTCTGCAGTGGCCATTCGTTGATCCTTTGGACACTCACTGGTTTCTCCAGGTTCCTGGGGTGTAGTCCCTACAGCCACCATGGACTGGGGGTTTACCGCATCCATTACCGCTGTTCCAGTGTCCATTTCAGACACATGAAAAACATCTTTTTTGGATCTGGAAAGTTCTCTGGGAGTTTCTTAGGTTCATAAGTAGATACTAGGCTATCGGCCCTGGGGCCTATACAAGCCTAGCCAAAAAGGTACCCTGGTTTTTCACCACCCAAGAAAATTATTTTCCTGTGCCCCTGTCGAGCAGAGCCACAGAGGTGATCCCTGGAGTGAATTTCCTATTTCACATCCAATCATCAAGATTTTTCTTGAAGAGTGCTAATGAGGAGCTTTGTTTGATATAGATAGGTACTTTGTTCCAGAGTATAGGAAGTCTCTGAGACAGGAAATTACAAGGTTTAGGTCCCTAGAGCGTGTAGCTCGGAGGGATTGGGATTTCTTTAAGTGGAGCATGTCCAACAGCTCTGGGTTTGACATAGCTTTGTATGTTAGGCAGAGATCACCTCTGAGTAGTCTATATGCGACAGAGTAAAGCTGGAGTTTTTTGAGACTGTCTGTGTAGGGCATCTGTTTGAGGCCGGTAATCCTCTTTGTGAGGTATTTCTGCGGCCTTTCCAGTTGTTGTAGATGTCTTGTGAGGTACATACCAAAATGGGTGTTGTACTCTATAATGGGTCTAATGAGTGACGAGCAGAGGGGAACAATGACCTCTTTTTTTCCTGCATGAGAAACCTTTTGTGATGAGGTGTGCCATGTAGAAGGATTTCCTGGGTGACTGAGAAAGGAGACCTGCTGCCTGGGATGAAGTGTCATCTCCTGGTTGGTTTTCTTCCACAGATACCCCTAAGGAAAAGGTAGGCTAGGCATTGCTCATCTAAACACATTTTGCCTGTCCATAAGGATGATTTTCTAACCCTGGCCAGGAGTTTACTATAGGCTTTCAATCCTGGAAGTCAGAAAAACAAACAAACCAGATGTTAAGTGATGTAAAGATATTCATGAGGAAAGTATGTCACAAGATTCTGACGTAGACAGATACAGGGTTTCTTCTCCTTCTGATTCTGAAACCCAGTACTCTTGATTCAGAAGAAAGTTTATTCTGTTCAAATCCTTTAGAGGAGTTTTCTTTTTCTGAGGCTGTTTCTAGGACGAATTATGCATTTTTGTGGGAACAAGCTGATGCTCCCCCTGAACTGAGGAGATATCATGATATGCATGCAAGTGGATGTGCTACATGATACATCCAATCCTGCTATTAAGACAGACTTGGAGGATATGTTGAATGTTGCCTGTAATAACTCTGTCCACGAAAAGGCAGATAAGATGGACTTTATAAATTCCCTTAATCTAACAAATTATTGTTTTCTCATGTTAGATCTAATCTGGCAGCCATTTCTACTTCTTTGCCAACTGGAGTACTGGTTACTACCAACACTTCTCCTTCAAACAAAGAACGTACAGTATTATTCAGTTTTAGTAAGATCCTTTTTCTTCTTCCATTTTAGCTTACAGAATTCATACATACCAAACACATATGTGGAATGTTATTCTTTCTTGTGTAGACAACTTGAAGGATTGTTCTGCTCCACTTACTTCAGAAGGTAGGTCCTGTTTGAATATTATTTTTAACAATCAGGTGTCTAAACATGCCTTGAAAAGAGTGGGTATGATTGTGCAGATATTGTGTCTAGGACCAGTGGTTCTGCTACTGCTTTGGAAAAGAAGCCTGAGTAAACAACAAAAAGTTTTCTTATGTGTGACCTCTCTGCTACTAAGGTTTTCAAAATGTTTGATGATAGTGGGAGAGCATTTCATGGAGTTTCTAATATTTTTCAAGCCCCCCCCCATTATCAGTCTTACATATCCTCCGCTTACATCAAAAGACAAAATAAGTAGTCCCTACCATCTTCTGGCGAATAGGGAACAAAAAAGATGACAGGAGGGGACCAATAAAAAAAGGGATCCTTTCAGACAAAAGGGGTAGATTGCTCCTTCAGAATCACTATGCCACAGTTCTTTCCCCTTTTCCCTCCCCTCCTGCCCCTACTTCTCAATCTTCCCCTTTGGCAACAGATTGTTTCAGACTATTGTATACTAAAAGTGGTTCAGAAAGATTACAGCTGGCACTGGATACACATATATCCTTTCAGAGAATTTCTTCCCACCCCCCAAACCAAACAGAGCTAGTTCCACAGGTTCATCAACACATCCTGATCCTGGGAGCCTTTGGTCTATCTGAGCTGTTCCCACAGGCCTTGCATCTTTAACCCAGTAGAAATGGTTCATTTGGATCAATGGGGGGGTTGGGAAGGCTTCAACTCCAGAATGTTTCTTATTCCAAAGAAAGAGCTTTCTTGGAGACCAGTTCTAAATCTTTCCACTTTCAACCTGTTTGTGAAAGTACTAAAATTCAAAATTTTGTCCGTACAGAATCTGTTACCTGTCACTCCTCTTCTGAGTTTTATGGTAACATTAAACCTGAAGGATGCATATCATTGCATTTGCATAGTCACAGGCTTTTATCAGATTCTGTGTATCTAGGTCACATTATCAGCTCTTTGCATTGCTCTTTGGGCTACCTCCATTTCCAAGGGTGTTTACAAAGTGCCTAGCTCCACTGATAGCTAATGGCAGGCTACAGGGCATTCATATATTTCCTGATGTAAATGACTTATCTTTATACAGTCTTTTAACAGATGTCAGGAGTATTTTACATTCAGTTTTTTTTACTCCTTACCATTCTGGGTTCCAGATAAATGTTCAAAAATCTCCTTAACTCAGTCACACAGGATTGTGTTTTTAGGCTGCCTTCTAGATACTTTTCTTTAAAACACTTTCATAATATAGCACCCAGTCAGAGGAAAGCAGCAGCACAAGAGATTCTGAAGCTGCTAGACAAAAGAGTCTTTCAAAAGGTCCCTCCAGACCAGATAGCATTCGGAACTTACTCATGCTTCTTTTTAGTACCAAAGAAAATGTGACCCGAGATCTATTCTGGATCTAAGCAATTTAAATTAGTTTGTAAAGAAAGCAAAGTTCCCAGTGGTCATGATCCAGTTCATTCTGACTTTTCTTCACAAGGAGGATTGGATGTACTCTGTAGATCTACAGGATGCATACTATCACATCAAAGTAGACAGGCAATCCAGAAAACATCTTTGCTTTTGGCTGGGAGCCAGTCACTACCAATTCAGAGCCCTGCTATTTGGACTCACCACAGCCCCCAAGTTGTGTACCAAGTGCATGGCAGTGGTGGCACCTCACTTGAGACTCATATGATTTCAGTTGTTTCCATATCTAGATGATTGGCTCCTTACTGCCCCCCAAAGCATCTACTTTCACACGCCAGGAACTATTTGCTCCAGATTTGCAACTCTTTGGGCATAACTATGAATCATGCCAAGTCAAATATAAACCCAGTACAGAGCCTGGGGTTTATCAGCGCTCATCTAGCAACAACGAAACAAATAGTATCTTTACCTCAGCACCATATCTCTATGATAAGGACTCAAGTTAATTTTTTCTTACTCATTCAACTCCTCTGGCAAGGTCAGTGCTGCAAGCACTAGGTTCTGTGGCAGCAGCCACTGGATTACTTCCTTTGGCATGCTTTTTTTGAGGGGGGGGGTTCTACAATGGACACTAGCTATGCAGTGGTCCATTCTCTACCAACCCCTATCTTATCCAGTCAGACTCCACCTGGTTTGCCAAAGACGCATCAGTTGGTGGGTGCAATCCAATGATCTACATCTAGGCATACCCTTTGTCCTTCCAGTCCTTATGGCCACAGTGACAACAGATGCTTCTCAGTTGGGGTGGGAGGGGGGCCATTTCTTTGGAAGAACTGTCCAAGGCACATGGTTCCCCCAAGAGACCAAGTTGCATATCAATGTCCTGGAGATGACAGCAGTCCTATTAGCAATGCAGGCCTTTCAAGATGATCTTCACTTCAGAAAGATTGCAATTCAGACCAACAACATGTCTGTATTCTGGTACATCAACAAACAAGGAGGAACCCGATCATACCCCCTTTGCAGAGAGGCCATGAGAGTATGGGAATGGTTGATTTCTTCTGACCATTTTCTAGTTACAGTGCACATTTCTGGGAAAATTAACATGTTAGCAGACAAGCTCAGTAGATTCATTCAAATGCCCCATAATTGGTCTGTCAATCAATCTGTGGCAGATGTGATCTTCCAGAGTTGGGCTGATCTTGCTGTGACCTATTTGCCACTGCCTTCAACAACAAGGGCAGCAAGTACTTTGCTCTTATCTCCCCTCATTAAGAGTCACCAAGAGATGCTCTGATTCACACTTGGCCCCCGGGTCTCCTTTATGCTTACCCCTCTCTTCCTGTAATTTCCAAATTCTTACAGAAACCATGGAAGCTGAAGAGCTTAGTGATCCTCCTTGCTCTTTTCTGGCCTCAGCAGGTATGGCTCCCCTTCCTACGGTCTCATCTTCATTATCCTCCGTGGATAATGAAGACCACTCCAGGTCTCCTGACACACCCATCAGGAATCCAACATCCCAACATTAAAGCCCTAAGACTAGCCACATGGTTTCTCCACTTAGAGCAATAGTTAGACAGCCCAGGCTTTCTTCTCTCTACGCAATATTATTTTTGCTTTTCAAAAAAAAATCATTCAAAAAGATTTACAGAAGCAAATGAAAAAGATTCCCTCTTTAGGCTTTGAATAAAGACATTGACACATTTTTTATCCCATTTGTTTTGATTCTATAATTCTTGACAATGCTGTTTAGGAAGGAGATAGGTTTTCTACTATTAAATTCAATTATCAGCTGCCTCCAATTTTTATACCGGCAGCAGAGATGTTTCTTTGACTTCTTCCAAATTATGCAAAGCCTTCGAGAAAGGAATTTTTCTTTTAAGACTTCCACTTAAAGATCCCTTTCTGCCTTGGGACCTAACAGTTGTGCTGCAAGGACTAACTCAAAAGCCATTTGAGCCTTCAGCTAAATCCATTCTGAAATTTCTATCATGGGAAACAGTTTTCTTGGTAGCTATCATTTCTGCAAAGAGAATATCTAAACTCTAGACTCTTTTTTCCAAATCCCCATACATAATTTTTCATAAAGACAGGGTCTCCTTACAGACTAACCCTTCTTTTTTCTCTAAAGTGGCTTCAGAGAATAACATTAACCAATCCATTCATTTACCCGTCTTCTTTCCAAATTTTACCAGTAAAGAAGAATACATGCTACATATCTTCATAGGACAAAACAATTCTGAAAATCAGATCAACGTTTTGTTTCCTTTTCCTCAAAAAGACTGAGTTATCCAGTATGTAAAGTACTTTAGCTAAATCGATAACAGATTGTATCTCTTGGATTTATTCACAAAAAGGCATGACATTACTCAACCAGGTCCATGGCCTCTTCATTTGCTTTTTGGTCCAGAATATCTGTTGGCATTTGTGCTGCAGCTGCATGGTCCAGTGCTGATTCTATTGTCTCTAATTACAAATTGGATGTTATTTCTAGAAAAAGAGCCTCTTTTGGTTCAGCAGTGCTCTGCAATATCCTTCCATAAGGGCCACCCAAGAGCAGCGTAACTGGGGACTCTGTCCTATACATTGAGGAAGAATGAAAAGGACAACATCAGATTAAAAAGTTATGATCTGATGTTGTTAATCTTCTTTCATTCCTTACTGATGGGTTATCGGTTCCGTCCTCAGAAGTGAGCTGGCCAAATATCAAGCTAGCATCAGCCAAAAAGTCTCGAGCCAAGGTCCTACCCAGAATGCTCTGCTCCCTGTTACCTCAGATCTTGTTTGCCATGTAGCTGTACAGCCGTGTCAAGCCACTGTCTCAGCTAAGTGTCTAATTTTTTGAAAGTTTTATACATTGTTCTTACTTTAAAGGTGTTCAAATAGTTTCTACTAATATTTTCCTACCCTATCGTATACTTTAGACTCTCTCCCTTTAGTCTTTTTCCCTTTATTACCCTTTTCTTACCTCTGAGGTAATTCTTCATTACCATCATTGGTAATTCTTCCTTTTCTCTTCTTACCCTTTTGGGTAGCCTGTCCTCTTCTTTTTGGTACTGTTCTTCTTTTCTACATCATTATGTTGGATAAGAAAAGCAGCGTTGGTTTTAAGCAGTGTAAGGATTGCAGCCATAAGTTACTGCTTTCCAATGACCATGACTTATGTGTCAACTGTCTGAATGTCTCCCACCTTACTGTGGATCCCCCATGTGGGATTTGTAAAAAAATTTTTGACCAGGACTCTTAACGAGAGGAAGAATAAATTAATATTGAAAGGTCTTCTCAAATCTCCTTTCTCTGAGGCTATCTCTGGGTCAGAGAGCTCACCCCCTCCTGTTAACGCCCGTAAGAGGCATTCTTCCACTTCCTCATCGAGGTCGCTCCCTTCTTCTCCCTCTGGAGATCTTAGGGAGTCGACTCATAAGAAGGTGAAATTGATTACTACTTTGGCGCTGCCACCTGTGACCCTGTCGGCTCCAGGCTCGGCACCACCCCAAATGATTCTGGTTCCAGCCATGTCTTCCTTATTGACACCGGCACTGGAGTTCCCGGTGCAGACAACTATGGCTCTGACAGTTCCGTCGCAACCATTACCGGCACCGTCCATGCAGGTACAGTTTCCTTCTGCACCATTGATACAATCCCTTTGGCTCCGAGTATGACGTTTCTGTCCTCCAAGGTGCAGACATTTTTGGCACCGACATGTTCTTTGGTGCAGTCCTTCTCAGCACCGTCCTTATTACCAGTGCAGGCACTTTCCTCGATGCCACCGTACCCATCAGGGCAGACTTTTGCCTTTACGGTGCAGGCACCTTTAATTTCTATGGCGCTGACGTCGGCGCAGACTACTTCCACACTGTTTTCTTTGGTGTAGACGTCCTTGGTTCAGGGCTCTGCACCTCTCGAATTAGCAAGGAACATGTATTGTCCTTCCTTGGATCCATTCGCTGGTAGTCAATATAGTCCTTTTCTAGAAAGCCCAGAATAGCCATCAGCTCCCTCTATGAGGTCATCTGGGAGCCTCTCTGAGCAAGATGTATTGCGGCTTGTTGATCAGTTGCTTGTGGCCAGAGGTCTCTCTCAACCGTCGAAGTCCACATTCCATCCTTCAGATGAATGTATATTTCCT
The DNA here is from genome assembly GCF_019279795.1 of Protopterus annectens. Lineage (NCBI taxonomy): Eukaryota > Metazoa > Chordata > Ceratodontiformes > Protopteridae > Protopterus > Protopterus annectens. The sequence continues at coordinate 938,934,370 of NC_056737.1, forward strand.
CAAACTCCAACATACACTCCTCCTTCGACTTCTACCCAAGTTTCGAAGCCCATTACTCCGACAGCAGCTTCCCTTCCTCCGAATCCAATAGTGGATCTCACTTTGGAACCGGAGTCTTCCTTGTGACCCTCAGTGCACTGGGTATTGGGCTCTTCTTAGGCCAGTGGCTGTGCCGTGGGGAAGGGCATTTCTGGTTCCACGCCAATTTTTTCTATGGCACCCTCCAGGAATCCTATCTTTCTCACGGTTCACAGTCCTCTTGAGACTCCTGGTCTGGGGTTCGGCTCGTTGGGGTGAGGTGTGACCCCGGTTCCGGGGTTGTCGTGCTCAGTTCTGGGCTCCCATCCCTCCTTGGGCAGGTCGGCCTTCCAGCCCATGGAGAGGGCACTTGCCTCCGCTGGCAAACCCCACATGTCGGAGTCCTTTCTCCCCTCTGTGCTGCAACTGTCACAAGCCACAACCACCAGACACCAGGCACAAGGGCCTCAGGATGTTCTTCATACCACATTGCTGCAGTCCTAACACTTGGGTAGTCCGCTTTCCCAGTCGGCCCGAATACCAAAGTATATGGCTGACGTCGGTCAAGGCGCATTAGTCTGACGTCAGGACGTCAGGGTACAAATGCGCATGACCGACGTCATATCCTCAGTCTTTTTTGCCGCATGGTCCGATGCAGAAGCAGTTTTGCAAGTGCAGGTTGGCGTTCTGAGATTTTCCGAAGTCGGAGTTTCAGACCGAATCCAAGTTGGCTAAGTACCCCGTTGGGGAATATTTTGTTTTTCTTGCCTCAGTATTTTACCGGATGTCAGAAAAAGTGAATAACTGTATTTCTTGTGGGAAACAGATACCTCATAGGGATTACCATACCTTGTGTATACCTTGCTTAGGGCCTGAGCACGACGTTGTTGGCTGTCGCTCTTGTGCTAGATTTAACAAACGCACGATTAAGAGAAGATTAGATTGTGCCAGGTTAGTTTTTGGGAAGCGGTGTAATTATAAAATGCCATCGGATGCTCCGACGCCCGCTTCACCAAAAAAGCGCAAGGACAAAACAGCAAAGCCTAGGCTGGAAGAACCGTCCGTACCGGATGTCGGTTCTTTAGAGGGCTCGGTGGAGCCAGAGGTTCAGCCAGACATTTCTTTGGAATCCCAGGGAGAGACTTTATTACTACAAGATGTGACCTCTCAGGAGGTAGGCCAGGCGGAAGGGGCTTCTCAGGTAGCTGTTATTCCCTCCCTTCCTAAGGTGGTTGGGCCCTCCCCTGCTGTTTCCAAGGCTTCTCCCAGGGGCAGGCCAGGTTTGGTTTCAGGTGTTACCCCTAGTTCTTCAGGGTCTGTACCTAAGAAGCATATGCTTAAGATGGCAGAAGATTTGATTACAATGATTAGAGGTTCTATGGCCCCTCCTGATAAGAGGCCTAGGGTGGAACCTGTGCTTGGGAGTTTTGAGCAGTGTTCGATGCTTCTGAGTCTTCGGCTGAAGACTTGCAGGAGTATTCCCCTTACTCTGATTCTGATGTAGATGATTCTACTCCTTCTGCTTCTCCTCCTGAGGATTTTTCATTTTCAGAGACTCTTCATTCCATGAGGGAGCATTTTAAATGGGAAGGTCAGGATTTCTCTGATTCCAGGAAAAGGTATAGGGAATTTTTGTTTCTACCCCAGCATAGGCCTTTAGCTATACCTCCTGTTCTAGATGTGGTAGAGGATGTTTTTGCAGAGGCTTCTCTGAACCCTGACTCTTTGCCTCCTGCTCCAGTTAAACCGGATAGATATTATAGGGTGCCTGAAGCTCATAAGTATCTTTTTAAGAGTCCTAGGGCAGACCCAGAAACTGTTTCACAGGGGCCTAAAGGTGTTAAGGCTTCTGTTGTTAAAAATCCTGTTCCTCCAGATAAAGAGGCTAGGGCTTTGGATAGATGGGGAAAGAAAGTGTATACTTCTTCCACTTTGGCCATGAGAGCTTTGAATTGCCAGTTTCACATGTTGAAATACCAAAATTATCTCCTTTCACAATTAAAGTCTAAGGTAGATGCTTTGGCGGATGGTATTGAGTGTAAAGAGTTGCAGGATTTAGTTCATGTTTCTGAACAGGTGGGTAAGCATTCTTTGCAATGTGGTTTTGATGCTGTGCAGGCCTCTTCGAGGGTGGCTGCCACTGGTTCGTTCTTCGCAGGCACGCCTGGTTGAGGGATCAGAATTTAGCTGAGCATGTGAAAACAAGGATTTTAGATGCTCCTTTACAATCTGATGTGTTGTTTGGTTCGCCTGTGGAAGCAGTTCTAAAGAAAATGGAAGACAAGGCTAAGTCTATGCAGACTGTTAAAGATTTTTGCAGGTTCAGCCTCCAAGTTTAGTAGAAATTGGCCTACAAAGGGGTGGACATATCCTGCTTATGATTCCCAGTCTAGGGTAGGTCTAGACGTGGTAGAGGCAGAGCTCAAGGTTCTTTTAGGCCTAGAACAGGGAGTTCACCTGCTCAGTCTTCTGGTGAGGGCAGGGGTCAGTCCTTTCGTAAACAGACACAATGACCTGCCTTTTCAGCTGCCAGAATCTTCGCGTCTGGCAGCACCTTTGGGAGGAAGGTTGGCACTTTTCAAAGAAAACTGGAGTTTAATTACCCAAGACAGATGGGTATTGGATATCATTCACCACGGTTACAGGTTTTATTTCCATACCTTGCCTCCTTTCAAAGGCATGCCAGACATTCCTCCTCAACAAAGGAAAGAGGCTCACAAGCAAATTTCTCTGTTGCTCCAAATAGGGGCCATTCAGCCGGTTCCTGTGCCAGAAAGGGGCCTAGGATTTTATTCTCGCCTGTTCCTAGTACCAAAAAAGGGGAACACGTGGAGACCAATTTTGGATCTGTCTATCCTCAACACTTATCTGGACATTCCCAAGTTCAAAATGTTGACGTTACAACAGCTTCTACCTCTGCTGGGCAAAGATCACTGGATGGTAACTTTGGATCTCAAGGAAGCTTACCTTCATGTTCCTATCAGACTAATTTGCAGAAAGTATCTGCGTTTTCGAGCTGGGAATTCTCATTATCAGTTCTCTGCATTGCCCTTTGGCTTATCTACTGCGCCCAGAGTATTCACAAAGGTTCTGGCTCCAGTGATAGCTTTCTTCAGGCTAAAAGGAATACAAATCTATCCTTATTTGGACGATTGCCTGATTCTGGCTCAAGGAAGGGACGTGCTTCTTCAGCATTTGGAATATGTGATAGCAGTGCTAAGATGCCTAGGGTATTCTGTGAACGAAATAAAGTCCAGTCTAGTACCCTCTCAAGACATGTGCTTTCTGGGTGTGAGACTGAATACAGCAACCCAGATGGCCTTTTAACCCCGGACAAACAAAAGAATCTTTCTCTTTACTTCCATCAACTATCTCATCAGTCCGGGCTGACTGCAAGGACAGTCCTTCAAGCCTTAGGGTTCATGGCATCTTGTATTCTGGTACTTCCCAATGCCAAACTGCATACGAGGAAGCTACAATGGTATCTCAAAATGTATGGACACAGCACTGCCAGGATTTGGACACTGTCATTCAAATAATACCTTGCATTCAAAAGGAATTTTTGTGGTGGGCTCAGGAATGTCACCTAAACAAGGGACTCTCTGTGACCGGCCAGAGGCGAGTCAGATTCTAACGACAGATGCCTCAGACACAGCTTGGGGAGCTCATCTGAATGGAAAGTGGATACAAGACAAGTGGCCTGCCAGACTGCAGCATCTACATATCAACATGAAGGAGATGTTAGCAGTCCAGTTTGCATTACTGGCTTTCAAGGATTTACTTCTTCCAGCGCAGGTGTTGATTCTAACAGACAACACAACTGTCATGTGGTACATCAACAAACAAGCGGCTACACAATCTTATCCTCTATGCAGGCAAGCAATGATTTTGTGGGAGATCTGCTAAGCTTGCAGCTGAATCTTCAAGCAAGGTTTCTGCCAGGAGCACAGAACTCCTTAGCAGATGTGTTAAGCAGGCAAATCATGGATCCCCACGAGTGGAAACTGGATCTTCATGTATTTCAGACATTGACAGTGTCATGGGGAACTCCAGACATAGATCTGTTCGCTTCTCCACTAAACCACCAGCTGCCAAAGTTTTGCACGAAAGGTTTCATCACACAGCCTGGAAAGTGGATGCTCTTTCTTTCAGTTGGAAAAATCTTCATGTGTATGCCTTTCCACCTCTGCCTCTCCTCCCAAAGGTACTTCTAAAGGTCAGACAAGACAAGCCAAGGATGATTTTAATAGCTCCAGATTGGCCTCGGCAGCACTGGTACCCATTGCTGAGGAGTCTGGTAAGGAAGCCTCCATGGCCCTTACCTTTGATTCCACACCTATTGTCTCAGAAGGACGGGCATCTGCTCAATGTCAAGCTTCACTCTCTTCATCTAACAGCTTGGCATATTCTGTTTTGAACCATAGCAGATCTCAGCTTCCTCAACAAGTTTTGAATGTGATTATGGAAGCCAGAAGACCTAGTACAAGGAAAGTGTACGCAGGAAAATGGAAGAGATTTTTATTTTGGTGTGCAGCAAAGGATTTGGATGTTTCTGAGCCAAATTTGAGTGTGGCTCTTCAATATCTTACTGAGTTATTGGACAAAGGTTTGTCTTTCTCTTCCATTAAGATTCATGCTGCAGCAATTTCAGCTCACTATGATTGTGACCCACCATTGTTTTCTCATCCTTTGTTCAAGCAATTTCTTAGAGGGCAAAGAATATAAGACCCCACGAGAGCTCCTACTCCTGCTTGGGACCTCAATTTTGTGTTGGAGAAACTCACTCTACAACCTTTTGAGCCTGCAGCTACTGCTGAATTGAAATATTTGTCATGGAAGACTGCTTTTTGTTAGCCATTACATCTGCAAGAAGGGTGTCTGAATTGCAGGCCCTTATGGCGGTTGAGCCTTTCCTGATTTTTCATAAGGATAGGGTATCTTTACGTACTAATCCTTCTTTTATGCCTAAAGTGGTTTCTAGTGTGGCTTTAAACCAAACTATTCATTTGCCTACCTTTTATGCAGATCCCCAAAATAAGGGGGAAAAGATTTTGCACACTTTAGATGTACACAGGCAGTTGCGTTATTATTTAAGCAGGACTAAGGATTTTAGGCAGTCTCAGCAGTTGTTTGTTTCTTTTGCTTTGAGTTCTCAGGGCAAGCCTGTGTCAAAACAAACTATTTCTAAGTGGATTGGGTTTTGCATTGCATTTTGTTATTCCCATCATGGCAAGGAGATTCCAGCTGGGATTAGGCCTCATTCCACTAGGGCTACTGCCACTTCAACAGCATTTCTAAGGGGGTGGCAACTAAGGATATTTTGGAGGCAGCTACTTGGAGTTCAGTGCATACTTTCTCTAAGCATTACCACCTTCCTCTCTACTCTAAATCTAGGGCTGGTTTTGCCACGGCTATTTTGCAGGGCATGTTGTCAGCTCCTGCTTCCTTATGATTTGCCAGCCTCCCTTACCTCTGCTTTGGGATTCTACCCAAGTGTTAGGACTGCAGCAATGTGGTATGAAGAACATAGTACAGTTTTGTACCTACCATAAATGTAGATGTTCAAGATCCACATTGCTGCAGTCCAATTTACCCTCCCTCCTTCCCTCTGTGTTTAGGGGTGGTTGTGTGGGTGAGGTTATACTCTTGTAAATTTGTATATATTGTATATATATTTGGTGCAGGAGTGTGTGGTGTTTTTGGTTTTAGCCTTATCTTTTTAGGGTCTTCTGACATCTGGGGCAAGAAAAGACTGAGGATATGACGTCGGTCATGCGCATTTGTACCCTGACGTCCTGACGTCAGACTAATGCGCCTTGACCGACGTCAGCCATATACTTTGGTATTCGGGCCGACTGGGACAGCGGACTACCCAAGTGTTAGGACTGCAGCAATGTGGATCTTCGAACATCTACATTTATGGTAGGTACAAAACTGTACTTTTCTCCTCTTTGCAGTCTTCCCCAGAATCTTCCACTGAGAAAGTACCCCGCAAAGCATCGTGCAAGAGGAAGCACATGGACTCCACTAAGGAGTCATTGACTGAAGATATGGATTTTGATGACAGGGAAAGGTCCCCATTGTCACCCTCTAATGAGGTGTCCTTTGGTGACATCCTTGAGATCCTTAGACAGAGGGGTGACTGGAAGTCCTCTAATTCTTCATCTGAGGAATCCGTATTCCTGCAGGCTTTTCGTGCCAGGCCCCCTACCACCTGGGTCACCCCTCCGGCCGATGAGCTCATCCAGCTCATCGTCCAGTGTGCACGGAAGGCTCCTGACACCCTGGAAGCAATACCAAGGAGACTAGATAAAATATTATTGCCCCCGGCTGAGCACCCACATTGGTCACGAGGTCTTCCAGTAGATGCAATGGTGGTGATGGCTGCAGCTAAGAAGGATTTGGCAGAAGAGAGCCAAACTGTCCATCCGCACAACAAGGAGTCCCGGGCGATAGACAGACTAGGGAAGCGTGTGTTTGCTTCATCGACCTTCACCGTAAGGTCTATGAACTATTTGGCACACTTTACCAGGCTTCAGAGGGCTCTTATCAACCAGCTCTCTGAAACCTTGGCAGGAGCTGTTTCTGACAAGGTCCGTGACAACGTGGCTTCTCAGATAGCCACCTTAGAGTCCATTTCCAATTCTTCCATGCATCTTATTTCTCATGCAACGGAAGGAGTGGCTAGAGCGGCAGGTACGGGTATAGTCAACAGACGACATGCCTGGATGCGCCTTTGTGACTTTGCAGACTCCTTTAAGGCTTCCTTCATGAACACCCCCATCAAGGCCACTTCTTTGTTTGGCCCTAAAGTGAAGGGTACTCTGGCAAGGTACGAACAAGATGGCAAGACCCTTTCTGCCATTGGTGTCAGACACTCCACTCCTCAACAATTCTACTCTAGAAATCACAGGAGTGTCAAGATGTGGCACAGAAAATCACAGGGCTCTTTCCATGACGCACGTGCCGAGTTCTTCCCTAGAGGCAGAGGGGGAAACTCCAATGGAAGATGCCCCTTTCGGGGCAGAGGAGATCCGCGAAACTGGGGTTCCAGAGATTCATTCTGTGGCCAACCCTGTCACCGCTCCTGAAGCATTGCCTGACTACTCACCTCTGGTCAATTTTCCTCGTACCCCGCTGCCTGGCAAAATATAACCACCGATTCTTGGGTACAACGGATAATATCCAGAGGTTATTGCATCCCCTTCCTTCTTTGTCCAGTCTCATGCAGAGTATTACCTGACCACCCAGTCAAAGGGAAGCAGCAGCACATGAAATCAAAATGCTGCTACAAAAGAGAGTCATCCCGGCGGTCCCCCCAGACCAGATAGGATCCGTTTTTTACTCAAGATTCTTTTTAGTGCCAAAAAAAGACAGGGGACTGGAGACCAATTTTGGATCTCAGCACACTGAACAAATTTGTAAACACAGAGAAATTCCTGATGGTCACGGTTCAGTCTATCCTTCCTCTCCTGGAAGAAGACGGTTGGATGTGCTCTGTAGATCTTTAAGATGCGTATTACCACATAAAAATGGACAAACACTCAAGAAGATACCTCCGCATAGGAGCCCATCACTACCAATTTCGAGCTCTGCCCTTCGGTCTCTGTACAGCTCCCAGAGTGTTCACCAAATGCATGGTAGTGGTTATCGCTCACATGCGATTTCAGGGATTCCAGGCATTTACATATCTAGACGAATGGCTCCTCACCGCCCCCACCAGACATCTACTGGAAGAAAACCTGCACTACACTCTCCTCACAGCACAAAGCCTTGGAATCACTATCAACTGGGAGAAGTCCAACATGACCCCAACTCAGTCTCTGGGATTCATAGGGGTTCTGTTGGAGACGAGAAATTGCACAGCATCTCTTCCAGACCACTGGCTTTGAATAAGGCAACAGGTTTAACCGCTGCTCTGTCACCGCAAATCTCCCGCTTGATCTATACTCCAACTCTTCAGGTCAATGGCAGCTGCAATCACCACTGATCCTGTAGCCAGATTCCACATAAGGCTCCTTCAGTGGCTACTTCTCACTCAGTGGTACCCTCTGCAACATCCTTTGTCTTTTCAGATAAGTGTAACTCAGAGATGCAAGCAAAATTTACTCTGGTGGATGTCTCAAAATCTCCAACAATTGTCTTGCCCCTTCAGCCCCCATCAGCCAGTAACCACGGTGACCACGGACACCTCCCTGATGGGGTAGGGTGGGGTGGGGGTTATGTCAGGGAAACTCTGTCCAAGGCACCTGGTCGGAGAGAGAGGCCCTTTTGCATATCAGTGTCCTGGAACTGAGGGCGGTGCTACTAGCGTTGCAAGCATTTCATTCCATCCTTCTGTCAGGGACTATTGTGATCCCGCCAGACAACATGTCAGTGGTCTGGTACATCAGGAAACAAGGGGGCACCAGATCTTACCTGTTATGCTGAGAGGACTTGAGAATATGGCAATGGGCGATAGCTTCCAACTGCTTTCTAATTGCAATGCTCATTCCAGGGAGCTCCAATGTGATAGCGGAGAAATTGAGCAGGTGCATTCTGCAACCTCACGAGTGGTCCCTCAATCCTATGATAGCAGCAAGAATCTTCAACCACTGGGGCCAACCTTGCTGCAACCTATTTGCCACTTCAGCCAACTACAAGTGCAGCAACTATTTGCCCTGATCCCCCCTCGGGGACAGTCACTGAAAGATGCTCTAGTCCACACTTGGCCCTCGGGTCTTCTTTATGCTTATCCTCCTCTTCCCCTCATCTCCCAATTTCTGAAGAAAGCACAACAGTTGACTTGCAAAGTGATCCTCATTGCTCCATATTGACCTCAACAAGTCTGGTTTCCCTTTTTCTGGCCTCACCTGCTAGATCAACCGTGGATCCTCAATCCATCCCCAGTGTTGCTCTCCCATCCACAGGGTCTGACTCACCCCAGTCTAACAACCTTGAAACTGACAGCTTAGTTTCTCCACTTCCAATGATTGCCAGGCAGGAGAACCTCTCGTCCCCTGTGCACAATATTCTTACTGCATCTCATAAATCGTCCACCAGACTAATCTGTCTTAGTAAATGGAAAAGGTTCTCTCTATGGGCAGCAGATAAACAATTAGACCCCTTGTCAGCCCCAATTTTGGTGGTTTTGGATTACTTTTCCACTCTGGGGTGTCTGCCTCTACTATTCGTGTGCATTTAGCTGCCATCTCAGATTTCCACATTGGTTTTCAGGATTCTTCACTTATGTCACATAGACTCTGTAAAACTTTCTTGAAGGGGGTTATCCACCTAAAACCTCCCTTTAGAGAAGTGGTACAACCTTGGGGTTTGGCATTGGTTCTGCAAGCTCTAACAGCCACCCCCTTTGAACTTGCATCTACATGTAATGTGAAATATCTCTCTTGGAAATCTTTGTTTCTGATTGCTATCACATCGGCCAGACGCCTGTCAGAACTTCAAGCCTTGTGCATTAAACCTCCCTATCTTATCTTCCATAAGAATAGGGTATCACTGAGAACTAATTCTTCCTTTTTACCAAAAGTGGTGTCAGAGCGATCTGTCAACCAATCTGTTGATATCCCAGTGTTCTTTCCTAGCCACTCTAACAAGGGAGAGTATTGCTTGCACTCCTTGGATGTTCATAGACAATTACATTTTTATCTGGACAGAACAAAATCTACCCGTAAATCAGACCAACTGTTTCTGGCCTTTTCTGGATCCAGACGAGGTCATCCTGTCTCAAAAGTTACATTGTCTTCATGGTTGAGAAATTGTATTACCTTTATCTACAACAAAAACAACGTCACTTCTACCTTGCCCACCTTATCATGAAGGGATTCACATCCAGATCAAAGGATGTCATTGTACCCCTATATTCCTCCCTTATCAGGCCTATGGTTGAGTACAATGCCCCATTTGGTATGTACCTCACCCGGCACCTGCAGCAGCTGGAGAGACCCCAAAAGTACCTCACCAAGAGGATCAAGGGTCTCCAACATATGTCATATGCTGGCAGACTAAAGAAGCTCCAGCTCTATTCAGTAGCATACCGCCTGCTCAGAGGTGATCTGTGCCTGACGTACAAGGCCATGTCCAATCCGGAATTAATGGACATGCTCCACCTCAAAAAATCCAAATCCATAAGAGCCACGAGAGCTAAAGATCTAAACCTCAGCACAGATATGAATAGGACATGCTGGAGGGACAGATTCATAACCCAGAGGCTTCCCGCACTCTGGGACACGATCCCAGTCCATGTTAGGCAGAGCCCTTCAATGACTCTCTTCAAGAGAAATCTTGACAAGTGGATGGGTGATCGTAGGTTTACCCCGGGGGTCATCTCTGTGTCACTACTAGACAGAGGCACAGTAAACTAAATTTATTTTGTACACTTTTGTATCATTACATGGGGTGGCGAAAGCCACGTACACTATGGCTAGGCTTATAAATGCCCTAGGACAGATAGCCTAGTACTGTACTATGAAACTATGAAACTTTGCCTCACAGAGTGAAAGCACATTCTACAAGATCTGTGGCAACTTCAGCAGCTTTCTATGCTAAGGCTTCCCTCAATGATATTTGCTCAGCTGCGACTTGGGCCAAACCTCATACCTTTATTTTTCATTACAAACTGGACTTGGCCTCCAGAGGTAGAGCTTCTTTTGGCTCCATGGTGCTCAGGAATGTCCTTCCATGAGGGCCACCCAGAAATACAGGTAGCTGGGGACTCTGTCCCATCAGTAAGGAATGAACAAAGAGTCACAACATCAGATAAAGAAGTTATAACATTCCATCTGTGTTGTTGATCTTCGTTCATTCATTACTTCCCACCCTCTGTTCCTCATACAGAGGTCCCTGGTTAATCTTATATATTCCTTTATCGTAGGTCTGTTAAGACCCAGACGTAGCATCTACTTTTATCTATCAACTTGCAAACTCGATCTGAGGTAACAGGGAGCAGAGCATTCTGGGTAGGACCTTGGCTCGAGAGTTTTTGGCTGACATGAGCTTGATATTTGGCCGCCTTGGTTCCGAGGATGGAACCAATAACCCATCAGTAATGAATGAACGAAGATCAACAGCACAGATGGAATGTTATGGTAAGACATACCTTCTTTTTCTCACCATAACTAGGTATCTGTGTTGTCCATTTTAATTCTTCCACAACTACCCTCTCATCCATCCCCTATCCAAAGCTTCTAGATTGACCTATTGGACTGTCTTGGAACCTACAGTTACAGGTTTGAGCCCCGTCTTTCTTTATCTCCTGTCTGTGTTGATACTATGGGGGCTGGGCAGCAAACTCAATCTAGGGCTTTAGTGATGCAGCAGAGAATTGTGGGTACCGGGAGGAACTTGAGATCTAGATTCTAAGTCTGAAATAAGCAGCCGAGTCGGATCCGAGGATCGGATCTGAACCCGTACATTGAGGAAGAATAAAAATGGACAACACAGATACCTAGTTATGGTAAGAACATAACTTTTAATTCAGCACCGGTTACGACGGTAGGAGTTCAACTCTGAGGTTATCAGAGCCCTCCTTTCCCCTCAGGGCTTTGACATTAGATAGATCATCTCGACTTGTGCTTCTTGGTATGGTCATGAGGATTCAAGCTGCCCTGGTCATGTGGCTTCAGCTGGTACTAGTGTGGTTTTGGGCTCTCTCACCTCCAAAACTGATTGCGCTGGGTTCTGACTGAGTCTGCTCATTCTGCCCCATTAGGACAACCAGCCTGTCTAAGTCTTGAGAGAGCTGTTATCCCGGACTTCCCCAGGTTTGAAAAGTGAGTCTATGCCTCATTGACATTTGCCCCCTGGTTATTGAATTACTTGGCACACATTACGAGGTTTCAGAGGGATTTCAGTAAGGAACTTTCCAAGTCTCTGTCAGGGTCCATGTCTGCAGAGGAGAAAAAGACTCAGATGTTCTTCATTCCACATTGCTGCAGTCCTAACTATTGGGTAGTCCGCTGTCCAGTCGGCCCGAATACCAAAGTATATGGCTGACGTCGGTCAGGGCGCATTAGACTGACGTCAGTACGTCAGGGTACTAATGCGCATGACCGACGTCATATCCTCAGTCTTTTTTGCCGCATGGTCCGATGCAGAAGCAATTTTGCGAGTGCAGGTTGGCGTTCTGAAAGTTTCTGAAGTCAGAGTTTCAGACCGAATCAAAGTTGGCTAAGTACCCGTTGGGGAATATTTTGGTTTTTCTTGCCTCAGTATTTAACCGGATGTCAGAAAAAGTGAATAACTGTATTTCTTGTGGGAAACAGATACCTCACAGGGATTACCATACTTTGTGTATACCTTGTTTAGGGCCTGAGCACGACGTTGTTGGATGCCGCTCTTGTGCTAGATTTAACAAACGCACTATTAAGAGAAGGTTAGACTGTGCCAGGTTAGTGTTTGGGAAGCGTTGTAATTATAAAATGCCGTCGGATGCTCCGGCGCCGGCTTCGCTAAAAACGCAAAGATAAAGCAGCAAAGCCTAGGGTGGAGGAACCGACAGTCCCAGACGTCGGTTCTTTGGAAGGCTCAGTGGAGCCGGAGGTTTTGCCAGGTGTTTCTTTGGAGTCTCAGGGAGAGACTTTACTGTTACAGGATGTATCCTCTCAGGAAGTAGGCCAGGCTGAGGGGCTTCTCAGGTGGCTGTTCTTCCCTCTCTTCCTAAGGTGGTTAGAGCCTCCCCTTCAGTTTCCAAGGCTTCTTTGAGGGGCAGGCCAAGTTTAGCTTCTGTGGGGTTTCTCCTAGTGCTTCAGGATCTTTGCCTAAGAAACATATGCTTAAAATGGCAGAGGATTTGATTACTATGATTAGGGTTCTATGCCCCTCCTGATAAGAGGCCTAGGGTGGAACCTGAGTTTGAGAGTTTTGAGCAATGCTCGGAGGCTTGAGTCTTCGGCTGAAGACTTGCAGGAGTACCCTCCTTATTCTGATTCTGATGTGGATGATTCTACTCCTTCTGCTTCTCCTCCTGAGGATTTTTCATTTTCAGAGACTCTGCATTCCATGAGGGAGCATTTTAAATGGGAAGGTCAAGATTTCTCTGATTCCAGGAAAAGGCTTAGGGAATTCTTGTTTTTACCCCAGCATAGGCCTTTAGCTATACCTCCTGTTTTGAATGTGATGGAAGATGTGTTTGCAGAGGCTTCCCTGAATCCTGATTCTTTGCCTCCTGCCCCAGTTAAACCGGATAGGTATTATAGGGTGCCTGAAGCTCATAAGTATCTTTTTAAGAGTCCTAGGGCAGACCCGGAAACTGTCTCTCAGGGGCCTAAAGGTGTGAAGGCCTCAGTTGTTAAAAATCCTGTCCCTCCTGGTAAAGAGGCAAGGGCTTTGGATAGATGGGGAAAGAAAGTGTATACTACTTCCACTTTAGCCATGAGGGCGTTGAATTGTCAGTTTCACATGTTAAAATATCAGAATTATCTTCTTTCACAGTTGAAATCTAAGGTGGATGCTCTGGCTGAAGGTATTGAGTGTAAAGAGTTGCAGGATTTAGTTCATGTGTCTGAACAGGTGGGTAAACATTCCTTGCAGTGTGGTTTTGATGCTGTGCAGGCCTCCTCCAGGGTGGCTGCCACTGGTTCTGTTCTTCGTAGGCACGCCTGGCTGAGAGATCAGATTTTAGCTGAGCATGTTAAGACAAGGATTTTGGATGCTCCTTTACAGTCTGATGTGTTGTTTGGTTCGCCTGTGGAAGCAGTTTTGAAGAAAATGGAGGACAAGGCTAAGTCTATGCAAACTGTTAAAGATTTTTGCAGGTGCAGCCTCCAAGTTTAGTAGAAATTGGCCTACTAAGGGATGGACTTATCCTGCTTATGATTCCCAGTCTAGGGGTAGGTCTAGACGTGGTAGGGGCAGAGCTCAGGGTTCTTTTAGGCCTAGGACAGGAGTTCCCCTGCTCAGACTTCTGGTGAGGGCAGGGGTCAGTCCTTTCGTAAGCAGACCCAATGACCTGCCTTTTCAGCTGCCAGTACGTTCTCGCCTGGCAGCACCTTTGGGAGGAAGGCTGTCTCTTTTCAAAGAAAATTGGGATTTAATTACCCAAGACAGATGGGTTCTGGATATTATTCACCACGGTTACAGGTTTTATTTCCATACCTTGCCTCCTTTCAAAGGCATGCCAGACATTCCTCCTCTTCAAAGAACAGAGGCTCACAAGCAAATTTCTCTGTTGCTCCAAATAGGGGCCATTCAGTCAGTTCCTGTGCCGGAAAGGGGCCTAGGATTTTATTCTCGCCTGTTCCTAGTACCAAAGAAGGGGAACACGTGGAGACCAATTCTGGATTTATCTATCCTCAACACTTATCTGGACATTCCTAAGTTCAAAATGTTGACGTTACAACAGCTTTTACCTCTGCTGGGCAAAGATCACTGGATGGTAACTTTAGATCTCAAGGAAGCTTACCTTCATGTGCCAATAAGACTACGTTGCAGGAAGTATCTGCGTTTTTGAGCTGGAAATTCTCATTATCAGTTCTCTGCATTGCCCTTTGGCTTATCTACTGCGCCCAGAGTATTCACAAAGGTTCTGGCTCCAGTGATAGCTTACTTCAGGCTAAAAGGAATCCAAATCTATCCTTACTTGGACGACTGCCTGATTCTGGCTCAAGAAAAGGAAGACCTTCTACAGCATCTGGAATATGTCATAGCAGTGCTAAGATGCCTAGGGTATTCTGTGAACGAAATAAAGTCCAGTCTAGTACCCTCTCAAGACATGTGCTTTCTGGGTGTGAGACTGAATACAGCAGCCCAGATGGCCTTTTTAACCCCGGACAAACAAAAGAATCTTTCCAGTTACTTCCATCATCTATCTCTTCAGTCCGGGCTGACTGCAAGGACAGTCCTTCAAGCCTTAGGGTTCATGGCATCTTGTATTCTGGTGCTTCCCAATGCCAAACTGCATATGAGGAAGCTACAATGGTATCTCAAAAATCTGTGGACACAGCACTGCCAGGATTTGGACACTGTCATTCAAATAATACCTTGCATTCAAAAGGAATTTTGTGGTGGGCTCAGGAATGTCACCTAAACAAGGGACTCTCTGTGACCCGGCCAGAGGCAAGTCAGATTCTAACGACAGATGCCTCAGATATTGCTTGGGAGCTCATCTAAATGGAAAGTGGATACAAGACAAGTGGCCTGCCAGACTACAGCATCTACATATCAACATGAAAGAGATGTTAGCAGTTCAGTTTGCATTAATTGCTTTCAAGGAGTTACTTCTTCCAGGGCAGGTGTTGATTCTAACAGACAACACAACTGTCATGTGGTACATCAACAAACAAGGGGAACACATTCTTACCCATTGTGCAGACAAGCAATGATTTTATGGGAGACTGCGCTCAGTCTGCAACTAACTCTTCAGGCAAGGTTTCTGCCGAGCACAGAACTCCTTAGCAGATGTATTAAGCAGACAAATCATGGATCCCCACGAGTGGAAACTGGATCTTCATGTATTTCAAAATTGACAGTGTCATGGGGAACTCCAGACATAGATCTGTTCGCTTCTCCACTAAACCACCAGCTGCCAAAGTTTTGCACGAAGGGATTTCATCACACAGCTTGGAAAGTGGATGCTCTTTCTTTCAGTTGGAAAAATCTTCATGTGTATGCTTTTCCACCTCTGCCTCTTCTTCCAAAGGTGCTTCTAAAGGTCAGACAAGACAAGCCAAGGATGATTTTAATAGCTCCAGATTGGCCTCGGCAGCACTGGTACCCATTACTGAGGAGTCTGGTAAGGAAGCCTCCATGGCCTTTACCCTTGATTCCACACCTGTTGTCTCAGAGGGAAGGTCATCTGCTCAATGTCAAGCTTCACTCTCTACATCTAACAGCCTGGCATATTCTGTTTTGAAAGACAGCAGGTCTCAGCTTCCTCAACAAGTTTTAAATGTGATTATGGAAGCCAGAAGACCTAGTACAAGGAAAGTGTACGCAGAAAAATGGAAGAGATTTTTATTTTGGAGTGCAGCAAACAATTTGGAGATTTCTGAGCCAAATTTGAGTGTGGCTCTTCAATATCTTACTGAGTTACTGGACAAAGGTTTGTCTTTCTCTTCCATTAAGATTCATGCTGCAGCAATTTCAGCTCACTATGATTGTGACCCACCATTGTTTTCGCATCCTTTGTTCAAGCAATTTCTTAGAGGGGCAAAGAATATAAGACCCCCACGTAGAGCTCCTACTTCTGCTTGGGATCTCAATTTTGTGTTGGAGAAACTTACTCTACAACCTTTTGAGCCTGCGGCTACTGCTGAATTGAAATACTTGTCATGGAAGACTGCTTTTTTGTTGGCCATTACTTCTGCAAGAAGGGTTTCTGAGTTGCAGGCCCTTATGGCAGTGGAGCCTTTTTTGATTTTTCATAAGGATAGGGTATCTTTACGTACTAATCCTTCCTTTATGCCTAAGGTGGTTCCTAGTGTGGCTTTAAACCAAACTATTCATTTGCCTACCTTTTATGCAGATCCCCAAAATAAAGGGGAAAAGATTTTGCACACTTTAGATGTACACAGGCTATTGCGTTATTATTTGAGCAGGACTAAGGATTTTAGGCAGTCTCAGCAGTTGTTTGTTTCTTTTGCTTTGAGTTCAAAGGGCAAGCCTGTGTCAAAACAAACTATTTCTAGGTGGATTGGGTGTTGCATTACATTTTGTTATTCCCATCATGGCAAGGAGATTCCAGCTGGGATTAGGCCTCATTCCACTAGGGCTACTGCCACTTCCACAGCATTTCTAAGGGGGTGGCAACTAAGGATATTTTGGAGGCAGCTACTTGGAGTTCAGTGCATACTTTCTCTAAGCATTATCACCTTCCTCTCTACTCTAAGTCTAGGGCTGGTTTTGCCACAGCTATTTTGCAAGGCATGTTGTCAGTTCCTGCTTCCTTATGATTTGCCAGCCTCCCTTACCTCTGCTTTGGGATTCTACCCAATAGTTAGGACTGCAGCAATGTGGAATGAAGAACATAGTACAGTTTTGTACCTACCATAAATGTAGATGTTCGAGGATCCACATTGCTGCAGTCCAATTTACCCTCCCTCCTTCCCCTCTGTGTTTAGGGGTGGTTGTGTAGGTGAGGTTATATTCTGCTAATTGTGTATATATTGTACATATATTTTTTGGTGCAGGTATTTTGGGAGTTTTTGTTTTTGGCCTTATCTTTTCAGGGTCTTCTGACATCTGGGGCAAGAAAAGACTGAGGATATGACGTCGGTCATGCGCATTAGTACCCTGACGTACTGACGTCAGTCTAATGCGCCCTGACCGACGTCAGCCATATACTTTGGTATTCGGGCCGACTGGACAGCGGACTACCCAATAGTTAGGACTGCAGCAATGTGGATCCTCGAACATCTACATTTATGGTAGGTACAAAACTGTACTTTTTCACAACTGGCCACCCTTCATTCCCTGTAAAATGCCTCCTCGCAGCTGATTTCTCACACCACAGAGGGTGTTTCCCGAGTGGCTGGTTTAGGCCTAACTGTAAGGAGATATGCCTGGATGCACCTTTGTGAATTTACTGAGCCATTCAAGATATCTTTCATTAATGTACCGTTTGATGGGTCCACATTATTTGGCCGTAGGGTTAAAGACACTCTCTTCAGAAGTCAACAGGATGGGAAAACCCTGTCTGCCTTAGGAATAAGATTTTATACCCCTCAGAGGACCTTTTCACAGAGCCAAAAAGGTGGTAGAAGGATGTGGGTCTGAAAATTGCAAGGTTTCTTCCCTGGACTCATTAGTGATAGATTTCCCCATGACAGAGGGGGGGAACTCGAATGGCAGACATCGCCCACATGACAGAGGAAGCCCAGAAAACCAAGGCTTCAGGGGTCCTTTTTCTGAGAAGCATTATTAGCACTTCTGAAAGGTTGCCCGACTGATGCATTCTGGAGGCAGTCGGGGGGCGGGGGCACTTTTCTGTACCCAGAAGGCTGGACATACATCACCAAAAACATCTGGGTGCAGACAGCCATCACCATAGGCTACTACATTCCATTTTCTCATTATCACCCCAAAATATCAAAGAAGATACACAACATGCCATCCCATCAAAGAAAAGATACAGCCCAAGAAATAAAAAAGCTGCTAACAAAAAGAATCATCCAAGAGGTCCCACTAGAAAATCAAAGGTTCAGAATATACCATCTCTTCTGACTGGGGCCAGTCATTTAAGTTCAGAGCCTGCCTTTGGTCTCACCCACAACCCCCTGGGTGTTCACCAAGTTTGATAGTTGTTGCAGCTCACCTGAGATTTCTGGGATTCTGGGTGCGTCCTTACTACAACACTGGCTTCTGACTGCTCCAACCAGGCATCTACTGATGAGTGCCAGTGACTGTGTGCTCCACCTATGCCTACACTTGGGCATCACAGTCAGCTATGACAAATCTCATCTCTCTCCCACTCAAGTTTTGGAGTTCATAGGTGCTCACCTGGATAAGGTTTCCCAAGTTGCAAGGCTGCCTTTATCCAAACTATCTACATTACATCAGATGGTGCATCTGTTGTCTCTTCAGTTACCATTGACTAGGTTGGTTCTTCATCTTCTCGGTTCAGTGGTGGCCTCTATAACCCTTGTGTCACTGGCGAGATTTTATGAGGGCACTGCAGTGGACATTGGCAGTCCAGCAGTCTATGAATTGACACTCCATCAGTTTTCTTATTTGACTTATCAAGATTTGCAAGGAACATGTCTCCTGGTGGATTCATACACCACACATCTCTTAGGGCTGTCCCTTTGTCCTACCCTTGGCCAAGGCCACAGAGACCACGGGTGATTCCTAGTTGGGGTGAGGGGGCAGTATGTGGGACAGACAATTCGAGGCACATAATCCCCCTTAGAGGCCAATCTTCACATCAGTGTTCTAGAGTTGAGACAGTCCTCCTAGTGTTGTTGGCCTTTCAGGACATTCTCTGTCTAGTGGTGATTGCTGTACAGGCAGACATCAGTGGTCTGGTACTCAAGGTATGGCAGTGAGCAATCTCTTCTGACCACTTTTTTTGGCAACACACATTCCAGGGAAGTTTTTAAAGCATAGACTGAGCATATCTATTCTACTGCCTCATGAGTAGTCGCTCAATCCATCAGTGACGGAATAGATTTTTCATCAGTGGGGCTATCCATGCTGTAATTTCTTCACATCTGCACACAATTTCAAATGCAGCAGTTATTTTCCCCAATCCCCTCCCCCAGACTGGGAGTCACTGAGAGATGGTCTTATTCACGTTTGCCCCCCCCCCCATCTCCTTTACGCTTATCTTCCTACTCCCTTCATATCCAAGTTTCTGCAGAAAGAATGTGAATGGAAAAGCAAGGTGATCTTCATGGCCCCATTCTGGCCTCAACAAGTGTGGTTCCCCTTCCTCTGGCCTCACCTAATATGCCTTCCTTGAGTTCTAGATCCATCTACAGGTCTTATCTCACCTATCTGGACATACAAGCCCTCAAGTTAACCACATGTTTTTTCTACTTCTTATGATGACTAAATAGTCCAGGCTTTCTTCCCAGGTTTTACACATCCTTGCATCTTCCCAAAAGGATTCTACTAGAAAGATATATATATCAGAGACACCTGGATCCCTTTTCAGCACCCATTCTAGCTGTCCTGGATTTTCGGGCTTCCATTTGCCACAAGTTACTCCACAATCAAGGTACAATTGGCTGCAATTTCCAATTATCATGTTAGTAAAGACCATTTATTTTTGGCCTCCCTCAGGCTATGAAAAGCATTCCTGAAAGGTATGATGTTCATCGTGTTTCACTGTTGCAGTCATTATACTTGGGCTATTCTGCTGGCAGGCTACCTGCAGTCGGCCTGAATTCCAAAGTCTTGGTCCGGCGTCTGTTGCTGTCACCTCTTCCCTGACGTCAGTGCGCCAGGGGTATATAAGATGCAGCCAACGCCATTTTCTTCAGTCTTTCTTGCCGCACGATGCCCGAAGCAAAAGCAGTTCGCAAGTGCCGGTCGGCTGACTCCTGAGATTTTCGAAATCGAATTTCATATCCGAAGTCTTCAATAAAGCTAAGTACCCGGTTGGGGAAACCTTTTTCTTGCTCCAGACCGATGTTAGAAAAAGTTAACAATTGTATTTCTTGTGGGAAGCAAATACCTCATAAGGATTTTCATTCTTACTGTATTCCTTGCCTAGGCCCTGACCACAACATTGCTAGTTGTCGGTTTTGTGCTAGATTTAACCAGTGCACTATTAAGCTTCGATACGATTTTGCATTTCATTACTTTGGCCGAAGGTTTAATTATATAATGCTGTCGGAACAGCCGACAACCAGAGTTCATAAAAAGCGCAAGGAAAAAGAAAAGGACAGGCATCCGAGGTCCAAAACCGACGACGAAGCCTCCGCTAGGCCAGTCGCCGGTTCTCAGTGAGGCGCTTTCGCAGCCCCTGACACCCGCTACCTCAGAGCCACAGACCGCTTCTGACTCCCAAGTGGAGACAACTAGGCCTCTGGATACTCAAGGTATTGGACCTTCGGAAACTATTCCCTCAGATGGGTCCGGAGCCGCTGAGCAGGCATCAGCTTCTGAGGGTGTTTTCAGACCTACACAGTTATATAGCAAGCCAACCTCAGCTTCCAAGGCAAAGACTAAAACAGCTTTAAAGGCAAAGAAACAAGTACAGCATTCTCCTGGACAGACTTCCATGCCTAAGAAACAGATGCTCAAAATGGCCAAATACCTAATTACTTTGATCAGGGGTTCCCATCCCCCACCTGATAAGAGGCCTAGGCAAGACACTAATATGATTCTTCTGATCAGGTTTCCATTTCATCTGACTCCTCTTCAGAACAGGGATACTCTCTTCCTCCCTATGAGGATTCTGATGCTGAAGAATCTATCCCTTCAGCCTCTCCACCTGAGGACTATTCTTTTGGGGAAGCCCTGCATACCATGAGGGAGCATTTTCACTGGGAGAGCCAAGATTACTCAGAATCTAAGAAAAGGCTCAGAGATTTTCTTTTACTGCCTCAGCACAGACCTCTTGCTATTCCACCTGTGCTAGACATTGTAGATGATGTATTTTCAGAGTCCGGCCTGTCTCCTGACTCTTTACCCCCTGCACTCGTTAAGCCAGACAGGTACTACAGGGTTCCAGATTCACATAAATTTCTATATAAAAACCCTGCTGCTGACCCAGAAACTATATCTCAGGGTCCCAAAGGGGTCATGGCTTCCACTGCAAAAAAACCCTGTCCCCTCTGATAGGGATTCTAGAGCACGGGACAGATGGGGGGGGGGAGTTTACACTTCTGCTACCTTGGCTGTAAGGGCTTTAAATTGTCAGTTTCATATGCTTAAATATCAGCAATACTTAATGTCACTGCTAAAACAGAAAATGTTGACGAATTCTGAATGTTCTGAAAACAAGGAAATGCAGGATTTATTGCATGCAGCTGAACAAGTGGGAAAGCATACTTTCCAATGTGGTTTTGATTCACTGGAGGCCTCTTGCAGGGCCGCTGTTACAGGCTCAGTCATTCGAAGGCATGCTTGGCTAAAGGAACAGAATCTACCTGATCATGTTAAAGCAAAATTATTGGATGCTCCATTACAGCATGATACTTTGTTTGGTGTTAAGGCAGAAGAGGTGTTAAAGAAAATGGAGGATAAAGCGAAATCTATGCACGACAGTAAAGGATTTTTTACAGGTTCAGCCACCCAGATTTAGCAGAAACTGGCCTTATAAGAATTGGTCCTTTCCTGTGTCAGACAGGCCACAAAGAGTCAGATACAGATGCCCTAGAGGCAGATCTCAGCCCCAAGGCTCATACAGGCCTAAACAATGGGGTGCTTCTACCTCCAAAAGCGGAGAAAACATATCACAGCCATATAGGAAACAGTCCCAATGACTTCCCACTGCCAATGCTGAGCACTTATTTTTTGGCAGCACCCTTAGGGGGAAAGCTAGCACTTTTTTCACAAAATTGGCACATGATCACCCAGAAAGTCCAAAATTAAACAACCAAGAAAATCGCAAACAGCTTGTCTGGCAACACAAGACCCAGAATAAACACTTAAAAGTGTAAAATAAGTAAAATAGCTTTTATTGAACAGTAAATAATCCCAAGCGCTTTCGCTCAGTTATTACCGAGCTTTATCAAGGTAACAAAGATAATAAGCAAGTTAAAACAGTTAAATGCATTCAAACATATCACATGACCATGGTTAATCAGCACAGTCAAATTAATTTAAAGGTCCTTACTCCAAATGTTTTTACAATACGTTTGATGCCATGTTAATAAAACAGGGAACAATCAACAGACAACAAGTAAATGGCTATTTGCTACTGAAAACCATGTCGAGAGGTTTAACATGGACCCAGAAATTCCATAAAGGATTAATATAAATTCATCATACTGCACTAAAACAAAATGCAAAAGTAATTACATATGTAAACTTAAAAACCTTAACCTTACATCCTTAAAAATGGAAAAATTCCTTGTATATACGTTCTATGTGTGAATTTTCAGGTACATAAATGTGTAACTGAAACCCACAGGTAAAAAAATATGGTAAAAATCATTGTGATAAAAAACAGTTGTGTGTTAAAAAATGTATATATGTGAGATTGTATACTAAACAATATACATGAGAAATATGTATGTGTTTAGATGTTGTTTATACCGTACTGTTTGGAACCAAACTTGATGTAACATGTAAGGTTCAATATACCATAATTAGATACATCTGTTAAACAGTACAACTATGATATACTAAATTTCTAACTAAAAAAATACTATTGAATAGTAATCACAAGCCAAAATATGTTGTGATTCAATCTAATCAAACTAGAATTAACATAAAACAATTTCAATTGATGAATGTTAAGTTGAAATTAATGTATCAAGTTAGAAGTATTGTGGGTGTTATAAATGGGCCTTCCTCAACCTCAAAACACTGTTAATATTAATGTTGTCATTCAACCCAGGGAATCTTCCTGCTTTCAATCCCCCTACACATGCCCTACTGAAAGTTTTTGAGGAGTTGATAGAGAGGGATGTGAGGAATATGCAGAAACATTGTCATAATACTTACTCTAGTAATTTAAGTGAAGAAGAAATTATCTTGATCGAACATTTGAAATAAGAAGGATGCAGGGTGATGAAACCTGATAAAGGTGGGGGGGGGGGTGTATTGATGTACACAGTTGACTATGATGCATACATGTACAACATGTTACAGGAAGTAGATCAATATGAACTAGTATCTATTAATGAAATTAACATAGCTTATGCTAAAATTAATTTTCAGTTACAGGACCATCTCTTACAAAATGTGATCAATGAGCGTCTTTACAACTACCTGCATGTGGACAAGCCCAAAACCCCACAAATCTTTAGTATTCGCAAGACGCACAAAACCCTTGATCCTATTAAATGTAGACCTATTGTTTCATGGGCTGGTAGCATTACAGAGCCCCTGGCTAAATTTATAGATTTCATTTTGAAGATATTTGACTTCCATTACACAAATATGTAAAGATTCTTGGGATTTTTTGAAAGGGATTGATCAAAATTTGTTCAACCCACAATTACTTATGGTGACCGTAGATGTAGTAGAACTTTTTCCCAGTATTCCCCATACTATAGGGTTGGAATGGTTTGGACAAATGTTGACAACCGAGTCCGGTTTGGACAACAGAACGGTTAATTTACTTTTAGAATTTATGGAAATAGTTCTTGAAAACAACTTTATACACTTTAATGGCGAATTTTATCGCCAAAAGAAAGGGGTGGCAATGGGGGCTTCTTGTGCTTCACTATATGCCAATGTAGTATTGTATTACTGGGAAAAGAAACTTGTGTTTCCTAGTATTTGGTTTCAACATATTATGCACTACAGGAGATATTTGGATGACATCTGTCTGTTGTGGAACGGGACTGAAGAGAGGTTAATTGATTTTTTACAATACATCAATAATACAACCCCCTTTTTGAACTTTACGTACAAGATAGACAAGGACGAATTACATTATCTGGACATTACCTTGCTTAAGGACTACAACAACCAGTGCTTTCAATCTGTGTTATACAGGAAGAGCACGTTCTCTAACTCTTATCTCCACTTTACTAGTGGACACTCTTTTTATCAAAAGAAGGGTATTGTGAAAGGGCAGATCATACGAGCATCCAGAATGTCTAGCACTTTAGGAGGTTTTAATGATGAAGTTGGCACCCTTAAACAATTATTTATGGAGAAGGGTTATCCACCTGCCCTAACTGACAACATGATTCAGGATGTTACCTTAAAAAGGGACACACTTTACCCTCCTTTGTTAGGCATGGGATTTAATGATCCAGAACCTGCGATACAGGTTAGCAGTTTTGATGGCAAGAGTAGTTTTATACATACCTTTTCTGCAAACTCTGACATGATTGAGCAAATTATTGTCAAACACTGGCCTATTCTTACCTTGCATAACGAGTTAAAGAAGTTCTTCCCAGCCTTTCCACATTTTGTTAGGAGAAGGGATTTTAATTTAAAGGAAATGTTTGAAAGGAAAAGTGATTTTACCTTAAATCTTATGAGAACTAAGTTTGGCACCCACCAGTGTGGGAGTTGTAAACAATGCTTTGCCATGCTTAACCAGGACACAGTGTATATCCTGTCCAGAAAATTTAAATTTAGTTCAGTAAAGTACTATAACTGTGGAACTAAAGGGGTGTTGTGTACATGGGGTTAAGTTTATCCTGCAACGGTTTCTACGTGGGCAAAACAGAAAGACAGTTAAGAAAAAGGGTCTACGAACACTTTAATGATATTGCCAAGGCCAAAGAGAGCAATGCCTTTTATAAACACTCCCTCACTTGTAAGAACTTGCAAATTAAATTCATGGTTTTAGAACAAGTTGTTCCAGACATTAGGGGAGGTAGTTGGGAAATGAGACTCGAGTACCGTGAACTATTTTGGCAGCTTAGGTTGAACGCAGGAAGATTCCCCGGGTTGAATGACAACATTAATATTAACAGTGTTTTGAGGTTGAGGAAGGCCCATTTATAACACCCACAATACTTCTAACTTGATACATTAATTTCAACTTAACATTCATCAATTGAAATTGTTTTATGTTAATTCTAGTTTGATTAGATTGAATCACAACATATTTTGGCTTGTGATTACTATTCAATAGTATTTTGTTAGTTAGAAATTTAGTATATCATAGTTGTACTGTTCAACAGAAGTATCTAAATGTTAAGTTGTCAATCTCGCCTTCATTCTTGCTTGATGGGTTCGGAGCCGATCCCTCGGCTCCGACTCGGCACTTGCTTTAGCTCGAGAACTCCTTTTACCAGCTCGAGGCAGCCCCATATCCCATGATGCAAGGCAGGAAGTACCCAGATCTCGTTTGCCGCTTCGCTTGGGAGGTCTTCTCTTTACCAGCTCCTGGTAAGTAATTCACATTTGTGACATTTAAGCCCCTTTTTAGTTAAAAACTATTTGTTTTGATAGTTTAACTTTAAATTTAACTTTTTCTGACAGAAATCCCTGTCTCTTTTAATTTTTTAGTCAGTTAATTTCCTATCCCATCCCCCTGTTAGGGTGTGTGTGTTGGTATTTTTACTAAATACCTTTTGGTATTAGTTTAATTTAATTGGACTGGTGTGTGTGTGTTTTGTTAGGCACCATGTCTAAAGAGAGGGTTTCAGGTTTTAAGAAGTGTGACTCGTGCTGTCAGAAGATGTCTCTGACAGACGGTCACACTTCTTGCCTGTACTGTTTAGGCCCTCTTCACCTGCAGGACTCCTGTGCTATTTGTCACTCCTTCAGCCAGAGAGTTCTGCAGGAGAGAAGGAATAAGTTGATTCTCAGGGGTCTTCTTAAGCCGGAGGGCTCTCCGGCTAAGTCGGCCCCACAAAATCAACTAAATCTGCCAAGACCCAGGCTTCTGTTTCTAAGCCTGTGGCCTCGGCCCGACTCGTATAGAGTCGAGATCGCTCGGCTGGAGCCGATTCTGGATCCACTAAGCTTTGGCCGATGGCTATCGGTGCCGAATCTGCTGACCACTGTGGTGTCGGTTCCGATCGGCTCCGACACCCACGTGGCACGGGCATCGGTGTCGGCTCCGATCGGCTCCGACACCCATGTGGCACAGGCATCGGTGTCGGCTCCGATCGGCTCCGACACCGTTACTTTGGTGGCTGTATCGGCTCCGCCTGGAGCCGGTACATCGAAGCGTTCTGCCGGCTCCGAAATCGGTGCCGACAGGATCAGTAATATCGGCTCCGATGACCCATTCCAAGAAGAGGTCGAGGTCTCCTTCCTTGGAGCCGATACTTTCGGCTCCGGCCTCGCCTCTTCTATCGGAACGGAGCCATCGGAGCCGATCTTCAAGGTCATCCAGGTTATCAGACCATGACCTAGAGAGAGTGGTCAGTAGATTGCTCAAGTCACAGGTACTGGCCCAAATGCTACACAGTCCGTCTCAGCAGACGACTGTTGGTCCACACCCGTTACAGTTCCTCCTTCAACTCTACCCCAGAGCTTGAGTTGGAGCCTCCGGGCATGGTTACTGCTACGGCTGGAGGACGGATACCCCTTCTGTTCCTTCAGCCCCTACTCTTATCTCCTCTTCCTTAGAGGGATTCGGTGGTCGGGGTTCCATGGTCTCCTCCGAGGGGTGAGTGGCATCGGACCCTTGTCCGAACCCGCTCTTCCCTTGGAGCCTCGGCCTTGGTGAGCTCGGCTCCGACATCTGCCTCGGAGACTTCCCTTTCGGTGGCCCCTGGAGTTCCTAGCTCTTGAGCGGGGTCTCTCGGACCTGCCTGGGAGGGGAGCATTCGAGGTGATGAAGAGTGTACTGGCCACTGGTATCAGTCAGCAGTCTCTTCCCGTAGCTCCTCCCTCTATTGTACCTGTTGACATCTCTGCCACTTCTCTTGCTACAGGACCCAGAGATCCTCCGCCTCAGGTTTCCCCATTGGGAATTTCACCCTCTTCCGAGGATTCTCCTGATGTTTCGGGAGATCCTCCTAGGAAGAGGACTTGTAAGAGGAAGCATGTAGACTCCCCTGAGTCTGTCACTTCGGATACTGACTTTGATGAGTCAGAGGGATCCATCCCCTAGATCCCCCTCTGAGGATGTCTCCTTCTCAGACATCCTAGAACTTCTGAAACAGAGGGGAAACTGGCCCACCAATAATCCCTCTGAGGATGAGTCAGTATACCTAGAGGCGTTTGGATCTCGGCCCTCCACCTCCTGGGTGTCTCCGCCTTCGACCCCTTATGCAGGTTATTGCACGAAAGGCGTGGACAGCTCCTGACTCTGTAGAGCCAGTCCCTAGGAGGCCTTCTAAATTTATAACTGCCCCTAGTGACAAACAATTCCTTACCAAGGGTGTCGGCGCTGATGCCATAGTGGTGGCTGCGGCCACCAAAAAGGAACTTGCAGATCCTTCCGTGCCCGTCCATCCTCCTAATAAGGACTCTAGGACCATGGATAGGTACGGCAAGCGGATGTTTTCCTCAGCGACCTTTGCTATGCGTTCGCTGAATTATCTTTGTCACTTCACCAGACTCCAGAGAGATATTCTGAAGGAGCTGGGAGAAGTAGTTCAGGATCCTACAGCTGCAGGGGCCCAAGAAAAGATTGCTTCGCAGCTAGGAACCCTCAATTCCATTGCTAACTCCTCCATGCGGCTAATATCTTATGCTGCTGATGGAGCGAGTAGAGCCGCAGGCACAGGTGTGGCTCTTCGGCGCCAAGCCTGGATGCGGCTATGTGATTTTATGGATCCCTTTAAGGCGTCCTTCACAAATTCTCCCTTTGATGGGTCAGCTTTGTTTGGCCCTCAGGTGAAGGAAACCTTGACCAGGTGTGAGCAGGACGGCAAGACTCTTTCTGCTGTTGGAGTCCGTTTTCCACCCCTTCTAGGCCTTATCCCAAAGGACAGAAGGGTGGGAAGATGTGGTTCCGTAAATCCCAAGGAGTCACGCCGGATTCACGTGGTCAGTTTACCCCTAGAGGCAGAGGGGTAACAACAACAGACGCCGCTCTAGAGGCAGAGGGGGTCCCAAGAATCAGGGCAACAGGGAGTCTCTTCCTGAGAAGCCCTTTCAGCATCCCTGAGGTGTTGCCCGGCTGTCCCTCCTTGGAGGCAGTCGGGAAGATTATCACTGTACCCAGAAGCCTGGCATTCCCTCACTCAAGACAGATGGGTACAGTCGATCATATCCAAGGGTTACATAATTCCTTTCGAGGAAAGTCCCTTCCCCTCAAGTTCCCTTCCAGATGTACCACCCGGTCTAAGGGACATTGCAGAGTTAGAGATCGCAAAACTACTGCAAAAAAGAGCCATTCAGCCAGTCACAATAGACCATTCAGAGCCGGAATCTACTCAAGGTTCTTTTGGTCCCCAAAAGACGGGAGACTGGAGACCAATATTGGATCTCAGCAGACTCAACAAGTCTGTCAGGAAGACAAGATTCGAATGGTCACTCTTCAGTCAATTCTGCCCTTCTTACAGAAGGACAACTGGATGTGCTCAATAGATCTTCAGGATGCGTACTATCACATCAAAATTCACAGACGCTCCAGGAGATTTCTCCGCTTTCGGCTGGGGTCCAGTCATTTCCAGTTCAGAGCCCTGCCCTTTGGTCTCACTACAGCCCCAGAGTGTTCACCAAATGCATGGCAGTGGTCACGGCTCACCTGAGACGTCAAGGATTCCAGGTGTTTCCGTATCTCGACGACTGGCTCCTGTCAGCCACCACCAGGCATCAGCTTATACAAGCCAGGGATTACACAATAGACCTTTGTTCTCATTTGGGCATCTCAGTCAACTACGAAAAGTCATCCTTATCGCCCTGCCAGTCTATTACCTTCATAGGCGCAAACTTAAACACTGTTCGGATGTCAGCTACCCTTACAGAACAAAGAGTTTCAGACATTCAGACTCATGTCAGGATCATTCTGGCCAGCAAGAAGGTACAGGCCAGAATGGTTCTAAAGGTATTAGGTCTTATGGCTGCGGCCATCACTCTTCTTCCCTGGCTCGATTCTACATGCGCCTCCTTCAGTGGATGCTGTTCACACAGTGGTCATACCAGCAACTCCCAATGCGTCACCAGATTCTGGTGACACAAACATGCAAAGAACATCTTGCTTGGTGGATCACATCGTCTCAGGTTCACCAAGGCAGGTGCTTTGTACCTCCGTCCCCGATAGCCACTGTCACCACGGATGCCTCCCTGATCGGGTGGGGGTCATTATCAGGGCAGGATGGTTCATGGGACGTGGCAACCGTTCGAGTACCATCTGCACATAAATGTCCTGGAGATGAGAGCAGTGCTTTTAACGTTGCAAGCCCTCAACGACTTTCTTCCCGTAGGGACAATTGCAGTCCACACAGACAACATGTCTGTAGTTTGGTATATCAACAAACAGGGCGGAACCAAGTCCTACCCCTTGTGTCGAAGCGCTCAGACTATGGCAATGGGCGATCTCCTCTCATCGGTTTCTGGTAGCAACGCATATCCCTGGGAAAACCAACATTATAGCGGACAGATTGAGCAGAGCTATTCTCATGCCTCACGAGTGGTCTCTCAAGCAATCCATAGCGGAAGAGATTTTTCTGGAATGGGGTCGTCCATGTTGCGATCTTTTGCTACTCCCCAAAACAGCAAATGTCCAGACTTCTTCAGCCTCTTCCTCTATCAGGCCATCCCCAGAGACGCTCTGACCCAGGATTGGCCCCAGGGACTTCTTTATGCCTTCCCTCCATTTCCTCTGATCCCTCAGGTGATCCAGAAAGCTACCGTTTTGAGAGCCAAATTGATTCTCATTGCCCCTTACTGGCCTCGACAAGTTTGGTTCCCGTTCCTCCATCATCATCTTTTGGTGCAGCCGTGGCATCTGGACCCAGTGCCAGATCTACTGATTCACCAATCCGGTCAGCTGCACCGGTCAATCCCTTCTCTCAACCTCACAGCATGGTTGCTCCACTTCCTTCCTTAGCCAGGCTTCCTTTGATCTCTAACCCAGTTAGAGATATCATAGCAGCTTCACTAAAATCCTCTACCAGGAGGATTTACACAAGCAAATGGAAACGTTTCTCTTATTGGGCTAAGGCCCAAAATATTGATCCTTTTACTGCCCCTGTTCAGGCAGTTCTGGACTTCTTAGCAGAGATTTTTCATGCAGGCTCCTCTTCTTCCACAGTCAGAGTTCAGTTGGCTGCTATTTCTAATTTTCATGTCGGGATAGCAGATCATAATATTATGTCCCATAGGCTCTGCAGGGCCTTCTTGAAAGGAATTTTCCTACTAAAGCCTCCAATCAGGAATCCTCCTCCTCAGTGGGATCTAAATTTAGTGCTGACATCCTTGATTCTTCCCCCCTTCGAGCCAGCTGTTTCTTGTTCCCTGAAATATCTTTCTTGGAAAACTTTATTCCTAGTGGCTATTACATCTGCCAGGAGGGTGTCTGAACTTCATGCTCTTTCGGTTCGACCCCCCTATTTGATTTTTCACAAAGACAGAGTATCTTTGAGAACTAATCCATCCTTTTTACCTAAGGTCGCTTCGAAAAACAATCTGAATCAATCTATTGATCTCCCCGTATTTTTTCCTAACTATTCAGATAGAGCTGAACAAAAGCTACATTATCTTGACGTCCACCGTCAGCTTAGATATTATTTGGACAGAACAAAAAAATTTAGAAAATCTGATCAACTTTTTGTTTCCTATGCGGATAATAAAAAAGGCCTTCCTGTTTCTAAAGTGACCTTGTCCAGATGGCTTTCTTCGGTCATCACTGAAATTTATACGATCAGGGGAAAACAGCTGTGCTCAAAACCTAAAGCACATTCAACTAGGAGTTTAGCTACTTCTACAGCTTTTCAAGCTAGACTGCCTTTAGACACTATTTGTGCAGCGCCACTTGGGCCACTCCTCACACTTTTGTTTCCCATTACAAATTGGACTTGGCCTCCAGGGACAGAGCCAGTTTTGGCTCTACAGTCCTCAAGAGTTTGTTCCATTGAGCCACCCAGGATAGAGGTGCTAGGGACGGTCCCATCAAGCAAGAATGAAGGCGAGATTGACAACTTAACATTAAGAAGTTATGTACCTACCATAACGTTCCATGTTAGTTGTCTTCTCGCCTTCTTTCTTGCGACCCTCCCTCCTTCCCCTGGCCTGGACAGACCTTGTATAAGAAACTATAATGCTAAAGACC
This sequence comes from Protopterus annectens, assembly GCF_019279795.1. Taxonomy (NCBI): domain Eukaryota; kingdom Metazoa; phylum Chordata; order Ceratodontiformes; family Protopteridae; genus Protopterus; species Protopterus annectens. Next base: position 938,965,580 of record NC_056737.1, read on the forward strand.
ATTCAGACCTGGTCCTTTTTCCATTTGTAAGTTTCTTCTTCCTTTGGGAAGTATTGTTTATGCTTGGTGTTATTGCCCTTTTGTCAACAAACGAGATCTGGGTACTTCCTGCCTTGCATCATGGGATATGGGGCTGCCTCGAGCTGGTAAAAGGAGTTCTCGAGCTAAAGCAAGTGCCGAGTCGGAGCCGAGGGATCGGCTCCGAACCCATCAAGCAAGAAAGAAGGCGAGAGAAGACAACTAACATGGAACGTTATGGTAGGTACATAACTTCTTATTATGGTATATTGAACCTTGCATGTTACATCAAATTTGGTTCCAAACAGTACGGTATAAACAACATCTAAACACATACATATTTCTCATGTATATTGTTTAGTATACAATCTCACATATATACATTTTTTAACACACAACTGTTTTTTATCACAGTGATTTTTACCATATTTTTTTACCTGTGGGTTTCAGTTACACATTTATGTACCTGAAAATTCACACATAGAACGTATATACAAGGATTTTTTCCATTTTTAAGGATGTAAAGTTAAGGTTTTTAAGTTTACATATGTAATTACTTTTGCATTTTGTTTTAGTGCAGTATGATGAATTTATATTAATCCTTTATGGAATTTCTGGGTTCATGTTAAACCTCTCGACATGGTTTTCAGTAGCAAATAGCCATTTACTTGGTGTCTGTTGATTGTTCCCTGTTTTATTAACATGGCATCAAACGTATTGTAAAAAGATTTGGAGTAAGGACCTTTAAATTAATTCGACTGTGCTGATTAACCATGGTCATGTGATATGTTTGAATGCATTTAACCGTTTTAACTTGCTTATTATCTTTGTTACCTTGATAAAGCTCGGTAATAACCGAGCGAAAGCGCTTGGGATTATTTACTGTTCAATAAAAGCTATTTTACTTATTTTACACTTTTAAGTGTTTATTCTGGGTCCTGTGTTGCCAGACAAGCTGTTTGCGATTTTCTTGCTTGTTTAATTTTGGACTTTCTGGGTGATCATGTGCCAATTTTGTGAAAAACAGACATGATCACCCAGGACAAATGGGTCTTGAATATAGTTTTCTCAGGGCTACAAGTTCCACTTTCACACCCTTCCAAAGACAAAAGGTAAGCCAGACCTGCCACACAATCAATGGGCAGAGGCACAAAAGCAAATCTCATCTCTGATGGACATGAGGGCTATTCAGCGAGTACCACAGCAAGAGCAGGGACAACGATTTACTCAAGACTTTTCTTGGTACCCAGAAAGGACAAAGCCTGGAGACCAATACTGGACCTGTCTATTCTAAACACTTTTCTGGACGTTCCAAAATTCAAAATGTTGACACTACAGCTTCTGCCCATGCTGGGCAAGAAGGCTTGGCTTGTAACTTTGGACCTCAAAGAGGCATACCTGCATGTCCCAATCAGACAATCTTGCAGAAGATACCTTAGATTCTTAGCTGGCTCAATGCACTACCAATTCTCTGCACTGCCCTTTGGCTTATCTACTGCACCCAGGGTCTTCACAAAATGCCTGGCACCAGTAATTGCATTTTGCAGACAAAGAGGAATTCAGATATATCCCTACTTGGACAACTGCCTTATTTAAGCAGAGAGCAAGGACATTCTACTGAAGCATCTGGCGTTTGTAAAAAGATTACTAATTTGCCTAGGGTACACAGTAAACGAAAAGAAATCAAAACTAGTACCCTCTCAAGAGATAATATTCCTGGGTGCAAGCTTAAATACAGCTGCCCAGATGGCTTATCTCACGCCAGACAAACAAAGACAACTGACTTTTTACATCGAAAAGATGGCAACAAAGACCCAGTTACCTGCAAGAAAAATTCTGCAGGCTTTGGGCTTCATGGCATCCTGCATTCTGCTAATTCCATATGCAAGACTGCATATGAGGAAGCTACAGTGGTACCTAAAAAGTGTTTGGACTCAACATTGCCACAGCCTGGAAACATTAATTACCCTCATTCCCTGCCTGCAACAGGAGTTTCGATGGTGGGCACTGGCCTGTCACCACAACAAGGGACAGCCATTCACTTTATCCACAGCCAGGCAGACACTAACAACAGATGCATCGGATTATGCCTGGGGGGCACACATGACAGGAAAATGTATTCAGGGCACGTGGCCCACAGGCCATATGCATCTTCATATCAATCAAAAAGAGATGCTAGCTGTACAGAATGCCCTGACAGCCTTCAAGGACTTACTCCATCCAGACAACTGTTGATAAAGACGGACAATACTACAGTGATGTGGTACATAAACAAGCAAGGGGGGGCACACATTCCTACCCCACTTTGCAGACAAGCCATGACGTTGTGCAACACAGCATTGACTTATCAAGTGCACCTGCAAGCACATTTCCTGCCAGGAAAGACAAATACTCTGGCAGATGAACTAAGCAGAAGCCTCATGGACCCTTACGAGTGGAAACTAGATCCACAAGTCTTCAGCATGATAACAACAAAATGGGGATGCCCAGACATAGATCTATTTGCCTCCCCACACAACTGCCAACTACAGAGATATTGCACAAGGACTTATCACAAACAAGCATGGAAGCTGGATGCTCTGTCATTCAGCTCAAAAACCCTTACAGTATATGCCTTTCCTCCACTGCCTCTCCTCCCCAAGGTACTCCCAAAGGTCAGACAAGAGAAGCCAAAAATAATATTGATTGCCCCAGACTGGCCACGCCAGTACTGGTATCCAATCCTAAAGAGCTTGTCTCAAGGCCCAGCCTGGACTTTACCTCAAATTCCTCATCTACTGACCCAACAAAACAATCAGATCCTGCACAGCCAACTCAGAACCTTAAATCTGGCTGCATGGCGGATAATATAACCACTCAGAACACACCTCTCTCTAAAGCAGTTATGGATGTTATTTTGGAGGCCAGGAGGCCCAGCACCAGAAAATCTTATGCAGAAAACTGGAAAAGATTCTGTGCTTGGAACCAGGCACAAGGAATTGACACGCTTGCTCCAAATGTTCCTCAGATTTTACAATACCTAACTGAGATGCTGGACAAAGGCCTATCCTTTTCATCAGTTAAGATCCATGCCTCTGCCATTTCAGCTCATTACAATACGGAACCACCTATTTTTTCACATCCACTGCTAAGGCAGTACCTCAGAGGGGCCAAAAACATAAGATCCCCAAGGAGAGCACCGATTCCTACATGAGACCTCAATTATGTCTTGGAAAAACTCACACTGCCTCCTTTTGAGCCAGCCAATACAGCTTAGATAAAATTCTTATCATGGAAAACAGCTCTGCTCCTAGCAATAACTTCAGCAAGAAGAGTCTCAGAGTTACAGGCATTAATGGCTGTGAAACCTTTTATTATTTTCCATCCAGACAGGGTTTCTTTAAGGACGAATCCAACATTTATGCCTAAGGTAGTTTCCAGTGTGGCTCTTAATCAAACCATTCATTTGCCTACTTTTTATCCAAACCCACAGAATAAAGGGGAGAGACTTCTGCATTCTTTGGACATACACAGACAACTACGCTTCTACTTGGGCAAAACTAAACTTTCAGAAAGACTGAGCAACTTTTAGTGGCATATGCTGCAGGATCACAAGGAAAGGCTCCCTCAAAGCAGACTATTTCAAAATGGATAGGCCACTGCATTCATTTCTGCTATTCACAGCATGGCAAATCAGTGCTTAAGGGCATTAGGCCACACTCAACCAGAGCTGCAGCCACTTCAGCAGCCTTCCTCAGAGGAGTACCAACCAAGGATATTTTGGAGGCTGCAACTTGGACTTCAGTGCACACGTTTACAAACCACTACCACTTACCTCTTTACTCTAAATCCAGAGCAGGCTTTGCCACTGCAGTTCTGCAGGGCCTCATAGCCACTCCTAATTCTGTTTAGACCTAGCCACCCAACCTCAGCTTTGGGATTCAACTCAAGTGTAATGACTGCAACAGTGAAACACGAACATAGTACAGTTGTGTACCTACCATAAATGTAGATGTTCGAGTGTATTCACATTTGCAGTCCAGGTTACCCACCCACCATCCCCCTTTCTTTGCTGGGATGTATCTATACTTCTCTATCCTATACAACCTATGTGGTGTATTTGCTTGTAGATGAAGGTAATTTTTATGTTAGTGCATGCTTTTTTATAAGCAATATTTTTAGCCTACCCTTTTGGGGGCACCTGACATCTGGGGCAAGAAAAACTGAAGAAAATGGCTTCGGCTGCATCTTATATACCCCTGGCACACTGACGTCAGGGAAGAGGTGACGCCGGACCAGGACTTTGGAATTCAGGCCAACTGCAGGTAGCCTGCCAGCTGGATAACTCAAGTGTAATGACTACAACAGTGAATATACTCAAACATACACATTTATGGTAGGTACACAACTGTACTTTTCTACTCAGACTACCTATCAAGGATCCCACTCCTTCTTGGGATTTGACAGTTTTTCTCCAGGCCTTAACTCAGTTTCCCCTGAATACCATGGCAAAAGCCAAATTGAAATTTTTGTCTTGGAAGAGCATTTTTCAAGTCAGTATTACATCTGCCATTTCAGAGTTTTTCTTCGCAGTAACCCTTCCTTTCTCCCAAAGGTAGTATCAGAATTTGCCCTTAACCAGTCCATTAATCTACCAGTTTTCTTTCCAGAATTTTCTAATAAAGATGTATGCTTCATTTGATCCACAGCCAACTGAGATTATATCTCCATAGAACAAAAAAATTCAGGAAATCAGATCATTTTATTTTCTTTTCAAGACCAAATTGGGACAGTCAGTATTAAAGTTACTTTAGCTAGGTGGCTGACTGATTGTATTTCTAACATTTATAATCAGAAAGGTCTGATTTTACCAAGACCACCACAAGCTCATTCCACAAGGTCAGTCTCTACTTCCTCTGCTTTGTTATCAAGAACGTCCATAAGATGACATTCTGATGTTGTCAACCTTCATTCATTCTTGAACTGTTGGGTCTTGGTTCCATCCTCGGAACCAGCTCAACCATTATATCAAGCTCACGCCAGCCAGAAACTCTTAAGCTAAGGCTACCCATAGTGCCTGTCTTCCCTTCCCCTCAGATCTAGTTAGCCGCATACGATTTTGGATGCATCAGCCGTGCTCTCAGTTAAATGCTATCCTTTTTTCATATATACCTATAATTTTTTTGTCTCTTAGCTCTAAAATTATTACTTATTTGACTTATTTCTAGTTACTGCCCTGTCTTGTTGAGTGTGAGTGCTGTTTCTTCCCTTTTTACCTTACCGGTAAATCCTTTTCTTACCATCGTTGGTATAGGCCCTTCCCTTCCCTCTTGCCTCTGGTAACTCTGTCAATACTATTGTTGGTATTCCTCTTCTCCCCTTTACCCTTGTGGGTAGTTTTCTTTAACTACCATTGTTGGTATGACCCTTTCAAAAAAAAAAGTTTCTTTACTCTGTTTTTTCTCTTACTCCTTCTGTGTGTGTGAGTAAGTTGTGTATGTGCATGTGCCTTCTCATTTAAGGTTTAGAAGATGGCAGAGAAGCATAAGAGAAGCACTGGTTTCAAACAGTGCGAAGGATATGGCAGAAAGATGCCCAACTCAGATGATTCTTGTGTTTATATTTTGTGCAACATTTAGACATTCAACCACCGTGCAAACTCTGCAAGGGTTTCAGTGCTCAAACCCTTGCAGAGAAGCGCAACAAATTGATCCTCAAAAGGCTGATGCAATGTCCTTTTTAGTGAGGCCTTGGCTGAGGCAGAGAAATCAAAGTTTCCCAAAAAGGAGTCAAAAAAGAGGAGCCAATCCATTTCGGCATCTCCTAAATCTTCGGAATTTAAATTTTCTAAGGACCAGGCCTCGACTCATACCTCAGAACTGAAGCCTAAGATTCAAAAATTGACACCTGTTACCATTTTGGCACCAAAATCTGTAACTTCCCCCATGGTGCCAACAACTACTGACCTATGAAAGTCACCTGGCTACCGACCCCTTCATCGGTACCTATGACCCTCTCAACACCAACAATAGTTTCTGCAGTCAAACTGGCCACTCCCCCCCCCACCAAAACAAATCATTGGTCAGCTGACCACGGTGCCAAAGTTCGAATCCTTACCCAGGACTAGGTACTCCCCATGTATACACCCCTCGACTTCGACACTCCTGTTGCCAACTACTTTGGTACCGATGGTGGACCTCACCTTGGTTCCGGAACTGACTGTGTGGTCAGCGGCTCTGTTGGAGCCGACCCACCAGTGGGACCGTGACTTGGCTGCCAGCTCTGGGATCCCTAGTTTGACTCCGATTTTTTCCACAGCGCCGTCTACGGTTCCTGATGCTTTGACAGTTTCAAGCCCTCTTACAGCTCCTTCTCTGGAGGTGGGCTCATCGGAGCAGGGTGTGACCCTGGTTCCGAGGTGATCTTTCTCAGTTCCTGGCTCCCATCCCTCTTTGGGTGGGCCTGCCTTCCAGATTATGGAGAGAGCTCTCGCCTCAGCAGGCTCACAGTTGGCACCATCCCCGTCGGAGTGTCAAATCTATGTATCCTCTAGCTCACAGCTGTCACAATCTGCTACATTGGGGCAGCGGGCATGAGAGCAGCAAGACACCCTGCTGTAGGGTACCCTCTCTTCGGAGTCCTCCACAGGCCTTCCCCCTGAGGAGCCACCCCGCAAGAGATTGTGCAAGAGGAAGCACCTAGATTCTCCAGAAGAATCTGTCACAGAGGATACAGATTACGATGAAGGGAAAGGGTCCCCATAGTTGCCCCCTGAAGATGTCTCCTTTGGAGACATCCAGGAAATCTGAAAACAGAGGGGTGATTGGAAGCCCACAAACCTTTTTCAGAGGAATTTGTTTTCTTGCAGGCCTTTCATGCCCGATCTTCTACTTCTTGAGTGACCCCATCTGCTGATAAATTAGTCAATCTCATTGTGCAGCATGTGTAAGGCTCCTGATACTATAGACCCAATCCCCAGGGTCTATAATATATTCTCAAAAGCCGACAATGTCGAGTCTGACATTGTTGACACGAGAATATCGAACGCTCAGAATCTCAAGAGTGTAAACGGTGGGGGATGCAGGGGGCTTGCCCCCCTGCTTAAACCCGTTGGGGTACTTTATTCTTTTCTTTTTTTTTGTCTTTTTATAAGGTTGATGTTTGAAGACATCGACCATATGGTGTCAACCATATGTTGTTCGATGTTTTCAAACGTCAATCTTATAATATAGACCCATCCCCCAGAGACCGGACAAAATTCTCAACACACCCGAAGATCACCCTCACTGGTCCAAAGGTCTAGCGGTAGATGCTATGGTGGTGGCGGCTGCCACAAAAAAGGAACTCACCACATAGAGTCCTGCTGTCCATTCTCCAAACTAAGAGTCTCGGACGATGGACAGATTCAGGAATTGGGTTTATGCTTCAACGATCTTTGCCATATGGTCATTGAATTTTTTGGCACATTTCACATGACTTCAAAGGGACCTGGTAATGGGGCTTTCAGGGACTTTGGCAGGAGCAGTGTCTGATGAGGTACGCGATAAGGTTGCCTCCCAGCTTCCGACCCTTGAATCGATATCCAACAAGTCTATGCGGCTTATTGCACACACAGCTGAATGGGCAGCCAGGTTAGGGGGTACAGACATTGCCATTAGGGGTCATGCCTGGATGTGCTTATCTGACTTTGCAGACCCTTTCAAGTCTTCCTTTGTCAATACTTCGGTAGATGCTACCTCTTTGTTTGGCCCAAAAGTCAGAGACACATTAGCCAGGTGTGAGAAGGATGGAAAGACCCTTTCTGCTGAGGGCATACATTTTTCCACTCCTCAACTACCTTACTCCAGGAATCAGAGGAGTGGAAAGGTTTGGTTCAGAAAGTCCCATGGGCCTTTTCGGGACACACGGGGTGAGTATTCTCCCCAGAGCAGAGGAGGGAATCCATCAGGAAGGCACCCCTACCGTGGCAGAGGGGGACTGCATAACCATGGTTCCGGAGATTCTTTCTCTGGGCAGCCCTACCAGTGCTCTTGAGCAGCGGCCCGATTGCTTACCTCTGGAGGCAGTCAGGGGAAGATTCTCTCTGCATCATTTAGCCTGGCACACAATAACATTGGATTCCCGGGTGCAGACAGTAATTACCAGAGGTTACCATATCCCCGTCACTCTTTATCCCAGACCACGAAGGCAAATCCTCGATGTTCCACCCAGTCAGATGGATACAGCAGCACTAGAAGTTCAAAAGGTGTTTCAAAAAAGAGTCACCCAAACATTCCCACCAGACCAAATAAGATCCGGATTTTACTCAAGATTCTTTTTAGTGCCAAGAAAGACAGGGGACTAGAGGCCAATTCATATCAAACATTGCTCGTCTCTCTCCTCATTCATTTGTAGATGTATTCACATCAGCTACGAAATTCAGAAAAAGATTCACCTTCAAAGAGAGGATTCTTTCAAGTCGGTCTATGCTCATTCCCTAGTTGTTAATGACAGGGTTATAAGCCAACTCCACATTTAATCCTTCTGCCATGTTCCCAGTTTAGATTACAAGAAATATACTAGCAAAAAACAAATGCAGAACTCGACCAGAAAACAATAAATGAACAAAAATAAGAACAAGGTAGAGTCCCCTCCAAGGTAGAATAACGAACTCCAAGTAAAAACAAATACTCAATTAATGAAATCAAGTAACTGACCACGGAGCTACCATGGCAGATAAGTCTCTAAACACAATTACAACGGCATGCAACAGTACTTGAAAATAAAGTGAAGATTCTGTATAAAAACTCAGGTTTATTCATCGAAGGTAAGCGCTTTCACTTAGGAATAAACCTGAGTTTTTATACAGAATTGTGTTTAGAGACTTATCTGCCATGGTAGCTCTGTGGTCAGTTACTTGATTTCATTAATTGAGCCTTTGAATTTGCATTACGGAGCTTTTACCCCAAGGATTGCTGGTTGTCCTGTGTTTTGTTATAAAAACAAATACTGTTTAATATTGATGTTGTAGCCGATGTGAATATATCTACAACTGAAGGAGGAGAGACATGGGCAGCATTTGATATGACGTTTAAGGACCTGGAGAATAAACTTTACAAGTTCAAACATTTACAATGGCAAAGGCTTCACTTGGAAGCTGAATTACACCATAAAGTGATACTGAGAGGTCTTCGGCTACTCAATATGCCTACTTACGGGGATACATATCCCAAGTTGTTAAAATAATGGCAAAATTTGAATATGAAACTTAGTTGTGATCACATGCATTTGCTCATAGACTTTTTTTTTACCTCAAAAAAAATTTTACTTGAGGAGATTAAAGAGTTACAGACTGAAATTACAACTTGTTTCTCTATGGATGTCATACAGGATAACCTTGATATACTGTATGAGAATTTGGCAGGATACAAAAAGAGACTGCAAGTGACTAAAACTAAGAAATGGCAAAGGGACATTAATGATTTCAGACTTGGTGCTGTTGTTGCATGGTCAAGGTAATCTACCAATCATGATGCTATACCTGTCGATCAACCTATTGAAAGGAGATGTGTTGATACGAGTACCACCCATGAGATGGCATCAGAAGCTATCAATCAAGCCACCCTGCCTGAATGTGAACCTATTACGGGAGACGCTGTAGATGGAGGGACGGCTCCAGAGGTGACGTCAATGTTGTGAGCTACTTTTCCTTGTAACATGCCTGTATCAATGGCTACAGGCGATTCTAGGGCTTCTGCTAGTTCTTCCACTTGCGATATAAGGTCTTTTGGCTCAGGATCATCAGAAGCGTCCATGAATATGGCCGCTGGGTCCCGTTTTAAGGGTCATAACCTTTTTCCATTGCCAGAGCCTCTGCCCATAAAACAGGGACAATGAAAGGGATGGTCGCAGAGCAGAGGGGGAGGAGAGGTCGTATTCATCAACCGCAGCAAACAGAGAATCGGGTGGTGTACAGAAACACCCGCAGCACAGTAAGAATGACTAGGTGATTAACCTTTGTAGTTTACAATTGACTGAAGCACAGTATTCAGTATTAAATAAGGGACTTTCGTTCATTCCTTCTAGGAAGTCGGACATGCTAGATATGCTTTTGAAGTTAAAAATGTTTGCCAGAGATTTAACACTGTGTGTTGATTTTTCTAAAGTAGGTACATCTTGTAGCTATTTTCCTTTTAATAAACCTAGCACTTGTATACCTAAAGTTCATCCGACAGTAGAGGCTTTTTGTAATGTATGTGAAGATGAGATTAGAAGTTGGTTTTAAGGAAAGCGCAAGTATACATATTTTAATCTTAGTAAAGCTGAGGGTGAAGCACTTGTTGAATTGAAGAATATTAGAACTGTTGAATTCCGTCCAGCAGATAAAAGGGGAGGGATTTTACTCCTTGATAAGGACATGTATTGGAGGAATATGATTGATTTACTTGGTGACCAAACTACTTTTGCTATTATCAATAGTAGTCTAGTTAGAGCACTAAGAGAGACAGTGTTGTTTTTGGTGTTTGATCTGCTAATCACTGGGGTTATAACAGAGGACTTGTTTAAGTATTTCACTGTAGAAACCCCTATTATTCCCATGATTTATGGACTACCAAAAGTCCATAAGAATTTTGTTGACCCACCCATGCGTCCCATAGTTTCTGGGAGAGGGTGGGTCACTGAACCCCTGTCGATCTTTGTTGAGAAGATCCTACGTTCTATAGTAGACAAAGAACCTACCATATTGAGAGACATGAAAATTCTTCTGCAAGATCTATACAGGGGGACAAGATGATTGGGGGATAGAGAACATTAGAGAATTGCTGTTGAAGGGTAAGCATTATTCTGGTGACAAAGTAAATTTGATATACGGATTGATTTATATTATTTTAGAAAATAATGTTTTTATTTTTGGTAAAGAGTATTATCACCAGAAGGTTGGTGTGGCTATGGGCACAGCTTGTGCCAGTAACTAAACTAACCTTTGTTAAGTTGTGTAGTAGTTTCTAAATGAAGACAGATACATTTCTTTCTCACTTTCAGTGGCTTTTATTAACTAAAGTACACACGTGCGAGAGCCTCATGGGAAAGTACCAGGGAGACTCCCAGAACAAAGAAATAAACAAGCTTATATATTGGTGATATTGCTGACAGTACAAAAATATAAAACTGAACCAATTAGATCATTACACAGGGCAATTAACCAATCAAAGGTTTACCCGTAAACATAAGACAATTCACATCATCATATCTCTAGGCAGAAGAGAAAATCGGATATACTTTCATAAGGCACATTTCCTACCTTCAGGCAGAATCTAGTTTGTTCAGTATTTTTCCATTGTTCACAGTTCAGAGTTGACAGTACTCAGTACATCTCAGTTTATACAAACTGTCACATACTCAATTCCCTTGAAACACATGCTTTGGCTGTTCATATTCTACAATCCCCCATTTGATGCTGTGTAAGCATCATCATTTAACCTGTCATACATTTGCCACAAATCTAGCATAACCATGCTACTAGTCTTATCATCATTGAGAGACATTTTCATTTCATTATCTATAGTCATAGTTGCAGGCATATAAAATGTAGGCACTTTCTTCACAGTTTTTGAAGACATTAATTTCAAGATCAGTGCTTTGATTAGAAATAAGACAATAAAAGCAACAGTTGCTAATACTGCAATTAACAAAATCAGCTTCAACAGTCCACCACCCCAACCTAAGAACAGTTTGGTTAACCAAGCCCTTGTTGAGCTATCAGCCTCTTTGGCCTCTGAGAGTTTGGAAATTCTCTGAATTCGTTCAAGGTGACTTTCAATTTCGTGCTGATTGTCAGGAATAAACGTACAGCACTCCTCCTGGATTAAAGCACAAGTCCCCCCTTTCACCGCTAGGGTGAAATCGAGGGCCATACGGTTTTGGAGTACTACAGCCCTCATAGCAGTCAGTTCATCAGTTACTAGTTCTAAGGCAGAAAATGTAGCATTGCTCAAAATTTCGAGCAGTTTAGATAACTTTCTCCGTTCCCAAATTGATTTCACTGCTCCATATGACGGAATTATACCAGCCCATGATATTACATCATCACCCAAGTCCATATGAGACAGTCCTTTGGTACTAGCATGAGCCAAGTCATGATGATAAATCCATGAAGCATCAACTTTGCTTTCCGGATTGGCAGGCTTCTTGACCTCTCGAACGTTCCGAATTTTTCCCTTAGGTAATGTAGATACATGTCTGATAGCTGGAACTAGGTAACCCAGGAAACAGCTGCCAGACAAGTTTCCTGGTAGCCATTTATATGCTTTTCTTCCGCACACAAAATAACAGTTCTCTACTTTGATGGTGATATTGATAGGCTTAAAGCAATTTTCAGCATTCTGCCGCCCTTCAAATATTTTCCAGTAGACAGTTTCTATTTTCCGGGAAAAGTTAGCTATAGAGTTTTTTACAATTCTTGATATAGGTGAGAAATCGGTTACACAACCCCATGCAGTGCAGTTATATACCACTGTTTTGTTGCAATGGCTCCACCCTACTCTGATTTTATCAAGTTTCTGGAAACACACAGTTCCATTTTGACGGACAGACAACTGTAATGCTACTTTGTGTTTCGAAATAACTCTTGATGTGTTGTAGATCAGATTCGTCCATGTCTCTTTAATCCCTAAAGGAACTATATTTAGCATCAATCCCCTATGAACCGTAGGAATGGCAGTGTAAATCCAGCAATTGGAGACATTAAGGGATGATGCATAAGTATATTTTATAGCTTGGTAGGTATTGAATGGTGGATGCCATGCAGTTCTCTTGGCATGAGGTATTACTGTAGCGGAAAATAGGAATGGCCACAGTAGAAATATAAGAACAACAAAAATAACCACCAAGATTGTTTTACAGTACCTTAGTGGAAATGGTGGTTTCGGTGGTATTATATTGGATTGGAGAAGTGTGCCGATTGTAGAAATGTCAGACATTATCAGGTGCAGGAACAGTATGGCTTTGAGTATGGGAGGCGATAGGTGGAGATTCTGGAGTTGTGAAAGTTAGAGGTGTTTGATGTTCGGAAGGGACGACTTTTTTAACGTGTGATATATGAATCCAGGTTGGTGAGCCTTGTAATCGTACCGCTGAAGAGGTTGTCAATAGAACCAGGTAAGGCCCCTTCCAACGAGGTTGCAGTGCTGTTTTTCTGGAGAAAGGCTTGACGTACACCCAATCGCCTGGTTGTAGTTCAGAAGACGTAAAAGGATCAGGGTTATGCTGTGCCGCTGCTACTTGGTGATAACAGTGTAAGAAAGAAACAAGAGAAGTGCAGTATACAATAACATCATGATCAAAGGCATCGTACTCAGAAAAGGGTGGTGGCGGAGTCATGGGCATGCGCATAGGTCGGCCCATTAGAATTTCATGAGGAGAAAGACCTTTATTAGGATGTACTTGTGCTCTCATAGAGCGCAAAGCTAGTGGTAAGGCCTGTACCCAAGTGAGGCCTGTTTCAGTAGTAATTTTTGCTAGTCTAGTTTTCAGTGTTTGATTCATTCGTTCTATAATTCCGCATGCCTGAGGCCTATATGGACAGTGGAATTTCAGAGTGATACCCAACATAGTACACAGTGAGTCAATTAAATGAGCTGTAAAATGTGTTCCACGGTCTGAATATATATAACAAGGAATACCACATCGAGGTATAAAGTCATAACAAAGTTTCTTAGCAACTGAGATAGCATCATTTTTCGCACAAGGGTATGCTTCTAACCATCCAGAAAAAACATCAACAACAGTTAAAACATATTTAAAACGTACACAGAGTGGTAATTCAGTAAAATTCCATTGCAAAGCACAAAATGGTCCCAATGGTTTTGTTAAGGGTTGTACGGGAGCCATTGTGCCTTTGGAAATATTGTACTGTAAACAAATGGAGCATTTGCTCACAAAGTGCTGTACAGAAACAGAAAGCTTTGCGGCAAACCAATCCTTTTGGATTTGTTTTATTAAAGCTTGTACCCCAACATGGGCTGGCAAATGATAAGCTTTAATGAGTGAATTTAGCATGGATAGGGTCAGACCAATCTGCTGTCTGGATGTTGCCAAATTAAATCAGATCGTTTAAAACAGTTGTGAGCCAGCCATGTTTTTCTTTCTGATTCTGAGACCTCTTTCTGTAAAGCTTTTAGTATTGTTTCATCAAAAGTTTTTATAGATTGTAATGGCTGCAAAAAGTGACCCTGAACAGTTTGTGAGAAAGCAGCCTGTTTAGCAGTCCAGTCAACAAAATTATTGCCCTTACTCTCGAAAGTGTCATTGCATTGATGGGCTGCACATTTAACAACAGCAATTTCAGAAGGTAACAATAAGTCTTGTAATAAATTATTGATATAAAAATGTTTTTTAATGGGTGTTCCGGAAGATGTTAAGAACCTTTGTTCTTTCCATAATATGCCAAAATCATGAACAACACCATGGGCATAACGGGAATCAGTATAAATAGTAACAGACTTGTCTTTATCTAGTTTACATGCATGTGATAATGCCACTAATTCCGCGGCCTGCGCGGAGGCGCCAGTAGGTAATCGTGCTGATTGCAATACTTGAGTCGGTGTGCAGACTGACCAAGCAGCTTGGAATTTTCCGGAGTTTGTTCTTAAACAGGATCCATCAACGAAAAGAACTAAATCAGGATTTTGCAAAGAAGTATCAGATAAATTCAACCTAGGAGAAAGAACAGAGTTAACTACTAACATACAATCATGTGGTTCGCCCTCGTCTGAGGTTGGTATTAAAGAAGCAGGGTTTAGTGGTGGGCAACATTTAATTTGTAAAGCAGGGTTTCCCATTAAACTTATTTCGTATTTAGTAAGGCGTGCATTTGAAAGATATTGTGTTTTAGTTTTCAAAAGTAAGGCTTGAACAGCATGCGGGACTGCTAGTACAGTGTCATGTCCCAGGGTTATTGGAGCTGCCATGTCTACCAAGGCGGCAGCAGCAGCAGCCACAGCCCGTAAGCAAGCTGGATAACCGGAAGCAACTGGATCCAGTTGAGTGCTATAGTAAGCAATTGGTCGGTATCCTCCAGTGCGTTGCTGGATTAAGAGACCCAGAGCAGTCTTATTTCGTTTGCAACAAAAGAAAATGAAAGGTTTAGAATAGTCCGGTAACCCTAAGGCAGGAGGATTTACCAGGGCTGTTTTGCTTGCCTGAAAAGCCTCATCATGCTGTGACTTCCAGGGTAGAGGGTCTGTAATGTCCTTTTTCAAGAATTGCAACAGAGGGGCGGTAATTTCTGAAAAATTAGGCACCCACTGTCTGCAGTATCCTGCTAGACCAAGGAACCCTCTAAGTTCCCTCTGGGTTACAGGACGAAGTGCAGTTTGAATAGAACTGATACGATTTGGGTGTATCCGGCGAGAACCCATTTCAATTATGTGTCCTAAATACTGTACTTTATCTTGACAATATTGTAATTTCGATTTATTTACTTTAAATCCACGTGTGGCTAGAAATTTTAACAATAAAAGAGAATCTTCCTTACAGGCGTTACTGTCTGGGGAGGCTATAAGTATGTCATCCACATATTGGACTAGTACTGAACGTGACGGTAGCTATAAATCTTGTAATTGCCTATGCATTTCCCTTGAAAATAAAGTCGGAGATTCTACATACCCCTGGGGCAATCGGGTCCAAGTATACCGTTGCCCTTTGTAGGTGAAAGCAAACAAATATTGACTATCAGAATGTACTGGGATAGAGAAAAAAGCTGATGAAATATCTGTTAATGTAAAACATTTAGCTGTAGGTGGAATACAACTTAAAATAGTGGCAGGGTTTGGTACAATTGAGAAGACAGGCATAACTGCTTTGTTAACTTCCCGTAGATCCTGTACAAATCTGTAAGCTTGTTTCCCAGGTTTCTTTACTAGTAATATTGGAGTATTACACGGGCTTGTGGTGGGTACTATTATCCCTTGCTGTGCTAGTGCAGAAATAACAGGGGCTATACCAGAAATGGCCTCAGCCGTCAGAGTACTGTGGTACTCGTGGCAACTTTGCTCCAGGTTTTAGAGTTATTTTTACAGGGATAGCTGAAGTCAAAAATCCTACATCATTATCATGAGTTGTCCACAAGCAAGAGGGTAGGGAGTGTAAATCTTCATTGCTGTTAGAATCTGACTGAATACACATTGATTGCAATGTAATAGTATCATCCAAGGCTGCTAAAGTAGTGTCCTCTTCGTCTGAAGGTACTTGGAGATGGACTCCATCAGCTGTGCAAAAGATGGTAGCCCCCATTTTGCACAAGTCTCGTCCTAATAGATTTAAAGGCGCTGATGGGCCTACTAAAAAGGCATGATTATCCTGCAACGGTCCCAAAGTTATTGGGACCGGGACGGTTTCAGAATACTCTATAGGTATACCGGAAACACCTACTCCTTTAGTCATTTTATTAGAAAGTGGAATATTCATGGCTGTTCTGCTAGTTAGCATAGATTTAGTTGCTCCGGTATCCATCAAAAATGGATATGGTTTATTTTTAACTAGTAACATAACATGAGGTCCATCCTGATCCACAGGAAGGAAGGGGTACAACTGCTGTTGTTTCTGTTCAGGGAACCTTCATTGTGGTTGTTGTCGAGGGTTTGGCGTCCAGTTAGAATTCCATTGTTGTTGGGCCTCAGTGTATGGTGCAGGTTGCTCTGCCAAATATGGACACTGATTTTTCCAATGGCCTGTCTGGCTACAGTTGAAGCATTCATTCTGATTACTTGGATTCTGTGTTTGGGTGGGTTGTGTACCTTGATAGTTTTGTTTATTGTGAGTAGCTGGACTGTGACCTCTACCTCTCCCCCCGTCCCCGTCCTCTACCTCGGTGACCGGGTTGGCCCAGAGTGTTACACATTTGAATTTGTGCTTGTACTAATTTTTCCTGTAAATCCTTCTTTTCTTTAGCCAAATGGTCAGATAGGTATTGTACTTGCTGGACTAATTCTTGCAGGCCCAGACTAGGCCAATTCAAACATACTTCTTTTAATTTATCTCTCACTTGAGGGTGTAACCCATCCACAAAAGCAGCTTACAGCCCGCTCTGTGCTGGCCCTTCGGTGGGCACTGGGTATCCGGAATATGCCTGAAAAGCATCATTAAGTCGTTGTAAATATTCATCTATAGGTCCGTCCTCTCTCTGTATAACTGACTTAATCTTAGACCAGTTTGGGGTTGGTGGCACAATGACGATAATAGCATCAACTATTCATTGTCTTACCGCTTCAAAACTGTTTTCCCCTTGTGTGTTATGCTTTGGTATTGGGGTGGGGACATTAGCATGATCCCAAATACGTTTCATCAGATCAGCTGGAACAGCGTATTGGAGGACAGCTTTAACTTCTTCTATAGTAGGATTTTGTAAACATATGTGTCCTGCTAATATGTATTGAAACTTTGCTGGCTTATTACGAATGGGCGGAAGTGATTTAGTAATAGCTTGAAAATCAACTGCCGACCACGCCCTAGGTACGACTACAGTAGCCGGTTGTTCCGCATCTCTGGCATGTGCTGGATTTGGAACCTCCCTCAGTGGAAATACTCCTGCTTCGTCTGATGAGCTCATGCTCGAATCAGAAGTAAAGCTTTGATGAGATTTATCTGGACTAATGTAACCATCCTTCTCCTTAACCACAATATGGCATTGCTTATAATATTTACCCTTGTGTGAATAAACCGTTTTCCCGTGTTGAGGTATTTTCGGCTGACTGGACCTAGGGTCAAAAAGCATCTGCACTTTTCTTTTGTGCTGTTTCTTAATCTTAGAGCGGGTCACTCTAGGGGATGATTTGCCTGTATCTATTTGGTTAGGTTGTTCTATAGCCAGGCGGCTAAGCTGGCCTCCTATCACCTGATCTCCCCGTCTGGGGTCCGGAATGATTTGCTCTTCCATCCGCCGGCCTTCACTCTGTATTGTAGAACTAACAGTTCCATCCTGTAGTTGTGAAGGCTGATATTGCGGTGGAGGAGCCGTAGGGAGTGGGGGGAACCATGGATTATCATCTTATGATGATTCTGGTATCTGTAGTTTATTTAATTCTTGAACTGGATATAATCCCTTAAAAGGTGGTTCTTTTAAATGTTTACCATTAGCTATGTCTAGATTTTTGGTAGTTTGTCGCAGTTCCTTTAGCTGCTCTTTTAACTTTTGTTGACTATCCTTAAGACTACTAACGACCGAATCTTTTTCCCTTTCTTTTGCCTCACACATCCAATCATTAAAAGCTGCCCAGCACAACCCTGGTATTTTTCCTTTCTTTTTTAATTTTTTTCATAAATTAGTCAGGACATCTTTATTAATACTACCATTTTCCGGAAAAGCAAGATCGCCGTCGTCCTTAGTAAGGGCGATCCACTGATCTAAAAACATACAACTGTCCCGGGACACCCGATAAAACATATAACCAGCTGGTGTACCTTTTTCTGGCTCATTTATTTTTCCCACACTCGCTCCCATTTTCACTCAGTACCCCACTATCACTCGATGAGCTATACCTGTTTACCACAAGTTTAGCTAAGGAGTAATGAAAACGTCTTGTTACCCCACTCTCATACAAGGTGCTATACCTGTTTAACAGAGGTTTAGCTAAGCCGTTATAAAAACATCTTTTTACCCCACTCTAATACAAGAAGCTATACCTGTTTAACACAGGTTTAGCTAAGGCATTATAAAAACGTCTTTTTACCCCACTCTCATACAAGAAGCTATACCTGTTTAACACAGGTTTAGCTAAGGCGTTATAAAAACGTTTTTTTTTACCCCGCTCTCATACAATAAGCTATACCTGTTTGCCTCAGGTGTAGCTAAGGTGTTTTAAAAAACGTCTTTTTCCCCACTCTCATTCCTCCTTTCATACGTATGAAGCCAGTTTATTCTCCGGATTAACCCCACTCTCATACTGCATATTCAAAGCAGAAAAGAAATGCATGCCACTTACCTTAAAATGACTGAAGGAGAGAAATCATAACTTTGTCAGAAGAAAAAAAATTTGTTCATAAAACTTTAGAAGGCAGACAGGGACAGAAAAATGAAAGAAATACTACAGAAACAGAAAAATCTGTTGTGGGCCCTTTTAGCAGTATTTCGTTCAGTTCTCAACTGCTGCAGCTTGCTCTTAATTCAGATCCGAGTAAACGGCACCAATTGTTAAGTTGTGTAGTAGTTTCTAAATGAAAACAGATACATTTCTTTCTCTCTTTCAGTGGCTTTTATTAACTAAAGTACTCACGTGCGGGAGCCTCATGGAAAGTACCAGGGAGACTCCCAGAACAAAGAAATAAACAAGCTTATATACTGGTGATATTGCTGACAGTACAAAAATATAAAACTGAACCAATTAGATCATTACACAGGGCAATTAACCAATCAAAGGTTTACCCGTAAACATAAGGCAATTCACATCATCATATCTGTAGGCAGAAGAGAAAACCGGATATACTTCCATAAAAGGCACATTTCCTGCCTTCAGGCAGAATCTAGTTTGTTCAGTATTTTTCCATTGTTCACAGTTCAGAGTTGACAGTACTCAGTACATCTCTGTTTATACAAACTGTCACATACTCAATTCCCTTGAAACACATGCTTTGGCTGTTCATATTCTACACCTTGCATTAGCAAAATGGGAGACAAAGATGGTTTTTACTAATACCGCATCCATTATTTTGTATAAGTGGTTTGTGGATGATGTCTTCCTGCTTTGGGAGGGAGATGGAGGAAGTTTGTTTACTTTGTATCTGCATACCACTATTTTGAAGTTTTCATATGCTTATTCTATGCAAGAGATTTGTTTTTTTGGATGTTAAAGTCCAGCGATCTGCTTTGGGTGTTTTTAAAATGGGTCTTTATAGGAAGGAAGTTAGGAAAAATATGTTGTTGCATAGACAGAGTGTGCACCCTCGTCACATCCCCAGGAATGTCCTTACTGGGCAGTTCTTTAGCATGATGAGGCTTCATAATGGTGACTCAAAGTGGATTTCTTGAATAGAGGCTACAAGGAGAAAGAAATTGATGAATGTATACAGTCTACTCTTAAAGAGAGAGGTACGAGAGGTAGACCTTTTTTTCTGAAGTCCTGACTCCTGTGCAGACCCCCCAGGATTATGTAAATGGGAAAAAGGTTAGGCTTCCTTTGACTTTCTCTAGTGATGTGAATATATTTTGCAACATTATTAAGAGAAACTGGAATATCCTTTATGCGAATAATGAGCTTAGGAACATAGTAACTGATAGACCGAGTTTCTCTTTTAAAAATAATATGTCAATCAAGAGACAATTATGTTATAGAAAGAATTGGGAACCAGGTATAGACTCACAGAGAGAGAGAGCAGGGACTTTTCCATGCAGGTACTGTGGAGCCTGTAGATTTATTTTACTGGATCTAGTTTTTTGCACCGTACACATGGCTGTTATGTAGATTTCCCAATTTATGCTGATTGCAGCACCAGGAATATAGTGCATTATACCTTTTGTATTCTGTGTGGTGCTTGCTATGTGGGCAAAACTAACCGCTCACTTAGAGAGCGGGTACTTGAACACATAATGGATATTAGGAATAATAAAAGTACTAGTGCCCTGGTTGAAGCATGTTGAGTTAAAAGATGAACAGCATCAGTTTAGGCTTTTTGTCCTAGAAATAATAACAGAAGACTCCAGAGGAGGGGACATAAGGAATAAAACGGAAGCATGTGAGCAAAAATGTTTTTTGTTATTTAAAGCTGATACTTTCCTGGTGTCAGTGATATAGTCTCACTTAAGCCATTTTTACATCAGAGACCATTGAAGCACTGATTTTAAATCTGTGTTTTACTTTTATAATTTTTTTTTTGTCTTAATTGTATTTTCGTAATTGAGAGGAGTTCCTTATTGGTCAATGTATAGTGCTTTTGAATTTTGTCACTGTGTTGTCTGATGAAGTGGTTTTTAACCGTGAAAGCATACACCTATTAAACAGTATTTGTTTTTACTTGGAGTTCGTTATTTTGCCTTGGAGAGGGACTCTATGTTGTTCTTATTTTTGTTCATTTATTGTTTTGTGATCGAGTTCTGCATACTGGTTTTCATTTTATTTGTTTTTTGCGATGCATCTGTGATGTCTGTTTTTGTCCTTTCTCAACCTTCCTCCCTCTATTCCTCCTTCCACTGGTGAAAGGTTTATTATGGTTTCCTGGTGTGACCTGGAGGCATGCTCTCTTGGTCTTTTTACTAACTGAGCTCCAGATACCTTTGCTGTCATGTTTCTAGAGTTTTTCAAAGTATCTAGAGGTCTGCTTCTACTTCTTAATATTAAGGGGGCAAACTTAATCTGAGGTAATGTGGGGCTTGCAAGGGATTATTGATAAGGAGAGAAGTTGAACTACAGATCCAAAGTCAGACAAGTGACCAAAGTTGGATCCAAGGTTGAATCTAAAACCCAGTGTTGAAGATAAAAAGCAGACAACAGATATGCATTGTTAAGCTGAGAACATAACTTTTGTTTCAAATTTATCAAGTGGGAACTGCACTGGAGTAGACTTCAAATTGTTTAGAATCCAGTTGTCCCTTTACTCCTGCAATTTCAACTCAAGATTTTCCTTGGGAGCATTTTTTTTGTGGTAAATGTGCAAGGCCTGTGGAACAGTCTAGACAGACCAAAGCATGTACGCGTGGGCAAATGGGAAATATTTTCTAGCTGGTGCCTATCTAATAACCAGGGCCCTATCCACGATTATTAGGTACCACTGGTTCTTAAATATTTCTATGTTACTATCCTCTGGTCTAACTCCTCTGTCAAGGTTAATCTGGTGGCCATTTCATCATATTTATCCATGGAGTCTCTCCTTTCTTCTCTGTTTTTAGTAAAACAGATTCTAAAGGGGGCTTTACATCTTGGGTTGCTTAGAAAATAGGTTGCTTCTTCTTGAGGTCCTAACTTTGTGCTGAGAGTTAACTGTATTTCCCTTTGAACCAGTTCATCAGACAGAGCTAAGGTTTATCACTTGGAGGACTGCACTTCTTATTGCCCTGACTACTGCAAAAACAGTATCCGAGTTGCAAGCTCTCATGATGGGTGAACCATATCTGCTCTCCACAGAGATAAGGTTACATCAAGAACAAATACCTCAGTTATACCCAAAGTAGTTTCAGAGTTTACCTTGAATTAAGCCATCTGCCTGCCTTCTTTCCAGAACCTCAAAACCTTTGGACAAGCATAAGCAGCTCAGGTACTGTTATGACAGAACAAAGTCCTTAAAAAAAGCTGATTAGCTATTTATTTCTTATGATAGGACAAAGAAAGGAAACCCACATCAAAACAGACTATTTCTAAATGGTTTTCCTTGTCTACTGTTTTTTTGTTATTCCCACCTTGGCAAAACTATTCCAGGCAGGATCAAGGTGCAATCTACTAGAGTCTTCACTTCTGTGATTGCATACTGGGAAGGGGTGACCTCTGGGACAGACCTCTCAACCTGGAAACATCAAAAATCTGGACAAGTCCCATGAAAAATAGGTACAGATCTGTATGCTGATTAACATCTAATTTGCATACATAATTAGGTAACCCCACCCACTCCAATGGAATTGTGGAATAAAAACTCTCAAACGCAAACTGAAGAACAGACAACCACCATATAGCACCAGAGTTCTCCTGCAGCCATTCCAATGTCCCATTACCTGGCTATTTCACCACATTTACCATAAACACTAATGTATGCATACTGCTTTACTTCTACAATGAGTATATGGATTTTATTTTTACATTTTATAGCACAATGCAAACACTAATAGACATCTGGTTGCTAAACAAAGCAATACTGTCACACAATGAAAATAGACTTGGCATTAAAACTTCTCTGCCCTTGAAACTCACATTCTTTGAAACAGCATTACAACCCACACCACATCCAAAGTCACTTACCATAATGTACATCAAGTACAGGGAGTGGTACTTTAACTTGCTATACCAACTTATGTTCTCCTTTTAAACACCTGAACGTCTCAATAGACGACTACTTTCACAACACAGTATAAATCTGTATTTTTCTGAGACACGAGAAAGTATTCTCCAACACTCATCTGCCTAATTCTGCACACAAATAATAATGAGAAATAATTACATACTCAAATAATGAGAAAGCATCTGCGCACAAATAATGATGCTTAATTCTGCACACAAATAATAATTATGAGAAAGCACACACACAAGTCTTCTTAATTCTGCACACAATAAATAATAATGAGAAAGCATTCTGCAAGCCTGTTAGTCTATTCTGCAAGGGCCATTAGCGTGATGTGTGATCACACACAAATAATGAGAAAGCAAGAAGTGAAAGATAAAATTCAAACTCATTCTGCAAGCTGAAAAAGCATCACTGTCTGCTTAATTCTGCAATCTGCATGCAAGTGATAATGAGAAAGCATTCTGCAAGCTAGGCCGTTAGCGTGATTACAAATAATAATGCTTAATTCTGCAAGGGCCGTTAATGTAATCACACACACAAATAATAAAGCGAAAGCAAGAAGCGACAGATAAAATACAAACTTATTCTGCAAACTGAAAAAACATCACCATGCTTAATTCTGCATACAAATGTTGGTGTGATTACATTAGTACAATAATGAGAATGCAAGAATACACCAGTGACAGATGAAATACAAACTCATTCTGCAAGCTTAGAAAACATCATTGTCTGCTTAATTCTGCATACAAATAACAATGAGAAAGCATTCTGCAAGACGGATCGTTAGTGTGTTCTGCAAGGGCCGTTAGCATGATGCGTGATCACACACATAATAAAGAGAAAGCAAGAAGCGACATAAAATACAAACTTATTCAGCAAGCTGAGAAAACATCACTGTCTGTTTAATTCTGCATACAAGCAAATGTTGGTGTGATAATGAGAAAGCAAGAATACACCAGTGACAGGTAAAATACAAATTCATTCTGCAAGCTGAGAAAGCATCACTGTATGCTTACAAAAAATAATGAGAAAGCATTCTGCAAGCCGGGCCGTTAGTGTGATTACAAATATTAATGCTTAATTCTGCAAGGGCCGTTAGCGTAATTACACACACAAATAAAAATGAGAAAGCAAAAATACACTAGCGACAGATAAAATACAAACTCCGAACTCCCCTTCGTAGATTGCCCATAATGAAGCGTGATCACACACACACACACACACACACACACACACACACAAAGTGGTTCCAGCTTACCTTGAGTTGTTGCTTCCTTCCATTAATCCCTGCTCACAAACTCTGCCCTGAGTAGTTCCCGTTCTACTACTCGCAAACTCTGCCATTTCAGCTTTCTAGCTGCACACAAATTCCTCTGCTGTTCCCCCATTTCAGCTGCCTGGAATCCTGGCCGCACACAAGTTCCTCTGCTATTCCTAGTTCCCGCTGCACACAAGTTCCTCTGCTATTCCTAGTTCCCGCCAGCCGGAAATTATGATGTGAGCTCCTTGAGCTCAATTCCAACTGGCTGATAGCCTGACGGAGCTGACGTCATTGCGCACGTGATGACATCAGCTCCGACAGTGCGAAAATTTAAAAAAAAGCAAAAAAATCAGAAATGAAGGGGTGCCATTCGGGAATCGTGGCACCCATTCATTTTGACCCGAAAACTCGGTAAAAAACGAGTAATTCGGAACAGTTGGGAGGTCTGCTCTGGGACCATTCTAGAAGCAGCTACATGGTCCTTTGTGCAGACTTCAAAGTATTACAAACTAGATTCCTTCTACAGGTCTAGGACCATTCCCTAAGGGGGCTGGGACCCTTATCCTTCTTCCCCCAGATTAGTTAACCTTTGGTAATCAACCCAATTAGCCAGTGGCTACTGCAGCAGTGAGAATGCTGAACACAGCACAGTTGTGTAAGTTACACTTGCCATAACAGTGTGTTAATTCCTCACTGCTGCAGTAGCCACACCTTCCCTTCATCCCCTTTTATCTGTGTATAGGCTGGTATGTTTATATCTGTTTTGGTCTTTGGGATGAGTAAGCTTTCTTTTTTAGTTGGCAAGAAAGTAATGAAGTTGTCTATAGTCTGGCTGTTTATTTCCCTCCCTGTGCTTTGCATCAGGAGCCAGAACTTTGTGAAGAGTTTTAGGTCATTGTATCCTGAGCTGGATACAACCCAGCTAGCCAAAGCCTGCTGCTTCAACACTTCCTACTTCAGCTTTAATGTCTGCAGCTGAACAAAAATCAAATGTTTGTTTATTACAACCACAGCTTTTCTCTTCACAGAAAATGTACACCTACTCTTTGTTGTGCACTGTGAGCTATGCCTGTCTTGTTAACTGTAGCTTGTCTGCAGAGTTTCTGGATCATCTTTACTAGTATCAGTATATGTTTTTTCTAAAGCATTTCACTTACAGATTTCTGTCACTCATGCTGTCTACTACTCACTGCAGCGTGCTGTTCAGGAAGACAAACTGTTGCTTGTGAAACTCTTTTATCCTGTCCTTAGAATTACTTTCGTATACACTGAGCTGTTATTTTGTCTTGGTTCTAGCTGTCCATTGGCAGCTTCAGTTTTGATATAGACATCGTATAATTTAACCTTAGCAGTTTGTTATTTGATCCCACAGAGACTGTTCTACACACACACTGTCTTGAGTTCTCGTATCATTTTGTTAACCTTTTTGTTGAATGTCTTGCTTTATTTTAGATACAACATAGATTGTGGTTTTCACAACTCAGTTCTTGTCATTTGTTACAACTAGAGTTCTTATGATTACTGCACTTCACAATACAGGAGTACTACTCATTTTGGGTTAAACAGTCTTCTGATCTTCCATCTTTCTTCTTTCGGCTGCTCCTGTTAGGGGTTGCCACAGTGGATCATCTGTTTCCATTTCTTCCTGTCCTCTGCATCTTGCTCTGTCACACCAACCACCTGCATGTCGTCTCTCCCGACATCCATAAACCTTATCTTAGGCCTTCCTCTTTTCCTGTTACCTGGCAGCTTCATCCTTAGCATCCTTTTCCCAATATACTCTGCATCCCTCCTCAGCACATGTCCAAACCAATGTAATCTTGCCTCTCTGGCTTTGTCTCCAAGCCTTCCAACCTGGGCTGACCCTCTAATATACTTATTCCTAATCCTGCCCACCCTCATCACACCCAGTGCAAGTCTTAACATCTTTAACTCTGCCACGTCCAGCTCAATCTTCCATATTGTTTCTAAACTTGTTATTCTGAAGGACTTGTTTTGACCAATGCACATAAAAGACAAGACAGCTTGTGTGGTCAGGAAAACATGTCAACCTATTTAAAGTCCTGCTATTGTCTTTCACTATAGTCTCATATAACCTGTACAGAAATCATTTTGTAACTGAAAGTATAGACAAAAATTAGTCTTAGAATTAGTTGAGTATCTTTGGTCATATTGTGCACAAAGTATTTTACTGGTTTATGTTTTTATATTTCTTTCTTAGGTGTGTACTAGGCTAATGGCCCTGGAGCCATTACAAGCCTAGCTCATAGGATTACTCTGGCATCGTGCCACCCGACCTTTGTTCCCAGTGCCTCTATGATTATCAGCCAACTGCGTGGCTTAAGTTCAGACGATGGTGAGGTAGAAGATACTGCCTCCTGTTTTATCAGTAGTGGCACCAGGGTTACAGTATCTTACTCTTCTGCTGGAAAAAGAAGACTTGCCAGTATTCTTTGTCGTTCACTGTCAGCATCATTTAATGTTCTTGTTCTCTTTCTTCAAGAGCTTGATATGTAGATCTTCTTTGTGCTTAGAGCTCTTGTATTTTGGCTCAGCAGGAGTATGATTATGGCTTTGTTCATAGTTATGTTGTCTGCCAGTATGTACTACTACTTTTTCTTTCTTTCTTTGGCTTTCTGTCTACCTCAAGGTGAATGTTCTTCTCTAGTTTGCTTTCTCTTTGAAAAATGTTACCATAAAACATATTTTCGCTACACTTTTCCTTTTTTCTTACTTAGACAACAACTGTCGTGTCTCTTACTTATTTGATTTTTTCTGTCTTGCACTAACAAAAGTTAGTTTACAACTCCATCTGTGTAGTATTTCTTCCATCTTATAGTAGCATAATGTTTTTTTACTGCTAGATCTTTCTAGTAATCACCAGAATTCTCAGTTTTGGTGGCTTTCTGATTTAGCTTGACATACAGTTTAGAATTCTGCTTTGGTAGTGCATTTGTTGCATTTCCTAAGATAATTTCCTTGGATGAAAATAAGCATGCACTTCATTTTGCAAATCACACCACACACTTGTTTGGAAGAAATGGCCACAGCCATGTATTTATTATGCCAATCAAATTAGGTATGAAATCAGTACCAGATCATAAGTCACTGCTAATCAAATCAATGCCAGCTAATAATATTCAGATGTGCGCAAAGGGCAGAACTTGGAAGAAAGCCAATTCCAATCAACCAAGCCATAGCATACCACCATAGTCCCTGTAACTGTTCAACCAACACCAATGTCTGAAGGGATCTGTAACCTAACACCATTCCCTGTCACCATTCAGCCAGATAGCAGTAGCTGAAGGGGATCTGCCATTTGCAGGACCCCAGGCTGTGGCCCTCAGCCTGCCCGCTACACCATAGGGTGGCCCACCCAGAGAAGGGCCAAGCTGTCCAAGCCTTTACCCTTCCCGAAGCCAAGCACACTCCTTTGCAATTTTAGTTTTTCCAAGTCTGCCCTTCCACCACAGGAAGCTGGATTGCCCTACATGCCATCCTCCCAAGTACATCTGCCAACTTGCATTTCCTTCTTTAAGATTTCCTATAAATCACTTGTCATTTTCAGGACCAGAGTTAACTCCATCACATCTGTACAGATCTGGTGAACTAATTAGTGTGGTGCAGTACCCAACCCCCTAGTTCTCTTACCTGCTTTCTAATGAATCTGCTGGTCAACTTCATAGCCCTTTTTGACTGCTCTGACATTATTTGCTACTTGCTGAACTGATCTTGGAAATATGTCTGACCACATACACACTTAATGTTCAACCATATCCGTCTGATCTGCCTGAACCAATGACATTTTTTTTGAGGTACAGCAATGGGCTGATTGTCACATCATCCTCCCATGTGTAATACAATTAAACTTGCCTCATGTAATGACTCAGAATGCTCTGTTAAAGCTTGCCACCAGGTGCCTCCACTGCATTCCTGCCCTTCCCAGCCCACAAATCCACATTTCTTTCTCTGAAACCTAGGTTCTAACCAGATTTACCCAGTTCTCTGGCTGCATGATACACGAAAGAATGTCAGCTTCGTTGCGATACCTGCAAAAGAGAATGCTGGTTAGTCATCATCTGACATATCTTCTGTAAGCTTGTGATCTCCGACCTATGCTCAGTACCTCAATTTCTGATGCCCCTTTGCATGGGCATGTGATTTGGCTCCTATTCTGAAGGAATGAGAAGTTAACTTGCAAATGTCAAGATCCAGCCTTACTATGGCTTTTTCAGGGCTGCCCTGAATTGGTAACTAGTTAACAGATCACAGTCTGTAGCACACAAATGGTATGTCACCACTTGGATGTATCAACAAAGTATTAGTTTAAAGGTATGCACACAACAAAATATTAGTTTAAGGATATGCACACTTATGCAACCAGCGTATTGTACGTTTTTTATTTTTTATATTTTTCCCCTAACACAGTTGTTGTTTTTCATTTGAATTGTACAGGATATAGGTCACATAAAAGGTAGGAAAAGTTTTTAAAATGATTTATTATGGTTTCATTTTTTTATATCACAAAAACCTGGTATTTTAATAGGGATGTGTAAACTTTTTATATCCAGTGTGTGTGTGTGTGTGTGTGTGTGTGTGTGTGTGTGTGTGTGTGTGTGTGTGTGTGTGTGTATGTGTAGTCGAAAGCTCATTTCAGCGAATTTCAAAACAGCGAGACCAAATCATTGAAAACTCAAATCATCAAAAACTCATAACATCGAATCTCAAATCATTGAAAACTACAAAGCAACTAGAAATAACATCCCAGACACTGTTTACTATGTTTATGCAGGGGAGCAAGCCCCCCTGCACCCCCCAAGTGGGGCACCCCCCCGAAAATTAAATATACCAACTCCAAGGTCGCACTACAGTGGGGTTAGGAAATTACCTTTTCCCCCCACTGTAGTGTGACCTTGGAGTTGGTATATTTAATGTACGGGGTGTGTGTGTGTGGGGGGGGGTGGAGCCCCTCACATGGGGGTGTAGGGGGGCTTGCCCCCCTGCATAAAAGTAGTAAAAACTCCATGGGATGTTGTTTCTAGTTGCTTTGTAGTTTTCAATGATTTGAGATTCGATGTTATGAGTTTTCGACAATTTGAGTTTTCAATGATTTGGTCTTGCTGTTTTGAAATTCGATGAAATGAGCTTTCGACGATATGAAGTGAAACCATATACATATATATATATATATATATATATATATCAAATCTTGGATATTGTAAATAACTTTTTTTCTTAATACCTTTATCTTATTCCTTATTCTTTGCCTTAGGCATTGGACCATTCCTGTTTTCCTAAATATGTATAAAAAGTCATCATTGTTATAGTTATTGTAAATTACAGTAGCTTTTACTGTACCTGAGACTTGTTTCTATCCTTTTTTTTTTCCTTGTTCCCTTTTTTCCTATCAGAATGTTGGATAAACCATCAGGGTTTAAGAAGTGTATGGCCTGTACCCACAAATTGCCAAATTCTGATGCACATGATAAATGTGTCTGTTGTCTAGGCCCTCACATTTGGACACCTGTTGCTCCATTTGTGAAACCTTCAGCCACCAGGCTTCTCTCAGCCCCTGTGGGGGAGAGTGTCCCTTCAGTTTTGCAAAACCTTTCTCTTCTCCTTTATAGAAACCAGTGAAAAAACATAAGGAGAAAACCTAAGACAAAGAAAAAGAGAAAGGAAAAGAGAGGTCTGAAACCTCAGGAAGAGGTCTGGATCTTTGGATCTGGTTTCTAAAATCACAAAACCTTCAGATTCACCGCTTTCCTTGTTTTCGATACACATTGCATCCAACACAACTGTGAGGTTTCACTGGAGCTGATTTCTCCTATGCTTTATTTACTGATATTACAGGAAATGTGGTGCCATCATCCTAGACCCCCACTGCTGCATCATTCCTTTGACAGCCAGATCTAACAGGAGCCTTACTGAAGCAGACATGGACATGATGAAGAGGAGATTTATTTGGACCAAGAGAATGCCCCCCCCCCTCCATTTCTGGACTTTCTACTCCTCTGATCCTACTTTTTGGATTGTAGCCCTTGGATCTGATTTCCAGCTGGGGTCGGTCTGTATCTGAGCCTAGGCTTTGTTCTTCCTCAACCCAGTTGAGTTCTTTGATTCTGTCAGCTCCAGCCGTTTAAGAGTTATCTTGAGTCTCACAGGCGAATGATCTGCATTGACTCCCAATAGGATAGGTTCAGAACTGAGTTTTTTTTTGGAACCATTCAGCCTGTGATTTGAGCCATATGATACCCAAGGTAGGGGCTTCAACTGCTAAGTCTCGACTCTCCAGATCTATGTCAGTCTTTTGAGAGAGAGTACTCCCTCATTCCAGAGAAAAGAACTGCCTCCTTGAGTTCAGATCCTTCCCTCACCCAAAGGATTTCCTAGGGTCCAGAACCTACTCTTTTTGCCCTATCAGGACAGCTGGAAGTCTTGAGACAGTTCTTATAGAAAGACCACCTCACCTCAGCTTCTGAATCCTCCCCAGTGCATCCCACTGAGAAGATACACGGAAAGCATACATGCAAAAGGAGGCACCTGGATTCCCCTCAAGATTCTGTCACCACTGATACTGACTTTGATGAGGGAGAAGACCCCCACCCCGATGACATTTTTTTTATAGAACTCATTGAACTGCTTAAATAGAAAGGGGGATGGCCTTCCGTACCACTTTCTCTAGAAGAGTCAGTTTTTTAGCAAGGCTTTTGATTCTGGCCTAACTACATCTTGGGTAGTTCTGCCCACAGATGAGATGGTAGACATTTTATGGTAGACTTTATCTCTATATGGGTATGGAAGGAACTGGACACAGCTGAACCCATCCCTAATAAACCAGTTAAGTTCTTCGTCACTCCCAAGGATTGTCCCCATTGGAACAAGGGCCCAACCATGGATTCCATGGCAGTGGCGGCAACCACCAAAAAGTAATTAGCAGAAGAAAATTCCTCCATCCATCCACCAAACAGGGAGTGTCATGCATTGGACTAATGTGGGAAGTGAGTCTGCACCTCATTTACCTTCTCGGTGAGGGCATTGCATTATTTTGCACATGTTTTCAGAGAGGTTTGACCAAGCTGATCTCCAAATCTCTCCCAGGGACCTTGCCTGCAGATCCCTTGATGTGCAGCTAGCTACCCTCCAGTCCTTGTCTAATATCTGTGTGTGCCTCTAGACCATCTTGAGCAATCAGCACAAACATATCCATCAGGAGACATGCTTGGATGAAGCTCCATGAATTTGCAGAACATTTTAAGACATCCATTGTGAATGCCGCTTATGATGGATCAACACTTTTTGGTCCTAAAATGATGGACGCAAGTGAAAAAGAAGATAAATCCCTTTGTGGTATAGGGATCAAATTTTCCACTCATCAAAGGACCCTTTTCCAGGAATCAAAAAAGAGGCAAGAAGATTTGGTTCCATAAATCCCAGTGATTTTCACCTGAAACTTCTAGAGGCAGAGCATCCCCTCTTGGCAGAGGAGGAAACTCTTATAATGGAAGTCTTCCTTGGAATAGAGGCGGTATGCAGAACCACAGTTTCAGAGGTCCTTTCTGTGAGAAGCCTTTTCAGCATTCCTGAGCAATTGCCTGACTATTGTATTCTGGAGACAGTTGGGGGGCACTTATCCCTGCATCCAACAACCTGGACCTCCATCACTTGAGATAAATGGGTGCAGATAATCATAACCAGAGTCTACTTCTTTCCCTTCCACACTCCTCCTTTAGTCCCAAAAAAGCTTCCTGATGTTCCACTCTCTCAAAGGGAAGCATTCTCTTCAGAAATAAAGAGGCTTCATTACAACTGAGTCATCCAAGAGGTCCCACCAGACCAAAGAGGATCCACAATTTACTCAAGGTTCTTTTTAGTGCCAAAGAAAAACGGGGGCCTAAGGTGAATTCTGCACCTAAGTTACTTGAACAGATTTGTAAGAAAAACAAAATTTGGGTTGGTCACTCTGCAGTTTATTCTTTCTGTTCTGAGGGACAATGACTGAACGTGCTCAACAAATCTTCAGGATCTTCCTCTTCTGAGAGAGAATGACTGGGTATGCTCAATACATCTTCAGGGTATGTGCTACCACACAAAGATGGACTGACACTGCAGGAACTATATTTGCTTCCAGCTGAGAGCCAGTCAGTGACTGCTTATTACTGCCCCTACTTGGGATTTACTCATCAAAGCCAGGGACTCCTTGCTTCATCTGTGTTTAGATCTAGGCAGTACAAGAAATTTAACAAAGTCCAGACTTCACTCAGCTCACTCTTTAGAGTTCATAGGAGCTCAGTTGGAGACAAAGCTCCAAACTGCAAAATTTTCTCAAACAAAGATTACATCCATTCATCATCAAGCCTTGGTCATCTTGTCCTGTCGGAAGTCACCAGCAAAAATGATTCTTCGTTTTCTATGCTCCATGGCAGCTCTGATTACCTTGGTTCCCCTGGACAAGTATTACATATGGGTTCTACAGTGGATTCTTGCAGTCAAGTGGACAATAAGACAGCAGTTGATAAAACAGCAACTTGTATCTCTACAAGTATTTTTAACAAAGGTTTGCAAAAGACACATCCAGTGGTCGTTGCAGTCACCACATTTTTCACAAGAATGTCGCTTTAGTCTTCTCATACCCCAGGCCATGGTAATCACTGATGCTTCCCACTTGGGGTGGGGCATTACCTGGGAAAGACAATCCAAGGTACATGATCACAATCTCAGACCAAGCTACACATCAGCGTATTGGAGATGAGAGTGGTCCTCCTAATGCTGCAGGCCTTTCAGGACTCTCTTCTGTGAGATGTGATCTCTGTCCAGACAGACAACATGGTAGTTGTCTAATACATCAACACACAGGGAAGAACTAGAGCTTATCTGTTCTATTTAGAGACCGTGGTATCTCTTCACATCTCTTCACAAGGCCAAGTGAAGCAAGTTCTTTGGTCTGATCCCCCAGGAGGGGGGAGTCATTATGGGATGCTGTGACCCACAGTTGGTCCCAAAGATGCCTTTATGCCTTGCCTTCCATTCCTTTGATTCCAAAGTTCTTACAGAAGGCATTTAAGAAAAAGATCAGTCATCCACATATCCTCCTCCTGGCCTCGGCAAGTATAGTTTCCCTTCATCTGTCCTCATCTAGGACACCCTTCGTGGATGTTGGGCTCGGCTCCAGATCTACTCTCCCAACAGTCAGCGTCACCTCACCTGCACATTTAATCTCTCAACTTGACAGCATGCTTTCCTTGATTCAAGTGATGGCAAGACAGTCCAGGTTTTCATCCTCAGTTGTTCATATCCTGACTTCTTCCCAGAAATCATCTACATATAAGACTTATAAAAGCGAATGGAAACATTTCTCCATTTGGTCAGTTGAGAACAGATCCCTTTATGGCTGCTGTTCTAGCAATCTTAGAGTTCCTGGCCTATCTTTTTCAGAATAGAGCCAGCTATTCCACTGACAAAGTACAATTAGCAGCCATATCTTCCTTTCTCATTGGTGAGAATACTCCTTTTGCTTAAAGATCTGGTTCCTGCCTGGGATATTACCATTTTACTGTAGGCCTTAACTAATCCTCCATTTAAACTTGCTTACAAAGTTTATTTAAGCTTTTTTATCATTGAAAGCTCTGTTCTTAGTTGCTGTTTCTTTTGCTAGGAGAATTTCTAAGCTCCATGCCTTATCTGCAAATTACCTTGTCTTTCACAAAGACAGAATGTGTTTGAAAACTAACCTTTCTTTTCTTCCAAAGGTGGCTTCTGAATCTTATATCAACCAATCTATAAATCCCTCTATATTTTTCCCAAACTTTTCAAGCAAAAATGAATACACATTATAGTTACTAGATGTTCACTGTCAGTTTTAGATTCTGTTTACATCAGATAAATGCCTTAGGAAAACTAACCAGTATTTTATTTCTTACTCCCCTGTCAACAGCAAACCCAAATGTTAAAGAACGCTGGATCCACGGACTATTGAGATGCCAGAATTCACCAATACAGTACAGACATCTAGTAGTTGGACTATACTACAATTGTATAAATGTACACCAACCACTCAGTTAACATTAAAATCTTCAATTTAATGACATAAATTGTTAAGCGCTTTCACCCGCTTGAATACGGGCTTCATCAGAACATCTTTAAAATGAAACTGTTGCAATTTAAATACAGCATTTGGCGCCAATACTAACTAAATTTTAAAGTAACATGTACCCCCAACAATTCCATGCGTACATTCATACATCCTATACAAGTTTCTTTTCAAACATCCTCATTACTCATCACAAAATTTTAAACATATGCAAAATGCTAAAATATAAAAGTTTATAGACGTTGCCATATAGTAATAATAGTTAGTCATTTTTAAGGGGTTAAAAGTTTGTAAATGTTTATTTATTTATACATATTTAAATATGGTTATACTTTTATACAATTGCAGTATAGTCCAACTACTAGATGTTTGTACTGTATTGGTGAATTCTGGCATCTCAAGAGTCCGTGGATCTAGCGTTCTTTAACATTTGGGTTTTCTGTTTACAGTTATACGGAACGCTTTTTTTTGTTGTTACTCCCCTGTCAAGATGGGAAAGGGGAGTATCCAAGGTTAATTTCTTCCACTGATTGTCTGACTGTATATCTTTTGATTTGAAGTTTTCATTTGATCTTCAACCTGTGAGACACGGATCCGGTACGGATATGACTCTGCTACATTTCTCCAGCATCGGATTTGAGATCCAAGCTCCTCCCCTATCCATAATGTCCCTGTCTCCCTCCTACCCTCAGATTTCATTTGCCACGTGTACCATTAGCATTGTGGTCTGTTAGCTCTGAGTTCCTGGTAAGTGAAATACTCTTTCTGCTCTTCTTTTCCCTTTTAACTCTTTATGTCTAATTTTTTTAGTTCTATACTCTACCCATCCCTTGCGCTCAGGCATCGGTTCTCTTACAAAAAAAAAAAAAAAAAGTCACCTTTCACCTTATTCTCTCCTATCCTTTTTCCTTCTAGTGAGTGTGTATGTGGGTTCTAGATTTCTGGTAGCCATGGCTGAGACTCCCAAACTAGGTTTTTGGAAATGCACAGAGAGTGACCATAAGCTCTGATGGCCACACTCTGTGTTTTGTTTGTCTGGGAGTACCTCACCTAGACTCCTCCTATTCAATCTGCACAGGCACATTGATCGACAGGAAGAACAAATTTATCTTGAAAGGCCTCCTTCCTCCACCTTCCTCTGAGGCTTCTGCTTCCTCTGCCCCAGCCTGTGGGACTCAACCTCCTGCCAAGAAGGCCAGGGACAGGGAGAAGCACCGTCATAAGGATAGGCCCAGTAAGTGGTCCCCCCATCCGCGCTTCCTTGGCCGAGCCTCTGGCTAAATCCTGCCTGGCCCCTAGCCTGGGTTCCCCTCTGCTCCGGTCACCTTGTTTTTCGACGGAGCCGCAGGTCTCCTGGGGCTGATCTCTTATTAGCCTGTCCTCGGCGCCTCTCCAGCCCCATATCTGTAGCTTCCTCTATCCGGTCCACCTGTAGTCTTCAAAAGCCGAGGTGGACAGGATGATGTGGAAATTCATTCAGACCCAGAACCAGATGGGAGTGTTGCCTGCCCCCACCCCCTCTAGGGCTGGGAGCATGCAGTCCGCCATTCTCTCCATTGCTCTTTCTCTGATCCTACCCCTGGCTTTGGAGTCTTTGGGACTGAGGCTTTTCAACATTGTGGGATTGGCTCCGATGGTACCAGGTACCTCAACTCTGACCATTGCTCTGAGTGGCTTGGGTCCGACTTATTTGGAGCTGTCCGGCTCTCGGAGACATAGTCTCGGCGACGGATCCGGGGGGGTGACATCAGCTCCGAGGTGTGCAGAGTTGGCCCTTCCACTCGGAGTCACTGTGCTTGGAGGCTCGGCTCTGGCTCCCCCATCGACTCAGAGGGTTATGGATCATGTACTCCTCCCGGCTTCCAGGACTCGTTCTCCCTCTGCCTTCGATGTAGTGGAGTGGGTGCTCTCAGATCCCTCTTGACCCTTGATGTTATCCTCCTCAGAGTCCATCCTGGCTCCCTCAGTTTCTAGTCTGGAATCAGCCATCCTGCCCCATCTGGCACCTGTTGCCTCTCCACCTGAGGGACTCCCCCCACCCCCCCCCCGGGAATGGACAGAAGTTTCCAAATCCTCCCCAAGGCCACCCCCTGAGGAGCTCCCTCAGAAACATACGTGTAAAAGGAGACACTTGAACTCCCCGCTGGAGTCCCTCACTGAAGACACTGACTTAGAGGAAGGTGAGGGTTCCCCCAGTCACCCCTCCCAGCGGATGCCTCCTTTGGAGGCATCATGGAAATCCTACACCAGCGTGGGAGGTGGTCTGTCCAAAAACCCAACACGGATGATTCAGTGTTCCTGGAGGCATTTGGAACAGGACCCTCTACCTCCTGGGTGTCCCCTCCTGCCGATCTGCTTCTGGACTTGATTTCATCTCAGGCATGGAAGGAGCCTGACATGGTGAAGCCCATCTCCAAGCTCCCTGATAAAATTCTCAGCACCCCTTTGAATAAACAACATTGATCTAAAGGATCCCCGGTTGATGCAATGGTGGTTGCAGCAGCCACCAAGAAAGAACTTGCTCAGGAGAGCTCTACTGTCCATCCACTGGACCGAGAGTCTCGTGGCTTGTGCCTTGGACTGTTTTGAGAAGTGGGCTTATGCTTCAGCCATGTTTGCCTTATGTGCGCTGAACTACATGGCATATGTTATCAGACTTCAGTGGAACCTGGTCAAAGATGTCAGAGTCTGCCCCAGGGTCCGTGTCGGCAGAGGAGAAGAAGGTGTTCGCCTCCTGTATGGCCACCCTAACTTCTATTTCTAACATCTCTATGAGGCTCCTGTCACACGCTATGCAAGGTGACTCTAGGGTGACCGACACAGGCATTGCCATCAGGCGTCATGCATGGCTTCAGCTTTGTGCATTCTTAGAGCCCTTCAAGGTGTCTTTTACAAGTGTCCCTTATGATAGTTCCACCCTCTTTGGCAAGACCGTTTGAGATATATTAGTTCAGAGTGAGAAAAATGGGAAGACCTTGTCTGCTGTCAGGATCCACTTCTCAATCCCACAATGATCCTTCTCCCGGAATCAGCGCTGGACGAAGAAGATGTGGTTCTGGAAGTCTCAGGGTTTTAACACGACACTCAGGACTCACCTTCCCCCAGAGGCAGAGGGGGATATGACAGATGCCATCCTCGCAGCAGAGGGGCCCTGAGGAACCAGGGGTTTCAAGATTCTTTCCCATACAGGCCCTCGCAGCAACCCTGAAGGGTTGCTCCACTGCTCGTCTCTGGAGGCAGTCAGGGGAAGTCTCTTGATGCATTCAACAGCCTGGGAGTCGATCACAGATGATCGTTGGGTGTTGTAAATTATATCCAGATGAAATTAAATCCCCTTCCTTCAACTTCCAATCCCACCCAAGCACCTCCTGGATATTCCACCTGCGCAACAGGAGGAAGCAGCAGTGGGCATTTCCAAGATGCTCGAAAAACAAGTCATCCAGCCTGTCCCCCAGACCAATCTGAATCAGGCATCTATTCAAAGTTCTTTTTGGTGCCAGAGAAGACAGGGGACTTAAGACCCATCCTGGATCTTTCAACCCTAATCCTGTCAGTTGCCAAGACAAACTTCCAGATGGTCACTCTCCATTCCATTCTGTCCCTTCTGCAGAGAAATGACTGGATGTGCTCGGTGGACCTCCAGGATGCATACTACCATACCAAAATGGACAGGCACTCTCGGAGGTTTCTCCGCTTCTGGCTGGGAGCCAACCATTACCAGTTCAGACTGTTCCCCTTTGGTCTCACCACCTCCCCCTGGGTGTTCACCGAAGTGATGGCAGTGGTAGAGGCTCACCTATGGCTGCAAGGATTCGAGGTTTTCCCCTACCTGAACGATTATCTCCTTTCCGCTCCATCCAGGCATCAGCTCTGTCAAGCCAGAGATCTCCTTCTCCAGACTGCCCACCAGCTAGGCATAACCATAAATCTCAACAAATTCCAATTGGATCCAGTTCAAGTTCTCGACTTCATTGGGGCCCAGTTAGATACTACTCAGAGCAAAATTTTTCTGACTCTGGACAGACTTCAATCCCTCAGATGTCATTTGTTGGACATTGCTCAGACCCACTTCCCACCTGTGGAGTCAGTTCTTCGGGAGTTGGGATCCATGGCGGCCACGATCACCCTGAACTTTACAGCTCATTTGCATATGAGGGTTCTTTAATGGACTCTGGAAGGCCAGTGGTCATTGCTAGACCTGCCGTTATCTCATCCAGTTTATCTCGGGCGTGCAGGGATTCTCTTCTCTGGTGGCTTCAATCCCTGGATCTTCTTCTGTGTCATCTATTTATCTTTCTCGCGCTGATGACCACTTTGACCATGGACAACTCCCTAATTGGATGGGGGGGGCATTGCATTGGAAAGACAGTCCAAGGAACATGTTCTCCCCTGGAGACCCACCTGCATATCAACGTCCTGGAGATGAGGGTGGTACTGTTGCAAACTCTTCATGCCCATCTTCCCCAAGGGACGATTGCCATCTAGACAGACAATATGTCTGTAGTCTGGTACATCAACAAACAGTGGGGAACCTGGTCTTACCCCCTTTGTCGCGAAGCCATGCTAGTGTGGGAATGGGAGATCTCCTCTGGCCATTTTCTGGTAGCAACGCACATTATGGGGAGGTCCAACGTTCTGTCTGACAGGCTCAGCAGATCTGTTCTGATGTCTTAGGTATGGTCTCCGAATCCTTCAGTAGCGGAACAGATCTTTCTAAATTGGGGTCAGCTTTGTTGCAAGGGTTGGGAGGGTGGCCTAACGGTTAAGGTGTTTGCCTTAGAAACGCAAGGTGCAGGGTTCGAGTCTCACAAGGGATAATTGGCTAGGCTTAAAATGGCTCGCAAGGGCAGTTAGCTTAGTACTAATCTATGAACCTATGACTCTCTTTGCCTCTCCTTCCAATGTGAAGTGCAGCAAGTTTTTTTTGCTCTGAACCCTCCGCTGGGGGAGTCCCCCAGAGACACTGTAGTTCATACTTGGCCCTCCAGTCTTCTGTATGCTTATCCTCCTCTCCCTCTTATCCTGAAATTCATTCAGAAAACTTGATGGTTAGGGAGCTTAGTGATCCTCATTGCCCCCTTCTGGCTTCACCAAGTTTAGTTCCCCTTTCTGTGGTCTCACACGGTGTATCCTCCTTGGACATTAAATCCATTTCTGGATCTGATCTCGTATCCCTCAGGGATCCCATACCCAGATCGTCAGTCTAAATCTCACGGCTTGGCTACTCCAGTTCCAGTGATAGTTAGGACTCCCAGGCTGTCTTCTCTTGTCAAGAAGATTTTGGTAGTGACTCACAAATCCTCCACTAGGAAGTTTTATTCCAGTAAGTGGAAACATTTCTCTGTATGGGCTTCTCTGTATGATTTGGACCCCTTCACTGCTCTAGTCCCTGCCATTTTGAAATTTTTGGCAGATATTTTTTATCAGGGTGCCAGTTTTTCTACAGTAAAGGTACAATTGGCAACTATCTCCAACTTTCATATAACAGACAATTCGGCTTCCTTAGCTTCTTCCAAGCTTTGTAAAGCCTTTTTGAAAGGTACATTTTTACTTAGGCCTCCAGTTAAGGACCTTAAGCCTCCTTGGGATCTTACACTAGTCCTGCAAGCTTTGGTTTCTTCCCCTTTTGAATCAGCAGCTACGGTGGATTTGCAATTCCTGTCTTGGAAGTCAGCCTTTCTGGTCACCATTACATCAGCTAAAAGAGTATAGCAGATTCAGTCTTTATCTGTCAAGCTCCCTTATATGGTGTTTCACAAAGACAGGGTTTCCTTATGGATGAACCCTTCTTTTCTTCTGAAGGTGGCATCAGAAGCTAACATCAACCAGGTCATCAATCTCCCTGTTTTCTTTCTGAACTTCCAGAATAAGGGAAAGTATAAATTGCATTTGCTTGATGTTCATAGGCAGCTATGATTCTATTTGCATAGAACAAAGTCGTTTCGTAAGTCTGATCAGCGTTTTGTTTCCTTTTCTAAGCCTTTTTTAGGTAAACCCGTGTGTAAGGTTACTATTGCCCATTGGATCTCTAAGTGCATAGCTTTGGCCTATTAAGCCAAGGATTTATCTCTACTAGATGATGCCAGGGTGCATTCTATCAGGTCTGTGTCTACTTCAGCAGCCTTTTCGTGTAGGGTTTCTTTTGATGATATTTAACCTGCAGCTACTTTGGCATCATCATACACGTATATTTCGCATTATAAGTTGGATCTTCTGTCCCGAGAGAGGGCATCCTTTGGCTCTGCCGTGCTCCAGAACATATTTCTATGAAGACCTCCCAGGATTTTTTGATAGCTGGAGACTGTCCCACAGGTTGAAGATCAAATGAAAACAACAACTTCAGATAAAAAAGTTATGTACTCACCATAATGTTCCATTTGAGTTGTTGCTTTTCATTTGTCTTTAGCTGTCCCTTCCTCCTGCCTTACTTGGGCTGTGTTGTGGACCAGATGAAAGAGGCGTCCCCCTACTCTGGGAGCCTTTGTCGTCCTTATGATTCTTTGGGTTGCTAATTGTAGGATATTAGGCACATGATTAGGTTGGGGTGCTACTGATTGCAGCAAACTCGATTTGAGGATAGGTGGGAGACAGGGGCATTATGAGTAGGGGAGGAGCTTGAGGCTTGGATCTGATGCTGGAGAAATGCGGACGAGTCGGATCTGTACCGGATCCGTGTCCCACAGGGTGAAGACAAATGAAAAGCAACAACTCAGATGGAATGTTATGGTGAGTACATAACTTTTTTTTTTTATTTTATAAAGAAAAGTGTTTATTACTGTCTATTCCCCTAAAGCTCATTCTACTAGAACTTTAGTTTTTTTGACAGCCTTCTTTTCCATCATATCTCTTGATGACATCTGTGCAGCCACTACCTGGTTCAAAGCCCATAACTTCATTTCACATTATAAGTTGGATATACAATCCAGATCAAGAGCCTCTTGGTTTGATTGTGGTCTGGAATACCCTTCCATATGATCACCCAGGTGTTATAGTAGCTATGGACTGTGTCCCGTACCTTGAAGAACAGAAGAAAAAGACAACTTTAGATACAGAAGTTAGTTACTCACTATAACTATAGATCTGCGTTGTCTGTTTTCATCCTTCCTGAACTCCTCACCCTCCATTTTATGGTGTTTGGAATTTTACCTCCTGGACTGCTGTCGCTGACTTAGCCTTGACTCCTGGAGGTTCTTTATCAAGACCCAAGTGTATTAGATGGCTTACTTGTCTGTTTTCTTGTGGGCAAACTCAATCTGAGGTAACTGGGTCAACACGGGGCATTATGGGTAATGGGAGGAAACTGAGCACCTGATCCAAAGCTTTCTTTTCTCTTTCTCTCACCTTCTCACTCTTTGTTTCTCAGTAGTTCAGGACTCCTTTAAGAGGAACAAATTATAGCTTCCTGTTGGTGTCTTCTTCCATTTTATTTTGCTGTCTCACTTCTAGAATTGCTACAGGACATCAAATCCCCCTTCACAAAGAACAAGCAAACACAGCAGAGGCTTTCTTCAGTTCTGCTTTTATACATCCTTAATTGTGTCATTAAGGAAATATGACTTTACTGAACCAGAAGAATGGTCAGTTGTGCGAAAATAAGGTTGGAAAATCGTTCTAAAATGTACATAGAAACTCCATGACTTCTAGGAGCCTGATGGTCCCCAAACCCCAACCTTAGTTCACTTATTTCTTCTGGTTAGTTAAGGAGTGTTGAAAGGAAGCAGGAAAAATCAAAGTTGAAGAGTAACACTGAATTTCTTTCTTTAATCAGGATTATTATTCATGCCATCATTGGCTGGAAAGATTATTTACAAAGAATTTCACAATGCACATCAGGCCATTAAGAACTCTCATGGCTTAACACAGTTATTTCTTCCACAGCTGTCAGAGTGCGGTTTTGTCTAGTTAGGATGTGTTAAATGAAATAATGCAGGAAAAACACTGAAAGAGTAAAGCAAACTGTGAGAAAAAATAAGAAAAAAGTAATCTGGGTGGTGTGAGTAGGCTGGGAGTAGGCCAGGGTGGGGTGGGTCATTGTGGAGCCCTTTACGTGCACCAGTCCAGCTATGGTCAACCATGGATATACACAAATGTTTTATTGTATATCTACATTAAGTATTCTTTAATGGTAATGGATTTACATTGCTGCTTACGCTTTATTACTGACTTTTCTTCAGTTTCTTAGAGTTGTACTTAAATTGTTTTCTGAGATGTGGTCACTATACTTAAGTCACTTACAAAATATCCCCTTTGCTAATTTTTATATATTCTTGTTTGTATTCATGTTTAGGTTGATTTTGGTACAACTGTTTGTCATTGAAATGGATGTATTGATCACAGTATGTTAAATCTGATGTCTGTTTTTGACACGGGTCATGGCTGAATTGGGGTCCCTTGAACTAGTCCATGTACTTGTTATCCAATAAATAAGATGAAGATAGCCATTGACTTAAAAGCATGAAAAACTAGAACTCTGCAATTAATAAAACAGATAATTGCTGAAAAATATCCAGCAAAAGAAGGCAATGTGGTTTCAATTAATTTCCTGGTTGAAGTTTATTTTGTCTAGATGTCATCACAGATAAAAACAAATCCAAGAGAAATAAAGATAAAGTAAAGAAAAAAATGAGAGGAGAAAGTTGGTCTGAACAAGGACTCAGTGGAAAGCAGGCCAGTGTATTGCACAGATGCATGCTATGGCTTCCAAAAACTTTGAAGAGAAAAATTCTGAAATACACTTAGAGGTCTGTAGAATAAGTGGGACACTAGGGAAATGCATAATATCAAATGAGGAGAGTGAAAAAAAAAATTTGCACAATTTCTCTGTTGTATTGGTCAAACTGCAAAAGTAAGACATTGAAGTTAATGAGATACTGACAAAATTAGGCATCTTAAGAAGTGTTCCAAAAAGTAGTTGATTTTAAAGCTAGAGAAAGGAGGCTTTGAGCCGTCCCTAAACTTTATGAAGACCAATAGTAGAAGCTGGACTGGTGTCACACAGCAGGACATGCTAACAGAGAAGACATATAATTTTTATGTCCCAAAAAGTATTTTATGAAAGCAACCAAGACCAATAGTTATAAAGATACCAACATACCAGCAAAAGGAGATGTTAACAGAGGGGAAGGTACTTCTTCTTTTGGCTTTTCCCGGTTAGGGGTCGCCACAGCAGATCACCTGTCTGCTCATGATTGGCAGTGGAGTTTTATGGTGTCGAGTTGCCAGCCCAGTGCCCAACCTTCCACAGAAGGAGCACACATGC
Source organism: Protopterus annectens (assembly GCF_019279795.1). NCBI lineage: Eukaryota > Metazoa > Chordata > Ceratodontiformes > Protopteridae > Protopterus > Protopterus annectens. Next base: position 939,009,146 of record NC_056737.1, read on the forward strand.
ACGCACTCATGCCCAGGGCCAATTTAGAGTGTCCAATCCACCTACAGCATGTCTTTGGATGTGGGAGGAAACCAAAGCACCCAGAGGAAACCCACGCGACCACAGGGAGGACATGCAGACTCCACACAGAAGGCACCCCAGCCGAGGTTTGAACCGGAGAACCTCTTGCTGTGAGGTGGCAACGCTAACCGCTGCACCACCAGAGGGGAAGGTACTAAAAGTTGGAAACACCAGATTATTTGTAAAAAAACAAGCACTCACCTTATACCAAACAGAAAAGGAAGAAATGTTTCTAGCAAAGAGGGAGAGTCATTGAGCTGGAATGAGATTTAAACTGTTGTATCATGCAGTATTCAGAGTGTTTTTCATTTATGCAGACGAACCATGTGTTGGAAAGAATTAAGTAATTTAACCAGCAACAACTGAATAAGCAATAAGGTGTGGGGGGGTTCCCCTTCACAAAGTCGAACGGCCACAATCTCAAAATGCATATGGTCGAGACCATATGCTCAAAGTTGTGGAAGCTCGACTGTGTGAATGGGTAACAGCATACAGCGCAGAACGGGAAATTTCCCGTTCTGCTCTGTAGTGCGATGTCGGAATTGGAATAAATAAGTAGAGTGGGTTCAGGGGGCCTGCCCTCCTGCAGAAACACTTTTTTGTGTTGTGTTCATTTTTTTGTAATTCCCTTTCACGAAGTCAAGGTTCAGAAATTTCGAGCATGTGGTGTTGACCATATGCATTTCGAGTTTCTGAATGTTCAACTTTGTGAAGGGGAACGGGGGGGCAACTGCAAAGCTGTCTGTAAGCAGTGATAACCACAGGGAGAGGATGCCAGTGAAACCCATCCCATTGTTCCAAAAACAAAGATGGTGGAACAAACAGAGCTGATCTCAAGAACTGATGGAGAATTGTCAGAGCATTATGATCAAACCAAGTGCTGGTAGAGCTTGAAGGTGAATAGTCCATGAAGAATTGAAGCAAAAATGCATCTGTAACTTAAGCAGCGGAACTGCATTTCATAAACCCTGCTTTGCATACAGTGGGTGTAAAATAGTTTATGTGAATTATATATTATGTACAAATACAGCTTGACTTGAGATGTGGATATGTGTTTTTATTGATTTGGATTATTGTGTCCTGGAAAAAGGTCACTATGGCTGATGAAAATGTAAGTACAGCTATTTATTAACATAATTAGAGAAAAAGCAGCTCTTAACTGAATTAAACACAAATAATGAAAGCATTAGTAATCTGTACATGGGGTACATAATGAATTATTCTATGGGAGGGGTGTCAAGTTATTGGCTTAATTTGTGAGCATACCTCTCAACCTCTTAGAACAAGAAATCTGGACAGAACCATATATACATATATATATATATATATATATATATATATATATATATATGTATATATATATAAGTGGGACAAAGGCCCAAAATATGGACACTTTTTAAATATTGCTCTTACAGACATAGAAAGTTGATAGAATAACAGGTTTTGCATTAGCATGAATTTTTCAAAGGGTATGAAGCCTGAAAATCAAATGTCTGTCATTATTTTCTAACTTCAGTCTTTAACACTTTGCCACTAATTTGAAAACTACAATTTTATGAAAAATGGACCAAATATATGAGGCAAAAATTTGGACATTCTGCAAAAATCGGTACAGTTGAGAGGTATATTTTTGAGGGTTAAGGATTGTAATATAAGGTTGTAAGTTAAAAATAACTATTTGCAACTTAAGTATAAAAAAAATCAGTCACCTTAATATTGTGAAATGATTACCTCACCTCCACAAAACCCCACTGATCCATATCAGTTTTTGGCATCACCTTTGCCATTCCATTAGCCATTATATATAGCCACACTTTATAGTCATGGTTTAGAATTCAAATGGGGCTATATGAAGCTGGATCTGATGGTTCTTTGGGATCTAAAAAAAGCATATATAGCCACACTTTATAGTCATGGTTTAGAATTCAAATGGGGCTATATGAAGCTGGATCTGATGGTTCTTTGGGATCTAAAAAAAGCATGATTTGGATGAGCTATGTAATGCTTGACTGACAATGACTGGATAGATCATAAGTGATGTACAATGTTTGCAACAAAAATGTGTTAATATGGTGTGCTTTCATTTATATAAATGTATGAGTGCCTCTGTCATAAGTGATAATTTAATAAAGATGTTTCTTGCTTAAAAAAAAATCAGTTATCTTTACCATGTAGCTAAATGTGGTTTATACAGGGTATCAAGTTGCAACTGCTGGAAGTAAAGATTAGAAGGACGTTTTCTAGTATAAAAATTTCTGCTGAAATTAAAAAAAATTTCTTCAGCTTGCCTGTAAGCTTACCAGTTTGCTTTTTTAAGGTGCTGATATTTCCATTGAAGAGACAATCAGGCAACAGATGTTCAAAGAAAAGGTATTGATTAATGGCTGTCTAGACTGCTGTCTTGTTGACTTATTGACTTCATCAATGTACTGGATTTATTTATTGATTTTTTATTTTTTTAATTTATTGACATTTGATTACTGGGAAATTCAGACTAGGTAGAAGCCCATTTTCAGAAGATGTCCGGGAAGAATAGCTCCAAAGAATTGCAGGGAGGGAGGCAATGTTAATCAATCAAGCAGGTGTATCACTGTTGCATGTAAAACAAAAAATAAAAACAGAGAATTAAATCAAATAAAAGATGGTCAGGAAAATGAAAATTAAAAGGCGGGGTAGGAAGTGTAGTTAGAAAAATGGGAATTAAACAGGTTATTTTCCCTGTTCGAAGGCGTTCTAGGTTGACTACATTCTTTTGTTATATGAAAAGTAAGCAAGTATATGCAAATTAGCAGAACAGACCTAGGGTTTAGGCTAATTAATGCCTGTTTTGGTAGCCATCTAGCAGGGGTATCTACCCTGATGAGGGAAAAGTATTTTTATTTTTCAAAAAATATATATGTACATAGTTATTAGATTCTTGTGAGTGTTTTTAAGGGGATGAGAGGAGGGTTATGGTTTTAAGAAAAGTGTGGCATTGTGTAGCATGTGTCCATTAAGAAAAAGGTTGCAGTAGTTTTATATGAAGCAGTGAATAAAACACTAATGAATCCAAAGGATGCAGAGGACAAAAAAAGTGCAGTTATGTTAAGCCTCGAAGCAGAGAAAGCTATTGATATGGTAAGGTGTGAATTTATGTGTAGGGTAATGGCTGAATTTTCATTTCATTTTGAAAAAAATGAAGCAATAAGGAAGATATGTATTATAAATCAGAAGCTAGGGTAAATGTGGAGGAGGAGATTTTGTGAAAATAAGAGGTGCAAACATCCAAGGTATGAGTGGAAGGGTAGACAGAAAAGAACAGCACCCTTTTGTGGCTGATATGATACTATAGTTGACAAATCCTGAAAAACATGTCCTTGTTACTGAATATTTTTAGACAGTTTCAGATATTTTGGGTTATCTGTAAAATGTGCACCCTCATATAAATTAGTACAGAAATTCCTATATCTTTGGAGACATAAAAAATGAAGTAAGAATATGGATTATGAAAGACTCATTAGTAGTAGCAAAGGAGATGTAAGGGGAAACTACGCATAAGGAGATCATTCAAAAGGCAAGGCTGTGGAAGCTCTTGATTATGAATCTAGATGGTAAGATACAGGCAGTAAAAATATTTTTTGTCTCCTTGATTCTTGGGTTGGCTATTTGTATTTCTATCAGCTGGCTGCTGGATTATGGCAAGAAATAAATAAATAACTGAAGAAATTTATTTAAGAGTGAAAGAGGCTTGGGATAAGTGGGATAAAGTGGTCATGTGGTCGCCTGATCTGAAGGGGGTACTTTAAGACTGCACAGTTAAAGCTGTTATCTACTGGAAGACAAGATATATAAACCAAAAGGAGACAATATGCTTATGAAGAAAGGAAAGACTACCAGAAATAAAGAGATATTGTCTTTGTGAAAGTAGATGTCTGGGAACGAGCAAAAATAACCAGATGAGGCACTATGTATAAAGTGGCAGATTGTATACTGAAAAATAAGCTAGTGAGAGGATGGCATAAGGAAATTTTGCCAGTAGGCTTCACAAGTAAAGAGACAGAGAGTAGGCAAGAAACACTGTTAACTGTCTGGTGGTAATTAATAGAGGAACTGATATAGTGGGAGAAAATTACCAGTGGTAAAAAACTAAGAGAATGGGAGGAAGCAAAAGAACTGCTTGGATTATGATAGGGATAAGCTGCCATGTCAGGGAATAATTGTAGAATATAGGTAAAGAGAGAATGAATGAGAAGTGATAAGTAAGTGGCCACCCCTGGTGGCATACATGGTGGAACTAAGAACAGACAGGGCTGTACAAAAGGAGATTAACAGGGTATATAGAGTTACATATAATGATTGTAAAAATTAATCAGGGGAACTCGGGCAGGATTAAGAGAAAAGGTTAGATGGACAAATTGCAAAGGATCAATGGGGGAAGTTTGCAAGGCTGAACTATGTGTGACTAAAGTTTAGATGCACAGATAACAAAGGTTCAATGGTGGAAATGCACAGGGCTTCAACTTGTGTATACAGTTCATGTTATGTGTGTACTTATTTTTATACCCTGAGTATATTTTAAAGGATATTCCCTCAGGATCAGAGTAACTGTTAGAAGTGAGTTGAGAGTGAGAGGGGAAACTGGAAGCATATTTTATAAAGTGTGTAGAGTTGACAGAAGCATTGCAGATTGCCCTATGGGAGATGCTGGATGAACAAGCTGAAGTTACTAGAGGAGTTGCTGCTAATTTGGAGTAGGGGAGCTAGAATGTCAGGACATAAGAGGGCCTTATTAACTTTAATTATGATACCAGTCAAAAAAGTGATAACCAAAAAAGTGGATATCAAGGGTTTGGCCAACCTTGGTAGATGTGCAAATTATTACAAAATGGATAAAACAGCTGGAGGGGAGCTTGTTCAGTAGCGGAAAGAACACGATGCATACCCTTAAATGGTATGTGTGGGACCATTACCTTCACAATGTTTACCAGAGTGATGGGGAAGAATGGAATATTGGGTGAATTGTAAATGGTTCCCAAATAGAAGAGGAGTGGATGGCATGTTTATTCATTGGTTGTGGAAAAGTCAATAGCATGAAATGTTGAAAATGTTATGAAAAAAGTGATTATGCAAATTCAATCACTATATGATTGCAATATTATCTCCTTGGTGATTTTTGGATATGTTTGATAATTCATGAGTTCAGAACGGTTGTGTTAAAAAATTAAATAAATTCATAAAAAACTCATCCTTCATGCTCCACCTCTAGTGCAAATACTGATGCAGAGAATGTTTCCACCCATTTTAATATTCCTGACAATTGAAAACAATAAAGACAACTTGGGAAAATATTTACAAGGATTTGTAGTTGAAGGGTGTGTGTGTGTGTGTGTGTGTGTGTGTGTGTGTGTGTGTGTGTGTGTGTGTGTGTGTGTGTGTGTAACAATGACACTGCTGCCACAGTGTGATGGAGGGATGGCATCACTGCACCAATGTGATACCTAGATAGCAGGATTCTGCCTACTGAGACATTGAGCTGGCTAGCACCGATGATGTTTGAATCTTACCACTGCTAAACAAGGGTGAAGTAATAACAAAAAAGTGCACAAAAGTGTATTTTAATAATGAATTCACCTACCTCAAGAGAATAAAAAGAATATGCACTGCTGATTTGGGGTGTACATTTCCAACATCCCTTTCCAAACTGTACTGCACACAGGCTCCTTACAGAGCTGTGTCTTTAGACAAGCAAACCAGACCCCTTTCTCACCATTGTCTATTTGATAACTATTGTCTTGCAGTGCCCCTTTATGCACTGCGGTTGCCTTCCACACAAAATAAGGTTTATACACACACACACACACACACACACACACACACACACACACACACACAATTCCGAGGGAAGCCTTGTAGAATTATCCAGTTCCACAAAGCTTTTATTTCATGGTAAAGTGGTATTGCCATCATTCTAGATGAGGGGCCAAAAGATCCAATTACAGATTACTTCTATTAATTAAGCTAAATTAGATTAGATTAATAACTATTACTCACAGATGAGTTTACCACAAACAAGACAGCATAACATCTGAGTAACTTGTCATAACACACAGTTTTTGTCACTGTCCCCTGTTATTCATCACACAACATTATCTTCCTATTGCTGGGCTGGAGAAAATTTGACCAGTTTTATTAATTGTGTTAGCAACATTTCTTCTGGAACAAAATGTTAATCACATCAGACATGCAATAATCACATCAGCTGTGCAACAGTAGAAATTACCAATACAGGTCTACATCTGCTTCCTTCCCATGATTTTACCCTCGTGTGGCTTAGTGATAAGCAAGCCATTAAATTTCAGAAGAGAGTTCCTGTTCTTTTATTGCTTTTATTTCATTCAAAAGAGAAGTTAACAAATCCAGAGGTCCAACAGATTTTGAAAGACATTCCCTATTCTTTTGTATTGAAAAATACAAAAGTCAAAAATTCTTAAAACATGAGAATAAACAAACTGATTCTAAACAAACGTGAGAGAAGAGAAAGAAAAATACATTCGGTTTTAATGCAGGTTTCTTTTAGCCTGCCAGTACCCTTGACATCAAAAGGGTGTTAGTTTTGACAGAGTACAAGGTAGATTTGTTTGCAATACTTGTCCCATGCCCAGTTCCAGAACTGCTTGCAGCAGCTCTGTCTTTATGCAGACCTCTTTGCTTTCTTTTTTTAAGAAAAAAAATATTTAATTTAACATATTTACAATATATACACAGAAAGGAAGAAATTCAAGATCACATACTATTATACAATGTGAGGAATACATTGAATCATCAAGGTAATCTTATACCATCAACACATTAAGAGTCTTGGTATTTCAGTAGCAAAATTTCAAGGCTATCCCAACTACTAAAACTCTTAGTATGATTTATATATCTTACTCCGATATCCTCTTTTTCAGTTTTACATAGTACTGCTGTTAAATTTAAAAAAAAAAAAAATGTTTGAATTTAGGAACTGAGTTCGAGTTTCAGTTTTTTGTAATAACTTTTCAAACTACTACCAGTAGACTCTAGAAGAGTTTTTTGTTTGGCTTGTACAGATAAAGGTAGTGGAACATTCATTAGTATTATTGATCTAGTTAAAGAACATGTATCAGAACATAACCCCTTAAAAAACCTACTTATCTCTTCCCAAAAATACATTAAATTTTTCACAATCCATAAAAATGTGTATTCAATTAATTTTTACAACTTTACACCTCCAACAAACAGAAGAAATGACTTTACTAAACTCAGAGATTTTATGGGAAGTAACAAACATTCTGTGTATATATTTCCACATAAAAACTTTCCAGTATAAACTTGAAGAAGGTTGACTAACTGATTTAAGTAACAAAGTTTTATTCTTATCATCTATTGAGTCACTCAGTTCACTACTATCTAAAAGGTTCCAGAATTTTGCATCAAAATTATTATTATTTATATTTAACTTATATGCAACTTGGACAGGCTTCCTTTGTAGGTCAATTTACCATCAAAGAATGCATTTGTATATTCATATAATAGGGGAATAGTGTTCTGTTCCTCTTCACTTATATTATGTACAAATTCATTTAAGTTCTTACTGACGGATAATATTAACTGGTTAACGGATTCATTCACCTTATAATCTTTCATTAAATATTCCAGCAACTTAGCTTTTCCTTTTTTCAAAGTAACCGGACCATAATACTAATACATTCCTTTTTAATAAATTCCTTTTAACATTCTTCTGAATTTCTTTAAATCTAGAGAGGTGTGTGCAATAGAAAAGCACAAAATTTTCCATTTTGATATTAATGGAGTTTTAAAAACATATTTCTCAACTGTTTTAATAATTGATTTTATATTTGCAGAGTCTAAAGATTGGAATGAATTTCCTTCTAAGGTAAATGTTATTAACTAGATGAAAGTATTGTTACATATTTCTAATTTATCATATTTAATACACTTATAAGAATTTAATATAATCTGCTCCTAAATGGTTTTCCATTAACTAATGTAGGTTGAGTGTATCCAGAGTTAAACTTTGCAGCAAAATAATAAGATTCTACATCTGGGAAGTTAATATCACCATATTCCCACAATCTTATATTATTTCTATAAGCAATTCTTGGCTTTTTAGTTTACAATAAGAATGAGGTTAACATTTTTTCCATTTTCTTTAAAAGTTTTTTGTCAGGGATTAAAGCTGTTGAATGCAATATATATATATATATATATATATATATATATATATATATATATATATATATATAAACATATATATATATACATACATACATATATATGTGTGTGTGTATATATATTATATGTATATATATATATATATATATGTGTGCGTATATAAATATATATATATATATATATATATATATATATATATATATATAGTGTGTGTGTGTGTATATATATATATATATATATATATATATATATATATATATACACACACACACACACACACACACACACACACAAAACCTAATATTGGGTAATATAATCAGTACAATAAGTACTAACCTATCCTCAAAAGTAAAACAAAATCCATTTTTAAATAAGAATTAACATTTTTTCAGTTATTTTTTTCAAAATTATTATTAATAATCTTACATCTTGATAGATTATAATTACTAAATATTTTAGTTCTTTTCTTTTCCAATTATATTCATCTTTAAACTTACTATCTAGTAATTGATTTAACACTAAAGTTTCAGTTTTATTATAAATTTTCAAGAAGTATTGATGAAACTTTTCAGTTTTCTCATGTATTTCTTTGAATGAATAATGTAAGTCTCCTGTAGTTAGTACAATATCATCTGCAAAAAGCTATATTTTAGATTGACAGTCCTTTTTAATTAAGAATCCATAATGTTTTCATTACTTCTTGTACTGTTAACTAAGCGCTCAATAACTAATGCAAATAGGAGGGGAGACGAGGGATGCACTTGCTTTGTGCCTTTGTTTAAAGTGACTCCTTGAGAAATGAAAGATCCAGTTTTGACATATGCTTTGGAGTCTTTATACAGTTTTTTTTAACATTCCAATAAATTGTTCTGGAAATGTAAAGTTTTAAACAGGTAGTTCCAATCTACAGAATCAAAAGTTCTCTCAATATCTAAGCTAATTAGGGATTTTTTTTTGTATTCCTTTTGCTAAATCTAAGATAGTTACTAGCCTTTCTGCATTAACCTTAGTTAATGTATTGACTGTAAATACTATTTCATCTTTAGCAATTAATTTATCTACTATATCTCTTAATCTCGTAGTGAAGATGGAAGTAAATATTTTATAGTCTATATTTAATAATGAAATACGTCTGTATGAAGAAACTAACATATTATCATTTCCTTCTTTAAGTATAGGTGAGATTAGAGCAAATTTTCCAGGAGGAAGGAATTATTTTGTTACTCTGAATTATCCTGAAAACATCACATGGTAATTCAAAAATATTTAATGTAAGCAGACTATATAATTCCATACTTAAACCATCTAACCCTGGAGCTTTACAATTTTTTTTAAAGCTTCTTAAACTAAAGTTTAATAGGCTTATTCAACAGAAATATTTGTTGGTCATTTATTAAGTTTATTAGCAAAATTTTATTTAAATAATTGGCAGTTTTATAATTATCAGGATTGCTATTTTTATTCAGCCTTATGCACATTTTTAAAAAGATTAAGCATTTCCTGTATGTCTGAAGTAAGCTTATTAGTTTGAGGATTTTGGATATTATTGATTTTTGCCTTTTTCCTTAACATCTTATTTCTATTAGCTAATCTGTGTTGATTTTTTTGAAGTCATCATGTAACTGTACAATTTTATTTTTTGTAAAGCCTTCTCCACTTTGTGTTAAAATTTATATTTTTGTCATTAATTTTTAATGAGTTATGTTGTTCAAAGTTGCTTTGTGTATTTCATCTTGTATTTCTAACATGTCTTTATCCCAGTCTTTTATTGTGTTACAAGCACATCTTCCAACTCTTTCTTTAATATGCATTTTTAAGGAGGCCAGTACTACAACTTTACTAACCTTACCGTTATCATTCAAAGATAAGGAATTCTCAGTTTGTTTATTAAGGTAAGTCTTAAATTCTTTTGATTTTATCATTTGTAGTGGGATTCTGTAAATAATCTGAAATTTCCTTATATCCATTAATATATTAATACTTAGTGGATTATGAACAGATAAAGGACACAGAATAGTTTTAAAATAATTCACTTAAGTAAATCTATAGAGGCATAAATCCTGTCAATTCTACTTTGCTTCCCATGCACTAAGAATAATGAGTGAAGAACATTGACTTATCTTCTGATTTTACTATTAACTCAACTAAATTATTATTACTAATCCATCTGTTTAATGTTTTAATGGATGCCTGTATTTTAGCTTTCTTCTGTTCACTTGTATCTTCTATGCTAGATATGCAGTTAAAATCCCCTGCTAAAATTAAACTACCCTTCCAATGATTCTGTAGTAAGATTAAATGATCTTTAGCCACTGTTGCATCTATTCCAGGGATCCAGTAAAAATTAGCTAGTGGATAGAGTTTGCTATTATATTGAATTATTACAAATATATATTTTCATTTAGGATCAGTAATGGATACTGAGACCTTAGGCATTACAGTAGATTTTTACCAAAGTATAACAGTTCTGCTTTTGTTAAAAAAAAAACAGATGACATGTTGTAACCTAAGTAATTTAAATCTTGTATATCTTTATCTATCAAGTGACTCTCTTGCAAGAACATCATGTCTCTTCTATTTAATTTGAGATATCTTGTTAATGACCTTTTGTTGCCTTTATTTAATACATTTACATGAATGGAAAATAGATTAAAACTATCCATACTGTGTATTTAAAAAGATTTCTTTTAAAAGATAATATGACCATTTTATTCACCATATTAATTTAATTATATATAAGACTCCAGTGCACTCCTCCAACACTATCTTAACATTCCTCATTTTTTAGAATTCTTTCTTTCTACAAACTAAACTACTAAAATTTGTAAATAGCACAAAGACAAGTCTACTACTTTAAATGTTTATATTGCTAATAAAACCCAACCTACGATGGATACCAAAGCTGTTCCTATTTGCCTATCAAATAGACATACTACTGTGCTCTCTCTCTACCTACCAATACATAAAATTCATCAGAAAACTAGCCAAAGCCTGCCTTGACTTACAAATAGTTAATATAATATATGAAAGTCAAAAATAGTAAGAGACTATTTAATTTAGTTGTATATTTTGCTATTTAAAACTATCCCCCTTTACTGCATACAAGTTTCATAATCCTCTTCTGTTAATCACAAATAATAAATAATCCCAACAAAAAGTGTACTATATACCTGTGTATGTTATAGTAGTATAAATTTTCCAGTAAATATTCCTAAATTATTCACTCATTCATCGTTATTATAACTAAATCTCTGAATAAATAAGTAGAACAGGTGGGACCCGAAGAGATAAAGGTATCTGTAAACTTAAAGTTGACAGGCAATCTTATCATACTAAACTGTTGTACAAATGAGAAATCAATGCACATACATATTTATCATACTAAAACAACATGCACACATTTTATAGATCTAACAAAAGCTCTGAATTGATTTTAAAAGTACAAGTGTTTTTATCTCAAAATTGTATAACACTCTTAACATGGCAAATATCAAAATATTTAAAAATCATGTAGCTTATTAAACTATTTAATAAAAATAAGACAAAACTGAAAAGGTTTCGCCACTGAAAGCAGTTCGTAGATCAGACTAGTGCAAATAGAAGAACAACACAAACTACTGCCAAAGCTAAATAAATCCCATATTTAAAACCACCTTTAATCAATAAAACTTAAAATTCATACACCAAAACTAACTGACAGGTAAGTAGGATAAGCGCTTTTGGTTTCCACCTTTATCAAATCCTGTTTGCAAGTCAGTCTGTGTTAAATTAAATAGTGTTTCCCTTCTCCACGACTCTCAAATGAGCAGACAGTCAGAATCATCCAAATGGACACACCTTCAGTAAGTCATTCATTTACTTTCTTAGAGCCCGCCCTTTTAGTATGGGCTTAATAGGAACAATTTTGTTCAGTCCTGGCTCAAGGTTGGATTGTAAATCCATGATCCACTTATATTCTTCGATTTCCATGCGATTTACAACATCGCCTCCCCTAGGTGTGTCAAAAAGTCTTGCCAGCACCATAAACTTAAAAGAATGGGTCGTATTGATTTTGATGTGTCCAAACAAAGCATTTGTCATCACCTTGTTGTTTATGTCCAGGCTATGTCTTAAAACACGTTCCTTAAACATCCTATTTGTTTTGCCTATATAGAAGGCTGTACAACACGAACATTGCACAACGTATATCACATTTTTACTCCTACAGTTGGCGTACCCTTTAAAGACATAGTGCTTGTTCATTTTAGTATGTATGAATGTATCACTGACTTGAATAAAGGCACAGCCTTTGCAAAAGCCACATTTATATGTGCCTTTCTTGCAATTCATACTGCCATTACTTCTCATTGCTGGTTGATGGCAAAGCATTCTCTTCAGGTTCTTCCTGTTCTTGAAACAAAACTGGGATTTTCTCCAACAATTCTTTTTAATTTTTCATCGGATGTAAAAATTGACCAATTTTTTCTGATTACTCGACATACATCACAATTGTCACTGCTATATGTTAGACCAAACCTTAGTTTGTTCTCCTTCTTTCTATTTTTAGTCATTGCTACATCCTGGGCTGAATAATATGGTCTGCCTCTTCTAGTCCTTAAGTTGGATAACTTGATCACATCCCTGGTTACATTCTTCTTTGCTTATCCCCTTTCAGTGAAATTCTTCATTAGTTTTTCTTGCTCCTTTGTAAAGTCTTTTTCATTTGTGCATAGTTTCGATATGCGCGTCAATTGATTCCCTACTATATTGTTAAAAATATGTCCAGGGTACATACTGGATCGAAAAATATGTACATTAGGACTGCGGTGGTGGTGGTGCTGCGGTAGCGTTGTCGCCTCACAGTAAGACACTGTCCTGGTCAATTCTCAGCTAGAGCGTCTTCTGTGTGGAGACATGCGTGAATGGGCGTACCTTCGTTGAAGGTTGTGCGTCAGGGCCGGCAACTTGGCACATAAAAATCTACTGCCAATCATTGGCAGACCGGAGTTCCAATGTGGCGACCCCCAACTGGGAAAAGCTGAAAGACACAGCAACAACAACAACAGAGGTCAAAGAATAAAAAAGTATCTGCTGTCTGTATTGTATTCAAAAGTTATACTGCTTAATTTAAATCCCATTCTCCCTTATATATCAAACATTAAAAAAATCTGCTTTGCGTTCTTTCAAAATGGATGTACTGATTCAGCAATATAACACTCAAATTTCAGTTCTGACTTATGAAATGAGTTATTTCAGGTAGTCAGTGAATCTAATAATATACTGTATGCAAAAAGCTTCAAAGTTCACATGACCAGACTTCAAAGTTCAGCTTTCCAATTATTTTCATATATTTTGTATGATTTTTTATGCAAATTATATGAGATCTTGTACAGTTACATTTCTGCCATATGCAGGTATATGCAATGCATATCTTTCTTATAAGCAGTTTTATTTAAATATATTTTTTCTGGTTGATTTTCCAACTAATATTCTGTCTTCTAAAATCTCCCATCAAAGAGCTATTTAATCAGCTATTATAGATTATAGTATGCGTATATATTTCTTAACTTACTGATACTGTTCCTTTATTACTCTTATATATTACATATTTCATTCCTTGTGCATTTGCATGTTACTCATAAACTGTCTGAATGTGTGTTTTTAGCCATTGTGAACTGCTGTTCTGATCTAAGCTTCGCATCCTGACATTAGAATTTGATTACAGCATGTGAAAATGACAACTGACAGCACACAACAGCTGATAATTCCCTCTATAAGTTTCTCATTTTTTATTCTTTTAAACTGTTCTAATCAGTAGCAAAAAAGAAGTTATGTTCTTACCATAATGTTCCATGTGAGTTGTTCATCTCGCCTTTGTTCTTGCACGTGGGTTCGGAGCCGATCCATCGGCCCCGAGTCGGCCGCTTTCCAAGCTCAAGATATTGTGAGTAGCTCGAGGCACAGTCCCTATCCCATGATGCTGTCCTACCAAACCCGGATCTAGTTTGCTGAACCAGCAAGAAAAATAACACACTAAGCAACCAATTACAAAAAATGTACACAGTACATAACTATTTACAATAGCTAAACAATAATCTGGCTGGAAAGAAGGATACTAGCAAGACCAACCAGACCACCAGTCATACCTGTTCTTCCATAAGCTGGAGGGGGGGGAGGTGGGAGGGAGTGTAAGAACAAAGGCGACATGGACAACTCACATGGAACATTATGGTAAGAACATAACTTCTTTAAGTGAAGTTGTTCAATCTCGCAATTTGTTCTTTACACATGAGTAGCGTCACAAGCACCCTAATCCTGGGTGGCTCACGGGAGTATATTCCTGAGAACGGTGGAACCAAAGGAAGCCCTGTCCCTGGAGGCCCTGTCCACTTTGTAATGAGTGATAAACGTATGAAGTTTGGACCAAGTAGCAGCTGCACAAATGGTGTCCAAAGGTAGACGGGCTCCGTGGGCTAAAGACATAGAAACAGCCCTGGTAGAATGAGCTATCACCTCACGTTCTAAAGGTTGTTTAGCTGAAGAATATACAAATTTTATACAATTAGAAATCCATTTGGACAATGTAACTTTGGATGTCGACAAACCTTTTTTATTGTCTGCATAGGAAACGAATAGTTGATCAGATTTCCTAAATTCTTTTGTTCTGTCCAAATAAAACCTCAATTGTCTGTGAACATCAAGCTTATGTAACATGTTCTTCATTCTATTGGCATGGTGTCTGAAAAAAGTAGGAAGGTCAATGGACTGGTTCAAGTTTGTCTGAGTAGACCTTAGGAAGAAAGGTTGGATTTGTTCTTAAAGACACTCTGTCGGGGTAAAAGACTAGATATGGAAGCCTGATAGAAAGTGCTTGTAGTTCAGAAACTCCACGTGCCAAAGTAATAGCCACCAGGAAAATTGTCTTCCAAGAAAGGAACTTCAAAGGACAAGATGATGCAAGCTCAAAAGGGGGAAGAATGAGTTGAGATAGCACCAAATTCAGATTCCAGGGAGTAACAGGATGTCTGATAGGTGGCCTAAGGTGATGAGTTCCTTTCAAAAAGGCTTTACATAATCTGTGGGACATAATGTTTGAACCACTGCATCCCACGTGGAAGTTAGATATGGCAGCCAATTGAACCCTTATCATAGAAACTGCCGCACCATCGTGAAAGACCGAAGTAAAGACTTCCAGAATACTATGAATAGGGGCGACATAGGGATCAATACCTTGCTGAGAATCCCAGTGAACAAATCGTCTCCATTTGCTGTTATAAAGTTTCCTGGTGGAGACTTTGTGAGAGGAAACTAAAATATGTTGAACCGCTGGAGACAAATCATGTGACCTGGCTAGGTTGGGAAGTGGAGCAGCCAAGCTGTCAGTTTGAGGAAGACAAGAGAGGGATGAAGAAGTCCCGACGAATGAGTCAGAAGGTCTGGCACTGGGTCCAGAACCCAAGGTTCTTCCACTTGGTATTGCTGTAGGAAGGGGAACCATATCTGCCGAGGCCAAAAAGGGGCTATTAGAATAATAGTCCTTCCCAGGCTTTTGGCTTTCTGTAAGAATCTGGGGATCAGAGGGATTGGAGGGAAGGCATAAAGGAGACCCGAGTGCCAATCGTGTACAAGTGAGTCCCTTGGGCTGTCCCGTGATGGAGGGTACAGGGCAAAGTAACTTCTGCATTTGGCATTTATCGGGGATGCAAAAAGGTCGCAGCAAGGCTGGCCCCATCTGTGGAATATCCTTTCTGCCACTCGTTCTTTGAGGGACCATTCGTGAGGCAACAGAATGGCTCTGCTCAGTTTGTCCCCTATCACGCTGGATGACCCGGGTATGTGCGTTGCTATCAGAAAGCGCCCGGTGGATGCAACCCACTGCCAAACTCTCAGAGCCTCTCGGCATAAGGGGTAAGACTTGGTTCCCCCCTTGCTTGTTGATGTACCAGACTACCAACATGTTGTCTGTCTGTATTGCAGTCGTCTCTCGAGGTAGAGAGTCGTGAAAGTGTTGCAACGCTAGAAACACCGCTCTCAACTCTAGAACATTGATGTGCAAATGAGATTCCATGTCTGACCAAGTGCCTTGGACAGTTCTTCTGTGAAACAGCCCCCCCCCTCACCCTATCAGGGAAGCATCCGTGGTCACTGTGGCTTTGGGAGGGGGAAGTACAAATGGGCGACCTACAATAACTTGGTGCCTGTTCAACCACCAAAGAAGGTCCTTTTTGCAAGCATTTGTCAGAAGAATCTTGTTTGACATTGGAAGCTGTTGATAAAACCACTGTGTGAATAGTAACCATTGGAGTATCCTCATGTGCATTCGACCCAGAGGAACCGCTATGAGTGTAGCTGCCATGGTGCCTAACAGCTTCAGAACCTGGAATGCTGGAACCCACCTTTCCGTTAAGAAATGGGACACTTGACTTCGCAAAGATATTACTCTTTCTTGAGGCAATCTGACCAGGGAGGTGGTGGTCTCTAGATTTTCTCCTATAAATGAAATATGCTGCGACGGCAATAAAGCAGATTTTTCTAAATTTAAGGTTATGCCCAACTTGGAACACAGGTTGATAGTGTAATCTCTGGCGCAAATTAGTTGATGCCTGTTGGTGGCAGTGAGGAGCCAGTCGTCCAGATATGGAAATACCCGGAATCCTAAACGTCCCAGGTGAGCCGTAACCACTGCCATACATTTGGTGGACACTCTGGGGGCTGTGGTGAGACCAAAGGGCAGAGCTCAGAATTGGTACTGACTAGCCCCTAGCTGGAAATGCAAGTGATCTCTGGATGACCTGGCCATTTTGATGTGGTAGCACGCATCCTTGAGATCTATAGAGCACATCCAATCGCCCGTTTCGAGAAACGGAAGTATCGATTGAAGCATGACCATCTGGAACTTTTCCTTTTTGACATAGGTGGTTAGTTTGCTGAGGTCTAAGATGGGCCTCCAGTCCCCTGTTTTCTTTGGAACTAAAAAGAACCTGGAGTAAGTTCCTGATCCTGTCTGGTCCGCCGGGACTGGCTGGATGACTCTTTTTTTCTAGCAGCCTTTGAATTTCTATGGCTGCTAGATTCCGCAGACTGGATGAAACGTCTGGGATTCTTGTACGAATGGAAGGGGATTCTGAAAAGGGAATGATGTAACCTCTGGTAATTATGCTTTTTACCCAAGAATCTGATGTAATTCCTAGCCAGGCATCTGGGTATAAAGCTAAGCGACCCCGACTGCCTCCAGAGCAGGATGGTCGGGCCTCCTCTCAGGAGCTCTGATTGGGCTTGCCAAGGAACTGCTCCCTGTCACCCTGGTTCTGCAGACCCCCTTTGCTGCCTGGGCGACGTGGCGACGTCTACCATTATACCCCCCTCCTCTGCCCCAGGAGGGGTGTTCACTACATGTGTTCTGGAAAGCTCCTTGGGACTTTCGGAACCACATTTTTCCGCCTTTCTGCCCTTTAGGGTATGGTCAGGTGGGAGTGGAAAAACTGACTCCTATGGCAGATAGTCTTTTCTTCCTGCTCACACCTAGTGAGTGTCTCCTTGACTTTACGCCCAAACAAGGAAGACTTGAAGGCTTCCGCAAAGGAGCATAAGTGCATCCAGGATTGTCTCCGCAGAGCTATCACTGAACCTGCTGCCTGGCTCGATCTATCGGCTGCATAAGAAATGAGCTGCATGGACAAGTTCACAATAGAATTAAGGGTGTTAAGCTGTGCCGTTACTTTCTCAGAAACAGCATCATCTGTTTTGCCCTGTAGAGCATCTCCAAGCTCTTTGAGGAGATCTTGTTGAAGACGGGTAAAGTGGGTTAAATAGTTGAGCAATCTCATTACAAATGTTGCAGAACTAAACATGCGTTTCCCATATCTGTCCATCATCCTAGAGTCTTTATTAGGGGGATGAACAGAAGTAGAGGTTTCTGACATCTCTTTCTTGGTGGCCGCAGCCACCACCATAGCATCTGCAAATGAGACATCCTCAGAGCAGGACTGTGGGGAACCTTCTGATTCCTCTAAGTCAGCGTCTGATGTTAAGGATTCCTGAGGGGAATCCAAATGCCTCCTCTTGCATAGTTTCTTTCTGGGGACTTCATCAGTGGGGGCATCTGGTGAAGTCTCAGTCAAGCAGCGGTCACCCAATGGGATTACCTGAGGCTCTGGGTCTCGACGCTTGGTGGGGACCTGTGGTGTAGGGACAGAACACGGCCCTTTAGTGGAGGAAGAGGAAAGATCTGGAGAGGTAAGGGTCTTAGCAGACATGACCCTCCTCATAGCATCGAAGGCACTGGTTTTCCGACCCAAGGACTCCACTGGTTCCGAAGAAAACAGCAACCTCTCAGGGACTGAAACCATGTGTTCTGAACCAGAGGACAGAACCGAGCTCATCTGCGCCGAAACCCCAGGAGGGAAAGTCAGAACCGAAGCATCGGTTCGACTCTCTCCCCCAGAACCAGAGAGAGAGTGTTGGCTCCGAGACTCTTAGATCAGAACCGAAGAAGTCAGGGTCGATGGGGCCGAGGGCACTGGAACAGACCTCGGCTCTGAGGGTTCCACCACTATCAGATCCTCTCTTTCCAGCTCTGAAGGCTCAACTGGCCTCGGAGGAGGAGCAGAAATCGTGGTGGGGGAGGGTCGTAGGCTTCGAAGTCAGCTGGGTCGAAGCTGAAAGCAATTTGGCCAGGGCCGGGTTCACCAAAAGTCTCTGCACCACGCGGTCCACATCGATGTCGGAAAGGGTACCAGAAGAACGGGTCGAAGGAGCCAAAGAAGCCACCGCCTTAAGGATCAGGGACTTTAAAATTTCCGACATCGGCTCCAACACTATGAGTTGGCTCTGAGGTAAGATTTTGGTGCATGGCGCAGAAGGTTGCGGAGCCGGCGACCGAGTCTTCCCAGAGGTGCTCGGAACAGAAGACTTGTGCTCCGATGACACCTTAGAAGACATCGACCCCTTCGAGGACTTGGATGTCTGGTCAGTCTTGTCTAATGCTTCTTGAAATCTGGCTTCAACAACCCTCTATCCACCAATTTCCTTCACCTTTCTAATAAAACTCTGGCACTGAAGGAATGGCAGAGTGAGCAATCCTCTTGCAAATGTAGTGGACCCAAGCAGTACACACAAGAAACATGGTTATCGGTGATGGACATCTTCTGTCCCCAGTCACACCTTTTAAATCCTGATTTTTGTTTCTCAGACATGATATAAAGAAAACACACGCAAATATCAGATCCCTGATAACAATGATGTCAATAAAGTCGAAAAACCACTAAGAGCTCCTTAGAAAGTTCAGATCCCTGAACTGCAAATGACTACAAGAATTATTTGACACAAAAAATGTTCAATACAACATTTCTATGAACATTGAGGGGATAGGGAATTAAATTTGACAGAGCCCTGTCAAGTAAATTCAACTCAAGAAAGTCTAAAGGCTTAGGAGCAACTGCTCCGAATTAGAAAGACAAAAATATAATATCCAGTTAACTCACTGAACAGCAATTACAAGAAATATGAGAAGTCTCACAAATATCAGATCCCTGATAGTCTAAAATAAGTAATTTTATATTCTTCTAAGAAGAAAAAAGGTTACTGGCCACAGCTTCCTCCGAAGATCGTGCGATCCATTGGAGCGGCAAACTAGATCTTGTGTTGGTAGAAGAGCATCATGGGATAGGAACTGTGCTTCGAGCTACTCAAAGATCTTGAACTTAGAAAGCAGCCGACTCAGAGCCGAACCCACGTGTAAAGAACAAATGGTGAGATTGAACAACTTCACATCATCTGATTTTACTTCTTTCCATTAATATGTATATGTAGAATTAATAACACTACAGCTTTAGCTATTAACATTCAGCAAAATGTAAGCACATTATATGTCAGAAGCAGCTCAATATATATAGCATTACTGTAGCTTGTTTCACCAATTCTTCACTGCTAAGAAAAGGAAGGTGTTATTTTGAGTATATGTCTCGCGTATATACTTGGGGAAAAAAGAAAGAAAAAGAAAGTACCTTTCTGTTTTCATAGACATCAGTGATGAACTTTGACCTAGATTTTCTTCTGAATAGCTCATGATAGAAAGCAGGGCAAGCAAGAATCCAATATTCTGACACATCTAGAGCATTCTTTTGTTCTCAAGCTTTCTGTAAGTGTTACTTGCTTCAAAAATGACCAGTGAACGAAATGTGTTACACAGCAGCAAACAAACCTTAATCTCCAGCACTTCATCCCTTCTAATTAGCATATTACTTAGAACTGACATTCAGTTTACCCAGCAATGCACATACTAAACAAATTAAACAAGTATAATAAAATTCTTAACTTATAAAAAGTTACCAGTTCTATTGCTTTTAATTTAATGACATTCTGTTACAGGACCTATTTATTTAAGATTTAGAAATACACTTAATATGTTTAGTTAAATGAAATATATTGTCTTGCACTGTAAATTTAGTAAAACAGTACAACTAACCAATTATATTCCTCACCATGAAAAATATTTTAGATTAAAATATAAATGTATACTGCATGTTTTGAAGCTTAAAGTTCAATATAAACCTTTTACTTAAAGGGCAAATCTATAGTTTCATAAAATAAAAGTCCTGCAATCAGAGAATAAAAATCACCTGTTTTAAGCTTTTTATAAGTTCATAGGTGTGTACTAGGCTAATGGCTCTGGAGCCTTTACAAGCCTAGCCCATAGGATTACCCTAGCATCGTGCCCCCTGACATTAGTTCCCAGTGCCTCTATTAAGTAAAGCAACTGGAGTAATCCCCAGGGAGAATTTTCTATTTCCCATCCACTCAAGATTTCTCTTGGAGGGCCAGTGAGATGCTCTGCTTGACATGTATGGAAGTCTATTTCCATAGCATGAGCAGTCTCTGGGTTATGAACCTGTCCCTCCAGCATGTTCTGTTGATTGTGGTAATGAGGTTGAGGTCTCTGGAGCGTGTGGTGCAGATGGATTGGGATTTTTTTAGATGTAGCATTTCTAACAGAGCTGGGTCAGGCATGGCTTTGCAAGTCAAGCAGAGACCAGCTCTAAGTAGACGATATGAGAGAGAATAGTTGGGAGTTTGAGTCTGTCCATATAGGACAAGTGTTTTAAGGGCTAGGATCTTCTTTGTGAGGTACTTTTGCAGCCTTTCCAGTTGTTGCAGGTGTCTAGTGAGGTACATGCCAAATGGGGCATTGTACTCTATGATTGGCCTAAAGTGTAGAGGGAGACAATGACCTCTTTCTTCCTGGATACAAAACCCTTAGTAATGAGATGTGCCATGTAGAAGGCCTTTCTGACCATAGTGGCAGTGTGGTGGTCAAAAGAGAGGTTGTTGTCAACCTGTGTTCCCAGATTTATTATGCCTTCTGTGTTCAGTGGACTAACATCAGTGTGGTAATTCATGGGAACAGAGTTTTTCTCAAAGGGGATGACAATTTTTAGTATTGAGAGTAAGGCTATGGTTGTGACACCAGTCGTTGGTCTCAGTGAGGCCTTTCTGCAGAATGTCAACATCACTTGTGGAGTTAATAGCTCCCAACCTGCAGTCATCTGCAAATTTTGTCAGCCAAAGACCCTTCGTGTTGGCCTGGACTTCAGAGTAGAAGATATCAAACAGG
The DNA here is from genome assembly GCF_019279795.1 of Protopterus annectens. Classification (NCBI taxonomy): domain Eukaryota; kingdom Metazoa; phylum Chordata; order Ceratodontiformes; family Protopteridae; genus Protopterus; species Protopterus annectens. The sequence continues at coordinate 939,030,993 of NC_056737.1, forward strand.
AGAGGACCCAGGACAGAAACCTGTGGGACACCACTCATGACTGGTCGGCACTCTGACTTGGAGTCAGTTACTTTCACACTGTGGGTTCTGTGAGCCAGTTTGCAACCACTTAGTGATAGAGGGGTTGATGCCTAGCTTAATGGGTTTTTCTATGATTCCCAAGTGGGGAATGGTATCAAAGGCCTTGGTCAGATCAAGGTAGGCTGTATGAATCACCTTGCCTTCATCCACAACTCTGGAGACTGACTCAAAGAAGTCAACCAGGTTGAGCAGGCATGACCTACCCTTCATAAAACCAAACTGTGTGGGATCCAGAGTTTGGAGATTCCCTGTATCCTTGTTTATTAGGTCCATGATGAGGAGTTCCATAGCTTTGCATATCAGGCTCGTCAGGCTAATGGGGCTATAGTTCCCAGGGTCTGTAGTCACTCCTCCCTTGTGGAGAGGGATGACTGTAGTAGTGCACCATTCAGTAGGGACAAAGCCTGAGGTGAGGCTGTGATTGAACAGATCCACACAGGTGTGGTGCCAGTTCACTCTGTAGTTCATGTAGAACACAGCCAGAGATATTGTCAGGTCCCATAAAAGCTGTATTCTTGGCCTTGGACAGTGCTGTTTTAACCTGTGCAGCAGTAATACTGTCTGGCAAATCTACTGGTATTGTGATTGGCCCTTGTGGGGTGGGGGGGGGGAGTGGGCACTGAATCTGTTGGCCAGTATACTGGCAATATCTGTTGGCTCGGGTATAGGAGGTACCATTGTGCAGTAGTTCAGAGCATATCTGGGTATTGCCATGGAGATTCTTTACATAACTATAGAAGACCTTATTACCATTTGATGACTGGGATAGTCCACTGGGCCTGGAAGAGCCCATTTTCAGTGGAGGCCTGGGGAGAAAAGATCCACAGGATATAGACAACTTTACAATAGTTATATAAAAGTAAATAAAGTAGTAGAACAATGAAAAATACAGAGATAATATACAATGTTAAAAAACGAAGAGACAACATTTCAAATCTTAGGTAATGATTTGAAAGTGAGATTCATGTAGTCTAAACATATTCAAAGTACAGGCATTTCAGATGGAAAAAAAACATGCAAGTAAAACATTTGTGTACAGATCCAAAAATAAATAAAAAGCTTGTTTTTTTTAAGTTAGAAATATGAGGAGAGGGACAGAGAGAAAGTGAGGTGGGAGAGGTAAAAGGTGGTATATAAATGGAGAAAGGGAGTGGGTTGGGGGGAAGTTTATGAGGTATAGGGTTGGGGGGAAGTTTGAGGTATAGGGTAGGAGAGAAGTAGAGGCAAAGGGTAAGGTAGCACAGTGATAGAAAGTTGAGGTATATAGTGTATGGGAGATGGTGTTAGAGTTAATGTGGTAGGGATACAGGTACATTCCCACTTTGAAAGAAGGTGAGATTGGAGAAGAATTTTGAAGTTTGAGTGGCGCTGAGTATTTTGAAGGGTGGTAGGGAGATAATTCCAAAGTTTAGCTAGGGAGCAGGATAATAGTAGGTGGTCGACAAGGCTTATATATGTTTAGAAGATTGTGGGTTTCTGATCTTAGAGAGCAGTTGGGAATGTAGGGGTTAAAGAGGTGGAGAGGGAATGTAGGGGTTAAAAGAGGTAGTGAGAGAAGGACAACTAGGTTTGAATATGAGCAGTAGTAAGTCTACGGAGTTTGAGGTAGTTAGGAGGTACAAGCCATTTCAGGGAGTGGAGAGGTAGAGGTAGAGAGAGAGATGCGATGAGTTTCTGGAGTTGGTGGCATATTTGGAGATTTTATTGCAACAGGCTTCCACCTTGGCCTGTAAGCCTAGCTGAAGATTAGTGACTAGGGGTGGCACTGTACATAAGAGAGGGAAGAAGGTAAGTAGAGGTAAGGGTGTCTGGTGGAAGGGGCAAGGTAATGATTGTGTCTATACAGGAGATCTAGCTTTTGGTGATTTTTTTGATATTAGTGTGGATATGGATGTCAAATTTTACATTTTCATCAATTATGACACCAAGCAGTTTGGTATGTAATACTATTTCTATGGGGCTGTTACTCTGAGCAGTCACTGTAAGAGTTTGTCTATATTGGTGTTTTTAGATGGGGAGAAGATTAACTGTTTTACTGGCATTTAAGGCGAGGTGATTACTATGTATCGATGATTCAGTATTAGAGTGGGCTAACAGTTTTGAGAAGTAGGTCAGAGTATGCTGTACAAATAATGGTCAAATTGTCAGCATAATGAATTAGTGTGGCATCAGAGAGAGACTGGTGGAAGTTGTTAATGAAGATGTTGAAGGGGGGGGGGGTAGGATGGAAGATCCAAACAGAAAAAAGCCAGCACCCAGGAGGATCTGAATGGTAATTCTTTATTAGAAAACTGAAACTAGACCGGTTTCAGCACTAAGCTTTCTTCAGTAGTACATTCAGTGGAGTCTGAAAATCATCATCTTATATAGCCTCAGTAAATAAATGTGATGACATAATTTCCTGCAGTCAAAAATCCAAAAAATGGTTAATATAAACAAAATTGTTATAGATAACAAAAAAAGTTACTAATTAGGAAATGACTTATTGGTATAAAAAAGCTACTTATTTCTCATTTGTGTTCATAAGAACTAACAAAGTAAAATGAAATGTGACTGGTTATATATGGATGCCTGAAAATGAGAAATAAATTGATTAATATGCCAAGAAGAAGAAACATCATAATATGCATACTGAGATTTAGGAAAATAAAGATGCATACATGACAATGTTACAAAAAGATAATGACTGGAAAATGCTTGGAAAAATATAAATCATAACTTGTCATTCAATCCCGGGGGGAAAAGCCCCCCAAGTTTGATAATCCATCTCCTTTCTTTTTTTTCCATTTGACAACTTGCTGCCTTTCAGAGAGGTAGCTGGTGAACCAGGTGATGGTGGGGGGAGAGGAGAGTTGGGATAATAGTAAGGGGTGAGAAACAGTATCAAAAGCTTTGGAAAGGTCAAAGAACAGAGTAAAAACTATTTTGCCATAGTCACAAGCAAGGTTTATGGAGTCTAAAAAGAAGAGAAGGGCAGTGATGGTACTATGCCCAGGGCAGAAACCAGGTTGTGTAGGGGTTTAGTAGGTTGTTTTGGGTCAAACAGGACATCATTTGGGATAGAACACATTTCTCCAGGATTTTTGAAAGTGAGGACAGGATAGCTATGGGCCAAAAATTAGAAGTGTCAGTGCTTTTGCCTCCTTTATGGAGCGGAATGATAAAGGTGTCTCTCCATAGTGAAGGGAACATATGATTCTAGTATAGTATGGGCAATGCTGTCTGCAGACCTGAGTATATTTATTTTAGGGGGGGGTTGTGCCCAGTGGTAGACCCTAACAATTTCATCATTGCTTGATTGAGACATATACATTTCCCTGTGTTTGTCAGTATTATGAGTGTCATGTTTGGAGTATGGTCTCCCTGCTACAGCTTCTGGTACTCTTTCAATACAAGTACCCTATTTGGAAATTTTCTTCAGGAGTCTGTTGCTGAGAGGATGAAAGACATGCAAGTATACAACTAAGACAAACTACATAAAGTATATAAAATAATACCGCTAACACTCCTGAAGTATCCTTCAGCAAATAGGCAAAGCCAAAAACGTGCAGTAGAAGAAACGGTGAGGATACACCACGAGAAGTCCAATGGATGAAAAAATCTTCCTTTATTCCAACGAAAACATAAAATAAAACAAGGATGAGCGCTTTCGCGTGCACCATGCACGCTTCATCAGATCTATTTAAAGTATGGTGATCTTCTCTTTATATAGTGTACATTAATCAGTAAAGAGAATCAAATCAGCAGATAAATATCTAATTATCCAATTAAAGGTGTTGACACCAATTAGAATTTTAAAGTGATCCAGTGCATCTCTCGTTATATCTTCTTCTATTAAAATCATAACAAATTTCTTATACATAAATTAATTAAAAACATCTAGAAATGACTAAAAATACAACTAAGAAACATCTAAATGATTTAAAAAATCCATTTAAAGAAGCAACATTTCTAATGTATTAAATTCAATTTGAAAGAATGTGTATGTAAGTGTACGATATAACTTGACCAACCATCTAAGTTATATCAAATCAACAGGATATTAAGTTGACAGCAGCATTTATAAATGTTAACATCACAATATATCGTGCATGTTGCGAACGTTATGGAATAGCATGACAGAATTGTTATATGTATTGATTATGTATATATACTTCGTACCTTGTTTTTATCTAGCATTATTAACTTACTGCTGATGAATACAATGTGATATTCGTCAATTGGAAGTTTATATGTAAATGAATGTGCAGCTTAACCAAACTGACCATCTAAATTTTATCATTCCAACAAGATGTTAAGTTAACAGCAGCATAACGTTGTGTCGTGCATATTGCAAGCGCTATAAAAAATATATATTGTAACAAAATTGCTGTAAATAGTAGTTAAATATATAGACTTCGTATTTTATTCTTCTCAGCAATGTTGTTTTACTGCTGATAAGTGCTATGTAATACTTGTCAGTTAGAGACGGTCTGTCTACATACAATAATCATAAATGTCTTTAGAACCACTATAGTTATGTAGTGGATCAGACAATCTATTCATGATATGGACCCAGGTCCTAACTGTATTTGGTTAATCCAGCAATTTAACTAACTGCTCCACAAAACGTCGTGGTTAGTGAGGTTATAATGAAACACACCTAACTAAACGAATAGGTATATAACTGAATAAATAGGTGAATCAATAAATACATCTTTAAATCTATATGCATAGTATAATGTTTAATATGTATAACAATTAATATATGACAATAAATGTGTAAAAGACAAAACAGCGAAAATCTGCAAAAACTAATTGAATGTTGAATAAACTTACAAAATGAAATATAATATGAAATATGGGGAGTGTGAAAATATGACATAAAAATCCATCATGTCTAGCGTACTGTAGCTCTATTCAGCATCATAAATCTCAAACATTGTTGAAGCATCATCTCATGTTTCATATATTAAATTAAATTTAATCCTAATGTTGTCGTGGCCAATTCATAATTTATTAACTCTCAGTTTATCTAAAATACAAATATTAAATATTGAATGTTCAATATAAAATATTCAATATAAGGTAATAAGTATATAATCAACTATTAACAACATATCTATGACAAATAGTGTAAAACAATTATATGAAACATCAATTGAGAACTAGTTTGATGGATTTAATAATATGTAACCAAATAAATAAATAAGTAATCTAATTCATAAGCCTCAAGCAATACAATTAAATAGGGCTTCAAATTAATGTAATATAACCCTTATATATACATATATTATAAAATTCAAATCTATAACAGAGTTTAGAATACATATCTATCAATACTCATAAGAAGCATTCATGTCAATAAACATCTCATCCTGGAATATTTAATACCAATTAAGTGTATAGTGGTATGTGAGAGATAATTCAAACTGGATCTAATCAATATATAGAATCCGATGTGAATATAAACGTTAATATTAATATTTGTTCATACATGAGGTAAAAGAAATGTATTAAAACTATAATCAAGCTGATGTAATTCATGTATAAATAATCTATATATAAAGTGACTTCCAAAAAATAATTTCAATATTGCAAATGCTAATCTACTAAATGTGTAAGTAGTAAAATTTGTAAGTAGTAAAATTTAACTTGTGACAAAGCCAGATTAGAAATAGTATAGTATGGGCAATGCTGTCTGCAGACCTGAGTATATTTATTTTAGGGGGGGGGGGGTTGTGCTCAGTGGTAGACCCTAACAATTTCATCATTGCTTGATTGAGACATATACATTTCCCTGTGTTTGTCAGTATTATGAGTGTCATGTTTGGAGTATGGTCTCCCTGCTACAGCTTCTGGTACTCTTTCAATACAAGTACCCTATTTGGAAATTTTCTTCAGGAGTCTGTTGCTGAGAGGATGAAAGACATGCAAGTATACAACTAAGACAAACTACATAAAGCAATGTTTGTTTGTATTTCGGCTTTTTCCTGGTAAGGGGTCGCCACAGCGGAACTCTGGTCCGCTAATGATTGGCAATAGATTTTTTACAAAATGCCGAGGTGCCAGCTCAACGCCCAACCTTCAATGAAGGCACACCCATTTACGCACGCATGTCTTTTGAATGCTACCCAACCGCAGGGAGGACATGCAGACTCCACACAGAAGGCACTCCCAAGCCACGCCGAGAATCGAACGGGAGAACCTCTTACTGTGAGGTAACAACGCTACCACTGTACCACCATGGCATGTAAACTACATAAAGCAATAGTAACAGAAAATACTGGGTCACAGAGGCCTGAGAGGGGATTGCTAAGAAAAACTGAGAACTGCTGTAAAGCCCAGCATCAAATACCACAAGTTCAGGTTATACTACAAGAGAATAACCATGTCAGCAGCCAGAATGCATTACAAGTTGAATATTTTACTGTGCACACTTTAAGAAATGGATAGATTGACTTAAACTCTGACCTGATGTGTGTACTTTTATTTTTATTCCTGGGAAATGCTATTCAGAAGTGGAGACTTGTATGAGGGAACAGTCTTAGTGGCACACCAGGCTGTGATTTGTCTGATGTCTACTGTCATGCAAGGCTAAATAGTTGAATCCACCCAAGCCGGAACTGCGAGACTGCAGCCCACCGAAGGAGGGGAGACGGGAGGAGCAACCCGGCCACGAATCGAAACCTGCAAAATGGCTCCCCGTGACGTCCCTGTCTCAGTAATTTGGTGACACTTTTGCAAGCCTCCCTCAGAGAATGTGTAGTAGGAACAACATTTGCAAAACTCAGCGCAGACCAGCCAGCGACACACGAGCTGCAGACCCCCAAACCTGGCAGGTTTTTTTTCCAGGTGTTCCACTCCAAGTGAATGGAAGTCCAGTCTGACAACAAATGGCAAGGCCATCCATTCCCACAATCCATGCACCATGGGACAGATTCAGCCTCCAAAGGAAATCACCGATATCTGCCCCCATTTGGGCAGACAAGAGCAAAAAAAATAAAACCAGGAATGAGTCCTTAATTTGCTGCAGGCAGCCTTGGGAGGCGCAGCAAATCACGGCAAGATAAAATGTGTTTTTTCATCGTTTGCCCATAGTGGTCCTTTAATAACTTAGATGCACACACAACATTTAAATGGTGGAAAGATCACTGTCTACTGAACTCATTTACATTTTAATTTTAGAAGCAGTTTTCCAGGAGTTTTGTTCACTCTGTTTCTTGAGGGCTATACTGTTCCTCTCCATTTCTTCAGTATTATTAAGGTTTTTATTGTTAACAAAAGTGGATGCTCACTCCAGCATATCAAATATTTTAGATCCTTCAGAAAGAAGTAATTTGATCTTTACAGGAAACACCAAAGTGGCTTTAATATTGTTCTTTTTAAGTTCCTTGATCAGTGATAAACAGGATTTTCTTTTATACATTACTTTACTGGAATGATCATTGTCAAATCTGACTACATGTTCGTCTATTTTAATAGGTAGGCTGGTCCATGCTGTTTTTAATATTTAATCTTTGTTGTAGGTTAGACATAAACTTGACAATAATTTAATGTGGTGGTGAGTTTTTGTTCTTCAAAGGTACTCTAAGGGATCTGTGTGCCCTTTCCATTCCAAAAGATAAAGTTTCAACTAGATTTAATATTTTATATAACCGGGCTGTTAAGAAGTTTATTATATTGTCTTCCTCATACTTTTCAGGTATACCATACATTCTAATGTTATTTCTTGTTAGTCTGTTTTCTAAATCATCAACTTTATCTATGAGACATTTATTTTTTTTAAAAGAAATTCAGTCAGAGACTCGCCTTTGGTTATTCTCCCTTTGTGGTCATTTAAAGCTTCTTCCATATTGTTGATTTGTGTACTTTGTTGTTTCATAAGAATTTCTAAATGTTCCATCTTCTTTCTGGTCTCTTCTTTGAAACATTCTATTTTGGTATCCAGTTTGTTTATTTTAAGTAATACATCCTATATACTAGATATTATTGACTGGATGTCTTTTTAACACAAGAATCCTGAGTGTCATTTCTTGAGTGGCTGATGTTAAAGTCTCCCCTCTCTTAACCAAGCAGTTAAAATTCAGACAGGAAAATTACAGGTTTTGAAAAACTTGAAGCTATAAATATTTTCTCTATTAGTGAATAAAAGTATCTAACAGGTATCTCCACATTTTAATTTTTGATTATATTTTCTGTCAGAGAAATGATATCAGTCACTGAGCTTTCACCAGTTTCTGATCTCAGCCATCTTGACCACGCCCCTCTTTCTTTTCTTTTTCTAAAAAAATGGTTGCAAAAATTGCAGTAGAAAGAGTTCTTTTCTTCAAATGATAGGTTATGCTTATTTATTTCTTGTCCCTAAGGAAAAAGGAGCAGTAGAGATGTATTCTGGTGCTTAACAAGCATTACAGGGTCAAAGGTTCAGAAGGGAGTACCACTTAAAGTCTCATCTCTCTTCTATCTCAAGGATACTAGATACTAAATTTGTCCGGAAGTGCTCCTGTTTGTATTTGTCATTATTTTCCTTACATAGACAGTAGACAGTTCTTCAAATTTCTAGTGAGCAACCATAGTTTTCATTTTGCAGTTTTCCCTTCTAATCTTTCCATGGCTCCAGAATAGTCTTGCTTGCATAGTTTCATCCAAAGTAACTCTCAAATTAAAGCATATTTACATACAGACCCATATGTGGATGAGTGATAAATTTACAAATTAAACAAAATAACTCATAGAAGACAGAAGTTGCATTGTTCTTTTTTTACATTCTTTAGGTTTCGCCATCTTCATAAAATGTTGCATGTCATGCCCTTTCAGCAGAATAGTTTTTTGAGGCCTTACTGGTGGCGGTGGTGCTGCGGTAGCTTTGTCGCCTCACAGTTAGACGTTGCCCGTTCGATTCTCAGTTAGAGCGTCTTCTCTGTAGCGACATGCATGAATGGTCGTTCCTTCGTTGAAGGTTCTGCGTTAGGCCCGGCAAGCCAGTACATAAAAATCTACTGCCAATCATTAGCGGACCGGAGTTCCGCTGTGGCGACCCCTAACCTGGAAAAGCCGAAAGACACAAACAAACAAACTGGCTAAGTCTTGACAGAATTATGTCACCAGATAAAATTCCTTTCTAGCTGTTCCTTTTTTTCAGTTGCATATGTGGTTCTCTTGTCAGCGAAAATCTTTCATTTAAAAATCTGCAAGTATTGTGCTGTAGCACACAGTACTTCTTAGGAGAAAATGTTTAGTTTTAACATTACTTAAGAAGTCTTTGGAATCAGGTGGACCATTTCTTGTAAAATGGGTTTCCTGTCATTTTCTCTCTTTTTTCAGAAAAATGAAGTGCTGGGAAAAGGCAGTTTAAAGTAATGAGGGAAACACTTTTATTTTATCATCTTTACCCCAGATTTGTAAGATGCATGCTTCAAATGGAGAGTACACTTGAAATCTGTATAAGTACAGAAGTTTTTGTATCTGTCTCAAGCTGAACTATGAATAAATATAAAGGAATTATAAACTATGGAAATTGCTTTGAAGGCGTTCAGAATTATGTGTTCTAAGACATTATTTTTCTAAGGCAGACATAAACAACTATAATTGGACATGGTGGTGAGTTTTCCTTCTTTTAAGGTGCTCTCAGGGATCTGTGTGCCCTTTCAATTCTAAAAGATACATTTTCAGGTAGATTTAATATTTTATGTAGCCAGGTTGTTAAGTTTGTTATGGGCCTTACTGGGTAATTCATTATGACAGAATTATGTCGCCAGCCAAAATTCCTTTCTAGCTGTTCTTTTTTTTCAGTTGCATATGTGGTTCCCTTGTCAGCAAAGATATTTCATTTAAAAGTCTTTCTCTGGATATGAATTCATGGCCATCTGTGTATAATGTTAAGTTGTCAATCTCGCCTTCATTCTTGCTGGATGGGTTCAGAGCCAAACCTCGGCTCCGACTCAGCCTATTACTAAAGCTCGAGAGCTGTTTTTACCGGCTCGAGGCTATCCTATGTCCCATAATGCTAGGCGTGATATACCCAGATCTCGTTTGCCGTTTCAGCTACGAGGTTGCATCTTTTTGCAGGCTCAGGTTGTATTAATATTTTTTCTTGGTTTTAGTCAGCTTTTTGGGTTAAAATATTAGCGATAGTATTTTATAGTTACTACCCTTTGGATCCCTGTTTAGGATTCCCTCTTAGGTAGTTTTGATACAGTTTTTTCCCCTCACCTAATAGTTAGGCCCTTGGCCAATCCTCTTCCATACTTATTTGTCTGTAGTTGTATGTGTGTGCCTAGTTAGATTGTATTAATAAGTGTGGGGTTTTGTTATATTATTCTGGTCTGTTACAACTTTTTTGTGTGTGTGTGTTTGGTGATTGTGACTAGACCTCCCTTAGTTGTCCTTGTCTGCCAGTCATCCCTTTTTCAGGATGTCTATAGACACTAAGGTCTCGGGCTTCAAGAAGTGTGACTCGTGCTGTCAGAAGATGTCTCTGACAGACGGTCACACGTCTTGTGTATATTGCTTGGGCCCTCTGCACCTGCAGGACTCTTGTTCTGTCTGCCATGCGTTCAGCCCAAGAGTCCTGCAGGAACGCAGAAACAAGCTTATTTTGAGAGGCTTGTTAAAGCCTGAAGGTTCCCCGGCTAAGCCTTCGCCTGGTAAACCTTCTAAGCCCGCCAAACCGTCAGCTCAGTGTTCGGAGCCATCGCCAAGTGGTGCTTCTACTACCACTGCATCGGTTCCGGCCGGAACCAATGATTCGAGGCCTCAGTCAGCTCCGACTCTGCTGTCGGTGCCGTCTTCGAGCAAGAAGCGTTCCAGGTCTCCTTCCCTGGAATCGGTCCATTCGGCTCCAAAGTCTCTCTTGTTATCGGAGCGGAGTCACAGGTCTCATTCCTCTCGGTCTTCCAGGCTGTCGGACCATGACCTCGAGAGGGTGGTTAGCAGACTACTTAAGTCGCAGGCACTGGCCCAAATGTTGCATAGCCCTCCTCATCAGGCAGTGGCTTTCACTACTTCCTCTTCGATTCCTCCTCCGACTCTTCCTGTGAGTTCGGAAACGGAGATCGTAGGGGTCGGGAACGTCGGAGCCAATACCACCCCTTTCAGCTCCCTCGTCGGCTCCGATCTCTTCTTTGGTTCCATCCTTGGAGGGATCCGGGTGCCGGGACTCTCTCGTCGGCTCCGAGGGGGCGAGTGGCATCGGACTCTTGTCCGACCCCGTTCTCCCTCTCGGAGCTTCGGCGCAGGTGAGTTCGGCCCCGACATCAGCCTCGGAGCCATCCCTCTCGGTGCCGGGAGGAGTCCTTGTCTCTTCGGAGCGGGGACCCCCTTCCCTGCCTGATAGGGGTGCCTTTGAGGTCATGAGGAGTGTGCTGGCCCCTGTGCCTGCTCCGCAGTCGGCTCCTTCGGCTCCTCCCTCTATGGTGCCTGCTTCAGTCTCTACCCGCTCTCTCGATCCCGAGCGTGGAGAACCGACGCTGCAGGTAACCCCATTGGGCGTATCCTCCTCTTCCGAGGCCTCCCCTGATCCTTCAGGGGAGCCCCCTCGAAAGAGAAAATGCAAGAGGAAGCATGTAGACTCCCCTGAGTCAGTCACATCGGACGCTGACTTGGATGACTCAGAAGGGTCCCCAAGGTCCCCCTCTGAGGATGTCTCATTTTCTGACATCCTGGAGATTCTTAAGCAGAGGGGAAACTGGTCTGCCCTTAACCCTTCTGAGGATGAGTCGGTGTACCTGGATGCGTTCGGTTCTCACCCTTCCACCTCCTGGGTGTCTCTGCCTTTCGACCCGCTCATGGATGTGGTGGCTCGAAAGGCGTGGATGGCTCCAGATACTATGGAACCAACTCCCCGGAGGCCTACAAAATTTATTACAGCCCCTTCTGACAAGCAGTTTCTAACTAAGGGCGTCCCTGTTGATGCCATGGTGGTGGCGGCCACTAAAAAGGAGTTGGCTGACCCTTCAGTACCTGTCCATCCTCCTAATAAGGAATCTAGGACTATGGACAGGTATGGCAAGCGGATGTTTTCCTCAGCGACCTTTGCTATGCGTTCGCTGAATTATTTGTGCCATTTCACCCATCTCCAGAGAGACCTTCTCAAGGAACTGGGTGATACCTTACAGGACCCATCAGCTGAGGAGTCTCAGGAAAAGATCAACTCCCAGCTGGGGACCCTAAACTCTATTGTCAACTCTTCCATGTGGCTCATTTCCTATGCAGCCGATGGAGCGAGTAGGGCTGCAGGCATGGGCATCGCTCTAAGGAGACATGCCTGGATGCGGTTTTGCAATTTTGCTGACCCCTTCAAGGCATCCTTCACTAACACCCCCTTTGATGGGTCTGCCTTGTTTGGACCTCAAGTGAAGGATACATTGACCAGGTGCGAGCAGGAAGGCAAGACTCTCTCTGCCATAGGAGTCAGTTTTTCTACCCCTTCTAGACCATACCCTAAGGGTCAGAAAGGTGGGAAAATGTGGTTCCGCAAACCTCAGGGAGTACTGCCTGACGCACGTGGTGAGCTTCCCTCCAGAGGCAGAGGAGGGAACAATAATAGATGCCGCCCGAGGGGGCGGGGGGGGGTCCGCAGAATCAGGGTAGCAGAGAATCCTTCTCTGACAAACCCTTCCAGCACCCCTGAGGAGCTGTCCGACTGTCCACCTTCGGAGGCAGTCAGGGGAAGACTATTACTGTACCCAGAAGCCTGGCATTCCCTCACGCAAGACAATTGGGTATGGTCGATCATATCCGAGGGTTACAAAATTGCCTTTATTCATACCCCACAACCGTCAAAATGGCCCCTTCCAGATGTTCCACCCAGTCTGAGGGATCAAGCAGCACTAGAAATTTCAAAGCTGCTAGAAAAAAGAGCCATCCAGCCAGTCCCAGCAGACCAGCAAGGATCCAGAGTCTACTCCAAATTCTTTTTGGTACCAAAAAAGACAGGGGACTGGAGACCTATTTTGGATCTCAGCAGGCTGAACAAGTCTGCTCAAAGAACGAAATTCTGGATGGTCACGCTTCAGTCCATTCTACCCTTCCTGGGTCAGGACAATTGGATGTGCTCTATAGACCTTCAGGATGTGTACTATCATATCAAAATGAACAGGCGCTCCAGGAGGTTTCTCCGCTTCCGGCTGGGAGCCAGTCACTACCAATTCAGAGCTCTGCTTTTTGGCCTCACCACAGCCCCCAGGGTGTTTACCAAATTGCATGGCAGTGGTTGCGGCTCACCTGAGACGAAAAGGATTCCAGGTGTTTCCATACTTAGATGACTGGCTCCTTACTGCCACCACCAAGAGTCAGCTACTTCATCCCAGAGATTATACCCTCCAAATTTGCAATGACCTAGATATCTCTATAAACTCCAAAAAGTCTGCTTGTCGCCTTGTCAGTCTATTACCTTCATAGGCGCTGTTTTAAACACTGTGGAACTGTCAACAAAACTGCCTGTACAAAGGATTTCAGACATTTAAGGTCATGTTCAAATCCTACTACAAGAGAGCAGAGTCCAGGCCAGGATTCGTACTAAAAACCCTGGGTCTCATGACAGGAGCTATCACATTACTCCCCCTAGCTCGCTTTCACATGCGGATCCTGCAATGGATGCGGTTTTCCCAGTGGTCCTTTCAACAGCTTCCAATGTCACACAGCATTCTAATCACTCAGTCATGCAAAAGACACCTTTCGTGGTGGATGGTCTCCCCTCAGGTTCTTCAGGGCAGACCCTTTGTCCTCCTTCCTCCTGTGGCTACTGTGATAACGGATGCCTCCTTGATCGGGTGGGGGGGGGGCATTTTCAGGGCAGGACAGTCCAGGGCACATGGCAGCCTTTCGAAAGCTACCTGCACATAAATGTCTTGGAAATGAGAGCGATGCTTTTAGCATTGCAGGCCCTTCAAGACTCTCTACCCACCGGGACTATTGCAATTCAGACAGACAATATGTCTGTAGTGTGGTACATCAACAAGCAGGGCGGACCCAGGTCCTACCCCCTATGTCGAGAAGCACCGACTGTGGCAGTGGGCGATCTCTTCTCAACGGTTTCTGGTAGCAACGCATATCCCAGGGAAGTCCAACGTCATAGCGGACAGGCTGAGCAGAGCCATTCTCATGCCTCACTAGTTGTCTCTCAACCAGCTAGTAGCGAAAAAAATTTTCAGGAGGTGGGGTCAGCCTTGCTGCGATCTTTTTGCAACCCCTTAAAACAGCAAGTGCCCAGACTTCTTCACCCTCTTCCCTCACCCAGGTCTTCCCCCCAGAGATGCTGTAGTCCACGATTGGCCCTGGGGTCTTCTGTATGCTTTTTCCCCCTTTCCCTTAATTACTCAGCTAATCCAGAAAGCAACTGTTTTGAGATCCAGAATGATCCTTGTTGCCCCTTACTGGCCTCGACAAATTTGATTCCCGTTCCTGCAACGTCATGTACTAGATCAACACTGGCATCTGGACCAAGCGCCAGATCTTCTGACACATCAGTCGGGCAGGCTGCATCAATCTCTCCAATCTCTCAACCTCACAGCTTGGTTGCTCCACTTCCAACCCTAGCCAGGCTTCCCTCAATCTCTCATTCAGTTCGTGACATCATCCTTACTTCGCACAAGTCTACTACCAGAAAGACTTATGCTAGCAAATGGAAGCGTTTCTCTGTTTGGGCAGGGGAGAAACAAGTTGACCCTTTTACAGCCCCTGTCCATACAGTCTTAGAGTTTTTGGCAGAACTTTTTCAAATGGGATCTTCAGCCACCATCAGAGTTCAGTTGGCCGCCATTGCGAATTTTCACGTTGGATTGTCAGAGACCAGCATTATTTCACACAAACTTTGTAAAGCCTTTCTAAAAGGAACCCTCTTACTTAGGCCCCCGGTAAAAGATCCTCCCCCACCATGGGACCTAAATTTGGTGCTGTCATCTTTAATTCTCCCTCCCTTTGAACCTGCAGCTTCCTGTTCATTAAAGTTGCTCTCTTGGAAAACTCTGTTTTTAGTAGCCATCACTTTAGCGAAAAGGGTATCAGAACTTCAAGCCCTTTGTGTTCGCCCTCCTTACCTTGTTTTTCACAAAGATAGAGTGTCACTTAGGACTAATCCGTCCTTTTTACCCAAAGTACTCTCTGAAAAAATCTGAATCAGACAATCGATCTTCCTGTTTTCTTCCCACTTTATACCAATAGGTCTGAACGGAAGTTACATTGTCTAGACGTTCAGCGTCAATTACGTTTCTACCTGGATAGAAACAAGCAGACGAGGAAATCAGAACAGCTCTTCCTGTCTTATGCGGAAGGGAAACAAGGCCTGCCAGTTTCCAAAGTAACCTTGTCCAGGTGGTTGACCTCTGTTATCATGTTGATTTACCAACTGAGGCATAAAGAGCTCCCTATTAAGCCCAGAGCTTATTCAACCAGAGCATTAGCTTCTTCAGTAGCCTTTCAGGCAAGATTGCCAATGGATTCCATTTGTGCAGCAGCCACATGGGCCTCTCCTCATACCTTCATTTCTCATTACAAGCTGGACATGAACTCTAGAAGTAGGGCTGATTTTGGTTCCACTGTACTCAAGAGTTTGTTCCATTGAGCCACCCAGGACTAAGGTGCTAGGGACGCTGTCCCATCCAGCAAGAATGAAGGCGAGATTGACAACTTAACATTGAGAAGTTATGTACCTACCATAACGTTCCATGTTAGTTGTCGTCTTCTTGCCTTCTTTCTTGCGTCCCACCCTCCATCCCCCTAGCCTGGCAAGACTGAGAGTATCTTCTGAGGTTTGTTATCATGAGAGTTATCTCCTTAGCTACTCTTTCCTTTTCTTGGTAGCTCTTATAAGAGTTTTGTATACCTAGATGTATTTAGGTATATATATATATATATATATATATATATATATATATATTCTCAGTCATGGTGGGGACATGTATGTCCATAGTGTTAGCTATCAAACGAGATCTGGGTATATCACGCCTAGCATTATGGGACATAGGCTAGCCTCGAGCCGGTAAAAATAGCTCTCGAGCTTTAGTAATAGGCTGAGGTTCGGCTCCGAACCCATCCAGCAAGAAAGAAGGCAAAAAGAAGACAACTAACATGGAACGTTATGGTAAGTACATAACTTCTCATTAATTCCTATCTCTGTAGTTGACAGAGTTCTGTTGAAACTATTGAAGCAGGAGGCTCAGATGATTGTGATAGTTCCATTCTGGCCGAGACACCCATAGTCCTGTCATCTTTACCTTATTGTCTTTGTTGCCCTCTCATGCAAGATCTCTCTTCTCAGCAAAAAGGAACATTCTTTATCCTGCATTTCATTCTCTTTATCTCAGGTGTAGGTGCTTAATATTTCAGTACTCAATACCTGTGACTTCTGATTTGATATTCTCTCAACACTGTCCACTCCTTACCTCATGTTCTCCCTCTCCCCAGTGTTACTATTACTCAAAAAAAAAAAAAAAAAAATATATATATATATATATATATAAAGGAAATCTCATTTGTTCATAACTATTATTTTATATGTACACAGTACTAATTTTATTTTTCTCACAGTGATTTTTACTGAAATGCTTGTGTTTTTTTTCGTTTTGAACCCATATCTACTAGAAAACTGTATTGAATACTTCCTTGTATAGACTAGATGATGTGTATTCTGCATCTTACTATATGTATACTATTGTACTATCTAATTATTTTTTTTTTTAACATTTCTGTGGAACTTTTCTCCCTGGGCCTCCACTGAAAATGGGCTTTTGACCCAGTCGGATTTTCCCTGTAAATAAATGTAAATAAATAAATATTAATAAATCTTTGGATGAAGCTAGAAAGTAACATTTTTAAAAATCTTACTTATTAAAATTAGATTTTTTTTTTGTTATAAAGATAACCTTGTTTCTTAACAAAAAAGATTGCATTTGCTCCTAGATTTGTTTTACCTTGTCCAGCAGAGATTGGATTACTTGGTGTATTTTCACTGCTGTGTTCTGATCTGTTTGCCTCTCTGCTTAAAGGGTGTTTTTCATTTTAGATATGCTAGGAGGAACTTGACTCTTTAGGATATTGATTTTGTTTTAGTGGTGTTTACTGAACATCCCTTTGTGCAGATTTATTCTGTCCCTTTATAATCTCTAACTAGAAAAATAGCCTTACTGCTTGCTAAAATGTAAGCTAAGAGAGTTCCTTAGCTACAGCATGTTACAGTATCTGAATATAATTCTGCGTTCCAAAATGATGATTTTCTTACTGCTGCTTCCAGTTATCTGCCTAAAGTAATGCGATACAAGGATCTTAATAAAAAAGTTCAGTGGCTTTACTGTTGTCTGTATCCCCAGAATCTGGTGTAAACAGCATGCATAGTATGGCTTCTCATATAAGGTTATGGGTCTATATTTCTTAGGCAAAGCCTTTCAAAAATTTAGACAACTTTTCCCTTTTCTTTTTAACTCAAAATATGTTTGGTACAGCTGTCTCATTACCAGGACAAAGTTATTGGCTTTCAGTGTGTATTTTTTCCTTATTATAACAGTAGACAAACCAATTTCAGTTCAGGTCAGTGTTTTTTTAGGGTTGCTTCCACTTTGGATGCTGTGTTTAGGGAAGTTTGTGATGCTGACATTTGTGAGGCCAAGTCGTGGTTTTCTATGTATATTTTCATTAGACATGAGGGGGTGAGTTTGCTACGATACTTTGTTTGG
The DNA here is from genome assembly GCF_019279795.1 of Protopterus annectens. Taxonomy (NCBI): domain Eukaryota; kingdom Metazoa; phylum Chordata; order Ceratodontiformes; family Protopteridae; genus Protopterus; species Protopterus annectens. Next base: position 939,048,725 of record NC_056737.1, read on the forward strand.
GGTAATGGTGGCATATGCTGCTTCCTCCTTGTAGTATTCATAGCCTAGAATTCTATATAATGGTGAGGAAGTACCAAGAAGAGATAAAATAAAGAAATACTTCAATACAAATGTGTGCATGATTCCCTGTAACAATAGATGGTCGATATCCCTTCTCACTTTTTGATGTTACAACCCCCTTCTGTTCCCCCGGGTTTATGTTTTTGTCTGATTTTTCGCTGTTGGTTTGTTTGTTTGTTTATTTATGAATGTATGACACACTATGGGGCTTTATTTTCTGTGAAATCATGAGGTGTGGTCAGTGATATATGCTTTATTAGGAGGAAGCAACAAGTCTATGATGTGCTTTATCTCTGCAGGGAATCATTAGAAGTACAGTTTTGGTTCAGCCCTTGAAAGCACAATAAACTTCACATGAGCTAAATCACTTCCTGTAAAACTTGGTAGCTTATTTTTGACCAATCAGAGAGTCAGGCTAAGACTGGTGGGTGGTCAGTGTGTGCTTACTCCTTTTAACTGCCATGGTACCAGAGCTTAGTTTTATGTTTTCAGTGCTTACAAAGTACTGCTAGCCTTGCATGCTGCCTGTTTTTATATGCTGCCCTTAATGAGTGCCTGTATAATTAGAAGCTGACAAAAAATTGCTATTGCTTGGAAGACTGAACTGATAGATTTCTAGGGGGTAAACATAAAGATGACCAGTTACTGAAAAGACAGAAATAAAATTAGCTGCCTGCTATTATGATGAGTACCTCATCTATCTGTAGTATTTACTACAGCAGCCAAAGCAGCACATCGATTTAACAGTTGTGTGGAGGGAGTATAATAAAAGAGTGGTATGCCCAAGGTGAGCAACAAACATAAGGAAGTTGAATAATGCTTGATTAGAATATGTAATACTGTACCTGTTGCACAGCTATTAAATAATGCCAAAGCAGTCACATCAGGTTTTGGATGAAGGATTTGGTGTTGAAAATAGAAGTAACACTTTTAACACATTTAGAAATCACAGTAATGAAGGATGTCTGCTGGGAGCCACCTGAACAATGTTGAAAGGTTGCACCAGGATAGAATTCAAATTGAGATGTTTTTAACTGTTTATTTCTTAAATGTTTTTTTTTTGTTACACAAATTGAACCACATACATAAGGAAAACCAATAAAATAACCAGCAGAGAATGAAGTACTATTAAACAGTCAACGTACAAAGACCACCAGAAAAACAATTTATCTAAGTGCCTTATTAGTATAGTTGATATACTAATAGATATTTTCATTTATCTGGAAGATCTGAAAAGTTCATATTCCAAATATAAAACAAAGAAAGAAAACTTAAAATCAAGTATTCAAATTCAAAGGAACTCATGGCCCTCTAACAGCTTTGGTTTTAATATTTGTCCTCTTAAATGAAATGCAAGACAGTTAATAAGAAGTAGTTTAATAAAAAACAACATACAGGCCTTAAATCCCAGTTCACATTGTTCCCATAAACAGGCAGAAATTGTTAATGAACAACCAAGAAACTCATGGCCAATAAAATTCAGTCTGCTTCCAAGACATCCAAACCATTCTGTCAAATGGAGTGCACTTCCTAAGGAAAAGTCGCATAAGGATGAAAGCAGCAGATAAACACCATATGATGCACTGTCAACCATCACTTGAAAGCTCATACCAGGTTTTAATAGAAAACTAACGTAAAAAATGCATCCTACTATATATACACTGCAGCACTGTAGCAAATACTTTTGGAAGACAAGTCACATCATATCTCCTATGCAGCAAAAGTCCAAATAAAATGCAGGAATGCCAGAGCAGCCCAGAGAAAGTAAAGATGTGTATAACACAATACCAAGAACAAATGCCTGTAAAGTATTTATATAAGTGTTCAAAAACCTTGATGAGACAGGTAGACAGTAAAATATCCAGTATTTTATCTGTAAGCAACAAATAGCCTCCAACTTTGGACATCTGGTGTCCATGTGGATTGTAAATTAGATTCATTTAGAGAATTGCTGATAGCTAGTATTGTGCATGATCACAACTTTGTGCAGAATATTGGAGCAGTTATGCTGTCATGTCAGATATATTTCAGTACTGTGATTGGTTACCTGCTGGAGTAGTTACAGGCATATCTTTTTGGACTTCACTAGAGTGTTTGACTCAAAACCACAAAAAATGCATAAGTAATTGCAGAAAGTGAATGTAGTTGGTAGCTAGTATTCTGCATGATCACAACTTCATGCAGAATATTGGAGCAGTAATGCTGTCATGTCAGATACATTTCAGTACTGTGACTGATTACCTGCTGGGCAAGTTACAGGCATATCTTTCTGGTGTTCACTAGGGCTTTTGACTCAAAACCACAAAGACTGCACAAGTAATTGCAGAAAGTGAATGTAGTTACAGTGTCAGTGGCTCAACAGGTAGCACACTCACCTTTGGTGCTGGAAGACCAGAAGACTGTGGGCTATGTTTCCACTCCAGATAAATAAAATTCTGACAGTGCATTGTAGTATTAGGAGATTCTGCATTTTTTTTTTTAACAAGAGACATCTTTATTAAATTATCATGTATGACATTGGTCATGTTACATTTATATAAATGACAGTAAACCATAGTTACACAATCTCAGTTGCAAACATTATACATTCCAAACCATGAGACACAGCTGTAGCTGCAAACATTATACATCACTTTTAACTTATCCAGTCATTGTTAGTCAACCATTACATAACTCATTCAAATCCTGCCTTCTTTTAAACCTCATTCCTCCTCTGCATATATTGGTCCAACAGTTCCCATTTTTCCTATCTGATTTGCTTTTACCCTTTTCCAAAGATTCCAGGTCCAGTTGTTTTAACTCTGTTACTGTCCTCACTACTTCTAATAAAGTTGGTTTAGACTTTGATTTCCATTTTCTAGTGATTGCTTTTTTGGCAGCCATCACAATTAGACTCGCCAAGGCTTTACTATGTCTAGGCATTTCCAAGTTTTAGGAGCTGCTGCATTCTTGAGTTTACTGTCCTTCAGATGAGGCGTTAAACTATGAACTTGTCTGCTTGAGTTGCTAGTAGCTCAGGTGAATGTAAAAAAATAACACGGTATCTATCAAAAATAAGAGAGGAAATTCCCTGATGCCCTGGCCAAATTCCCTCTAGTAGTGTAAATAGCACATCAGATCTCCCCTGAAAAAAAGCTTCTAGGCTAGTTGGACTAATCTGCTCAACAAAGGATAAATGCATTTTAAAAAATAAAAAAAATAAAACTTATGACTTGGATAACTAAATTACAGGTAGGGAGCATATTGTTATGGTAGGTTTGAGGTGGGCCAAGAAAATTTCCCTTTTCCCTGAATCTTTTGATTTTTGGAAATGTACAGAGATGAGCAGTTGCTCCACTGTTGTTTATAGCTTCTGTACAGGAGAATGTAGGACCCATAACAGTGTAAACCAATGTGCTTATAGAACTTAAACAGTGGCTTAACAGACAGTAGGATCTGAAAAAAACAGGGTTTGAGTAGGCTGGAATATTGGTCCCAGAAATGGCAGCTTAGGTTTATTGAGAAATTTATAAGGTAATGCATTTTGGAAAGAATTCTAGAAAGTGTTACTGCCTGAGTGTCTAACTAAGCAAAACATGGGATGAAAAAAATATGGGAGCAGTTATTATTCTTTAAGTGAATACTTTGAAGCAAAGTGAAAGAAATGAAGGAATATACTTGCATGGATGCTGACCCTATTCAAGCATGGATACTGGAGCTACCTTGCAGGCTACATTGGAGAAATATGGGTAATAATGCAAGTTTTTTGATATGGTTGACATCTTCTGAAGTACTATATGTGTTCCTTGAGATGCTGTATAAAAAGTGTATTTATTTAGCAGCATATCCAGAGAAGACATAGAGAAAGATAATGAAATATGTTTGTATGTTCATGTTTTTTGCTTTGAGAAAATTATGTGGTAGCTAAATGTGGTTAGAAGAAAAGTTTATGTATGAGATAGCAGGCATACCTGATTTTTTGAAATGGTTTATGCTGAGACACTCAGTCAAGGAGATCAATTATTTTTGTAATTTGCTTCTTATCCTATAATTCCATATGGGAGATTGTATTTCCACAGAAATTCTTAATCTGAGAAGTCAGTATAATGGCCTTGTCATTTGGCAACTGGCATTACCATCCCAGCTCTTCGTAATTAGACAACACCAGAAATGGAATGCCTTCTCAGTCATCTTGACTCATAGGCTGGCTGCAAAAAGAGAAGAGAGTACCGTTGTCTGTTGGTGGAAATAAGTCCTAATGGCTGACTGTTTTTCCTCACAGTAGAATACATGGACTTTCTAGACCGATCAAAATGCAACTGGTTAATCAGGCAGGTATTACACAGTCAGAAAATATCCAATTGTCAGGCAAAAAGAGACAGAGATGATATGTTGTTGATTACTGGTTTGTAAAAACTGGTTGATAATAGGGAAGAAAAATGGAAAGAAGGAGAGGGCATACTGAATTTGCTTTTCGATGAACCCAGCAAAAAAATGTAAAAAACTGAAACATATTACAGACACAGTTCATTACTGGTTATGTAGAAAATCCTCTACTGAAGTAAGTTAGAGGGCTGTGGACCTTGTAACTTATCTTCATTGTTGTTACTTTCTAACAAAGGTTACATAGACAAACCATTCAAGAAAAACTGCAAGGAAGACTCAGCCAGCCAAGTTAGATTCTTCACTATGTAATACCTTAAACCTACAGCGGAGGCCCATAGGATGTATGCACATGACCCCTTAAGCACATACCAGTGTTTTAGCTACATGGTTTCTGAATGTCTGTGACTTTTATACTTATGTAAAGTCTTTATGGGTATAACCAAGCCAGTAAAACCAAACCCCATTAGCTGTAGACATGTCATGTTTCAGACGTTTTGTGATTTCATCAGTACAGCATAAGTAGATTGTTTGGCCATGCATTTGACTCACAGGACTTAAAACCCAGCTGACGCCCATATACATTAAGGTGCCCACAAAATATCCCAAAGAACATTCAAGCAAAGGTTATAAGGTTGCACAGACAAAACATTCAGTAAAAACTGCAAGAAAGATTCATCCAAGTTGGTCTTCAATGTGTAATACCATAAACGTACTATAATGGAGGATGATGGCATTAGATACTGTATTTTCTGCCCATTTCTGATGGATTCAAGTGATGGGTTTCAAATCCAACCTCATATCAGATTTTGGCTGCTTTTCCCAGACTTGGGATCCATAGCTAAGGCTCCTCCTCTTACCCACAATCCCCTACTGTCCCCAACTTTACCCGAGATCTCATTTGCCAGTTGGCATGTCGGTTACAAAGTTGTGTTCATCTTGAACTATGGCATTGTCTCAAACCAAACCAACTCTGATTTCTTCAGAGCTGGAAGGATCTCAGAGCAGAAGTTTTATTGTTGAGCTTGAGGGTAATGGTTCAACTCTGAAGCTTTTGCACTGGGCCTTGGCATTATATAGCTTGGTTCTAGTCTCAGAGCAGAGTCTGGGTGGTGCTCTTTGTCATGCTAGTGTGACAGCTTTGACTCCTATCAGAGTGATCTTGGGTTTCTCCTTGCCTTCTGCCTTCAAGGCAGTGGAAGATGTTCTGTGCAAGGCAGGAGAATGGACATCTAAACCCCTCTTGGCTCCACCCAGTCCACAACTGATAGCCCTGGATCCTGATCCTGCACAGTCTATCCCATTGAGACATCCGGTTCATACTAGCCTTAAGTCAGTCTTCATTTAAGATTCCCTTAAGACTTGTAAGTCCTCTTCAGACTTTCCATTGTAGAGGCTCCTTGGAAGCATAAGTGTAAGAGGAAACATACTGACTCTCCTCCAGGAGTCTTTAACAGAAGACACATATTTCAATGAAGGGTTAAGGTCTTCCAGATCACCCCTTGAAAACATCTTCTTTTGGGAGATCTGCAAGCTTCACAGACAGAAAGAAGGTTGGTCTTTTGAAGCCCCTTCTCAGGAGGAATCCATGTTCCTTTAGGCTGTTGTTTCTGGCTCATGTACTCCAACAAACAACCTGAAGAGATGGTGGATTTAATTTCGCACCAGGAATGGAAGGGACCGAACTTCACAGAACCATTCCCCAGAAAACTGGACAAATATCTTGTTGCCCCCTAAGGACTGCTCTCACTGGAGCAAAAGCCTGGGGCAGTCATTAAGAAGGAGCTTGCAGAAGAAACCTCATCTGTCCATCACCCTTACAAAAAGTCAGTGGGCTGTAGACTGATTTGGGAAGTGAATTTATGCTTCAGCTATCTTTGCATTAAGGTTGCTGAATTAATTGGCATACATTTCTTGGTCCATGTTTGCTGAAGACAGGAAAACAGTGGATATGCAGCTGGACAGCCATCAGCCCCTTTCAAATAACTCCATGCCTCTCATATCCAATGCAATGGAAGGTGTTTTGAGAGCCTCAGGAACAGGCTTTACAGTAAGGAGGCATGCATGAATGCATTTACGTGAATTTGCAGAGTCCTTTAAGACATCTTTAATCAACCCCCTGTTAAATGGCTTGACCTTGTTTGGCCCTAAGATCATAGACACTCTGTCCAGGAGTGAACAGGATGAGGAAATTCCTTCTGCTTTAGGCATATGTTTTTTCTATCCCCAGAGGACTTTTTATAGAAACCAAAAAGGGAGTAAGAAGCTGTGGTATAGAAATTCCCAAGGTTTTTCTCAGGATTCCTCTGGAGATAGATCCCTCCTAAGGCAAAGGAGGGTATTCTAATGGTAGATGTCACCCTCATGCCAGAAGAGGTCCACAGAATCAAGGATTCAAGAGCCCTTTCTTCGAGAGGCCTTTTCAGCACTCCTGAATGGTTGCCTAAGTGCTGCACTCTAGAGGCATTTGTCTACGCACCAAGAAGCCTGAAAATCCATCACCAAAGATGTCTAGATGTAGACAGTAATTACCAGAGCCTATTTCATTCCCTTTTTTCTATCCACCCCTTCTGTGAAAGAAACTTTCCAATATGCCACCCTCTCAAAGAAAAGCAGCACCATTAGAAATAAAAAAGCTGTTAAACAAGTGAGTCATCCAAGAGGTCCCACAAGACCAGCAAGGGCTCGGAATTTATTCCAGATTCTTTTAGTGCAAAAAAAGAATGGGAGACCTCAAGCCAGTTTTGGACTTCAGTCACTTGAATCAACGTGAAAAACACAACATTCTGGATGGTCATGGTGCAGTTTATCCTCCCCCTTCTGAGGACAAATGACTTAATGTGCTTGATAGGCTCCCAGGATGCATACTACCATGTCAGAATAGACAGATGCTCCAGGAGGTTCCTTCACTTCCAGCTGGGAGACTGTCATTTTCAGTTCAGAGTCCTGCCATTTGGTCTCACCACAGCCAGCTGGGTGTTACTCGAATGCCTGCCAGTAGTTGCAGCTCATCTCCAACTGCAATGGTTCCAAGTGTTCCCCTATCTAGACAACTGGCTGCTTACCACTCATATCAGGTCTCTGCTAGTTCAGGCCAGAAACTATTTGCTTGATCTATACTCCAACCTGAGAATTACAGTAAACCAGGAAAAATCTCATTTGGAGCTCATTTGGACACAACCATTCAGTTTGCAAGGGTACCAGAGAACAGGTTACTCACTTTAAGAAATCAGGCTCAGCAAATCCTTTCTTATCAGACACCACTTGTCAGACTAGTCCATCAACTACTAGGATCAATGACAGCCTCCATTACTTTGGTCCTCTTGGCAAGGTATTGTATGAGAGTGTTATAGTGGTTCAGTGATCCAACAGATCCCATTCCATGACCCTTCCAGTCTGCTTAACAAGGATCTGCAGAAATCATGCAATGTGGGGGATACATTCTCCAGAAGTGTTCTGGGGCCATCCCTTTGTTCCTCCCTCTTTTAAAGCCACAATGGCCATGGATGCGTCCCATCTAGTGTGGGGAGACATTACCTGGGAAAGATAGACCAAGGCACGTGATCCCCATCAGAGACCACTTTTCACATCAATGTCTTAGACATGAGGGCTGTCCTCCTAACATTGCAGGCTTTTCAGGATGTCCTGCCTCTAGGGGCGATTTCTGTCCAGACCAACAACATGTCAGTAGTCTGGTACATCAAAAAGAAGTGATGTGAGTATCACAGTAGGTGATATCTTCCAACTGCTTTCTGATAACAATGTACACACAGGGAAAGACCTACATTTTAACAGACATGTTGAACAGATCTATTCTGCCACCTCACCAGTGGTGTCAAACTCCAACAGTGGTGACACAAATTTCTAGTTTTTGGACAAAACCATTCTGTGATCTTTTTGATTCTCCCATCAATTCTAAATGCAGCAGGTTCTTTACTGTTATCCTTCCAGTGCAAAATTTATTTTGCTCTGTCATGCTGTCTTCTGATATCTTGTTTATGGTAATACATATTTTTAATTAATGTGCTGGTTTTGCAGGATTGAAAGGCAAACCTGTTCTGAGGTAATGTTGGGGACAGGAGGAGATTAAGGGGAGGAGGAGGAGACTGAGTTACTGTTCCTAAGTCTGTAAAAAGAGGCCAAAGTCAGATCCAAAACCCATTAGTTGAGGATGGACAGAAATGAACAACACAGATCTATATGTACACAGTATTTCAGCTACATGATTTCTGAATGTGCATGACGTTTGAATCATTTTTGTTAGTTTGAGACCACTTTATTCTCTGAATGAGAGCAATACATTTACATCATCAACAGGGGCGGCCTTAGCTGAAACAGCGCCCTAGGCGAAGTACTGCTCTGGCGCCCCCTTAAGCCCCACCCACACCATAATCAAGGAACACCCCTATTTGAGCCACAGCCACGGATGGGTCACCCCCACATAAGCCATTCCAGTTTTCAACGTTTAAATGCATGGAAAATCAGAACCAGGTTTTAATGATTTTGTTCTGTAGTCCCTAGCTCAACAGAGATGAAAGCGCTTAACTTTTTAATAAAGAAAACCTTATTTTTATTGGCTGTGTGAATTTTGAGGACTGCATCACTCCAGGAGGTTTTTGGCTTCAAGTATTATTTGGCTTCATGGGTGGGTGATGCTATTCATTTTATGGAGTTAGTCTTGGCAGAAAAAAAATAAAATACCTTAGTTAAGCATGACATAGTTATAAAGCCAGAAGAAAATGTCTTACTGGATCCCTGAAGCTTGACAGGTGGTATCACTGGTGTTGGAGTAAAAAATGAATGGCACCATCACACTTTGCTATGACTTCTGTAAACTTAAAAGGTCTCTAAAATAGAAGCGTAGCTAATGCCTAGAAAATATGAATTGGTATAAAGGTTAGGGAAAGCACATTACTTTATGAGGCTCGACGTAAACAAAAATCTTACAGGCAGTCCCCTCTAACAGAGCAAGTTGAAGAGCAGACATCTTTCTCTACCCTAGATAGACTTCAGCAAAAAGTGTTTTTTAGTTATATCGGGTCTCAGTCACATTTCAAAGAATGATGTTAATTTACAGTAAGGACTGAGAGTTCCACCTGCTAAGGATACAGACAGTTCTGGATTCAATCTAGCAAAGGATTTGAGGGTCAGCCCTTCTAAATGTACAGCTGGAATGCATGAAGCCTCCACAAGGTACGGTCTGATGAAACTTCAACTGGGGAAAGTACAGGCTACAAGAAATTGCTCAAGACCACACATAAAGAAGCAAGTAAGAGCTTTTTATGGCTGTATAATTATTGCAGAAGATTTATGCCTCACTTTGTCATGATAGCATGCCTAATAACATAGCCGCGAGGCATTTAAATACTACATACAATGATGCATTTTCTACCCTGTCACTCCTAGTATATGCATGTGCCCCTTTTAATAAAAAAATGCATAAACCAAGGCCCAAAAATCTATTGAATCTCCAGTGAAGTCAGGGTAGGCTCCTGAAGTTGTGTCCAAGTCTATGAATGCGTCTCTTTCCTATCCCTGCTTTAGTGTCATTAGTCTCAAAGGTTTACAGACTTCTGTGTTGGAAAAATATACAATTATAACGTAAACAATAAACATATAGGATACAAAATGAAAGAAATAAGAGGAAAATGCATCAGTGTTACTTGAATCTTATGACACGGTGCAAAAGGTAAGTGTTCCATCTGTGGCAAAACAATTTATATGGATGCAGCGTGATAAATGAAAGAACTCTGATTACGTGCTAGCTCTTCAGCCTAAGACAACCCAACCATTTCTCTACTGACCACAGGCTTGGAGGGATGTTAATGGCTTGTCTCGCCTCTGTGCCCTGGCTTCTCTAGTCATTTGACTCCTGTGTCAAAAATGGAGTAAAGGGTTATGTGAAAACAAGTGCATAAACCCTAAAAAGTTGTAATGTGTATGGCCTGTGTTGCATTAGAAACAGCCTTTAGTAGTCCAAAACAAAATGTGAGCATAACCTGGACCAGTTCAGTTAAGCAGGACTGAATTAGGTGCAATTGGAAACTTGCCCCAGATATAAAACTCTGAAAAAAGTAATAAAGCAAGGTAAACTGAAAGATGCTGTAGAAAAAAATCTGTTGATGCTACTGTTTGAAAATATATTTTTGCTATAAAGAGGGTGAGAGCTGCGTGCTCTTTGGCAAAATTACAGTTCTGTTCTAAAAGGTAGACTAATTTAATTTACCAGTTTCTGAACCTTGTTGGTGCCCAAGACCATGGATTTGGATACACAGAGCAAAGGACAGTTTAGTTTCATACTAGGAAAAATATAGTCTGTTCAAGACATATTACACTAAAAAACACATTGTTTTCGATTATTGCTAAAATAAAGCAGTTTTTATGCTAAAGTTGTTTTAAGCCTTGGAATGAAAATACTTTTCTGCTTCTTTTTGAAAGTTCTTGGAGTGCAATCTCTTCTATTAACTAGAACATTCTTTTCTATTACCTGCAATAAGCAGCAGATTGGAAAACTCTGCTCTGACAGTATGAATTTGCCATGTCTGTAATAATATCCTGATGTACTGAAATCAGATTTGCAATCATCATACAAAGCTCTTTATGTGCTTATCAGAAATAAAGATTTCTTAACACTCCAGTCAATAATACAAAGTTGGTAACAGGACTGAAGTGCAAATTTTGTGCAACCAGCAGAGAGAAACACCACTTAAACCATCTCTACTATACTCATTTTTCTTCTAACACTGACATTAGAACTATGTAGGAGCACATTATTTTGCATGGTGAAGTGCTAAAGGTACAAACCCACTGACAATATGGTGAAGATAATATGATGGGACGGTTTCAGGCATTGCTAATCCCGGACAAAGTTATGGTCGTAAAGTCCAGCTCACCACTGGGGCACACATTATGAAATGCACTTGCTAAGCTGACCAGCGAGCTAAGTAATGCATCCGATCCAAAAAACTAACTGCAGAAAACAGGAAAAACAATAGTTTTCACAACTATCCGCCAACCCAGGCCAGAGCAGGAAAACACAGCAAATTCAGCAATATTATATTTTATCTGGCGTTTCGTAGCATAAGCATGAAAGCTGCGTGCCTGAATCAACTTACTTACCTTCAAAAGCAAGTAAGCACAAAAAAATGCAAAAATCCAAGTTGGTAGCCCACCGTAGCCCACATGGTGAAGGGAATCAGACCGCCGATAATCCACGCCGACCAGTCCACAGATCAGAAAGAGAAAGTAACGACAGCCAATTGATGCGCCCGCCTCTATCTCGTCAATGAAGAAAGGAGTGAGAGGCGGGCATGAGCTGCATTATATACTGGTGATTGGAGCAGTAGCCAGGGATGTCAGTGGTAAATGAAAGCATCACTGATTGGATGCTTTAAATAATCCTCAACAAGAGCAGTCACTGAGACTCATCAAATAGAGGGGGGGGGGTGGAAGAATACAGTAGGGGGCCGTTCTGTGTGCACTGGTGGATGAATCGTGCTTAATTACAGAAGTGGGGGAGGGTGCATTGCTGCAGTACAAACGGGCAAAAGTTTAAGTTAACTCACTTAATTTGCGCCCTTTATGACGCCGGTCTTTACGGCGCCCTAGGCGGTCGCCTAGTTCGCCTATGCCTAAGGCCGGCCCTGATCATCAAAGTATTCCTCTGTCAAATCTAGTTTTAACAAAACTTCATCTTTGGTTTAGTAAGAAAGGGATTATTTGATTAAATAAAATTTGTTGATTCACAGTGTTTCAATAGTAATGAAATTATTTTCCACAAAGGATGATTTTATTTTTGTTCTACTGTGAAGTGGTTTAAATAAGTATGACAATATTGTGGATAAGATAACAGGAAAACAGAGTGGCGACTATAGCTGCACAAGAGTTATCTGCTTTTCAGGTAGTCATGGTGGACAGTCGATCCCATCTGCATGTTTTTAAATTCACAAATTCATTTCTTATGATGGGTTTACAGCCCTGAGGTGACATGTCACAGTAAATGAATGTGGTTGCTCATTGTAATCTTAGAAATTATAGTTGACATGTAATTATCATTTTCCTTCAAAGTCTAGAAACAGATTTATAAGACACAATAACATATTTTTTCAGTTATGACTGTTTTTCGTTACAGAATAAAGCTGTGCTATTTGCTGCCAAAGCTGAAATCTAAATTGAAACTACCTTCAGACAGGCATCTACTACAGCAGCTGGAATTATGTGTGAGGAAATTACTGTGTCAAGAAAAAGATAAAGATGTCATGGCTGCTATCAGAAAAGTAAGTTTTATTAAAAAATGGCACTCTCTTTCAGAGTGCATGTACTGCGTTAAGAAAGAGCACACAAGAAAACCATGTATACTCTTGAAGACCACTTTATTGTCTTAACACTGTGCTCATGTGCAGTCACAGTTTATACTGCAGCCTGACTCCCTTTTACATCTGCCCAGTACTGGTATACTGTTGATTAGGAAAGTTTAATATGCAACATTGCCATCTTTCAATTCAAGAGGCATAACTGTATTTTCACAGAGGGAAAAATGAAATTTATGAGTCCATTGGTCTTTTATCCAAGATTTGGAGAGTTCTGGAACTATGATTAACTAGCTTTTCAAAAAAAGGAAAGAGAATTAAATTATTTTAATTATTTCAATTCTGCTTAAATATTTGAGTTGCACTCATAGTAACCTATGTGGTAATACTACTTTGTACTTTTCGGCTCTGTTCATCTGTTTGCATTTTTAGTTTGTTCTGGAACCTTAGTGTTGTATTTTAATTAGCAGTTGTGGGGAGATTTTGTTTCTACATTATTCTGCACATCTATTTCCACAAGTAGAGTCACTTGTAAAAGTTATCCATTTGTATTTTAAACAGTGCTGCTGGCTGATAGTCTTGCAGTTTAACTCTACTTCTACCAGATTTTGAGCTTTGGTAATTTATTATTGTATTTTTCCATAAACAGTGTAACTGGTAAATTTCTGCATACTCTGGTGCCTTAAACTGTAGTAGAAGGTCAACAGTGAGAGAATTGTTTCTGCTTCAGTTTGTGTTTCAGTGCTTTTATATTCTGCTTATCTTTTACCTGCTTAAAGTTGCATTCTTTGTCTGCCCCGCACACCACTAACATATTAAGTTACAGTTTCTCAAAGATTTCCCATATTGCCTTTATATGATTGGATTGCTGTTTAGCTAGCCTCTGACTTCCAGCATAGAACTACCCCCATCCACTGTCTTTTATCCAAAATTTGGAAAGTTGTGGAACTGTAAGCAACTAGCTTTGCAAAAAAAAAGGAAAGAAAGAACGAACGATAATTGAATTATTTTAATTATTTCAATTCTGCTTAAATATATGAGATGTACTCAAAGTGGCTTGTGTGGTAATACTACTTTGTACTTTTCTGCTCTGTCACATCTGTTTGTATTTTTTAGTTTGTTCTGGGACCTTAGTCTTGCATTTTAATTAGCAGTTGTGGAAAGATTGCATTTCTGAATTATTCTGCACTTCTGTCAAGTAGAATAACTTATAAAAACAATCTGTTTGTATTTTAAACCCTGCTGGCTGATAGTCTTGTAGTTTAATTCACAGTTGTGACAGAACTGTTTATCCCTGCCAGATTTTGAGCCTTAGTCATTTGTTACTGCATTTGTCCATAAACAGTGCTACTGGTGAATTTTTGCATTGTATGGTACCTAAAACTGTAGCAGAAGGTCAATACTAAGGTAATTGTCTGTGTTCCAGTTTGTGCTCCAGTGCTTTTATATTCTGCTTATCTTTTTCATGCTTAAAGTTGCATTCTCTGTCTGCCACATCCCCAATAACACATTAAGCAAAGCTTCTGAAAGAGCTGCAGTATTGCCTTTATTTAATTGTATGCCTGTCTAGCTAGCCTGTTTGTTCTTCCCAACCCTGCCACCCTTTTGCTTTATAATAAGGCTATGTCTTTTGCCGCCACTCCTTATGATAATGTGATTTCCAAGGTCCCTTCCTCCCCTGTTTTACTGATATTGACTGTTGTATAAGCTATTTATGTACTCTTCCCACTCATTGTTTTCCATAGATCCATAATACTGAGTGCCAACCCAGCAAACCAGTATTGCTCTTGAGTAAACTGTTTTACTGTGTTTTGTCTCCTGCTCTTTTACCAGGAGCTTAGCAAAGCTTAGAGTCCTAACCTGCATTCCAGAAATGTTTTGCATGTATCCAGTGCCATCCAGGCAAAGTTTAAGTACCTTTGATTGCTATGACACACTTAAGTTATTTTGAGTGATCACTACTGTTTCTTGTTTTTATGTGTGCATTTCACTGATTTTGTTTTTTGCAAAAAAAAAATGCTTTTCCTCTCATTGTTACTGCTGTAAGGCTGTCTTGAAATTGCCTTCAGTAAGGGATTTCCAGCTAGTTTAAGTGGTTTGTGGTACTTGTGGGGCTCTTCTACTGCGTTTTTACATTAGGTGTCTTCTTCTTCTCCTTTCGGCTTTTCCTGTTGGGTATCACCACAGTGGAACAAAAATCTGTAGAACAATTGGCAGTGGAGTTTTACGGTGCCAGCTTACCAGCCCAGAGCCCAACTTTCCACAGAAGGCACACATGCACACACTCACACCTAGGGCCAATTTAGAGAGTCCAGTCCACCTGCAGCATGTCTTTGGGATGTGGGAGGAAACCGGAGCACCCAGAGAAAACCCACTTGACCACAGGGATGACATGCACACTCTGCACAGAAGGTATCCCCGCTGAGAATCAAACCAGAGAACCTCTTATAGGTTCATAGGTTGGTACTGGGCTATCTGCCCGAAGCCATATATTAGCCCAGCCACTTTATGCGGTATTCACCGCCCCTTTAGTAGTTCCCTAGACCCTTGTACTAGCAGCTAGTACCCTTGGCCCCTATCTAGTAGTGCTGTTGGTGTGATCCCCGGTGTGAAATTTCCATTACCCATCCACTCATCAAGGTTCCTCTTGAAGAGTGATAGTGAGGGGCTCTGTCCTAACTGGGAAAAAGTCGAAAGACACAAACAGAAAAACAGAAAACTCACTAATGAATCCTATGGCCAATAAAATGACTACACTATAAGACCTCTTGTGTATTTCCCAATGCAGATAAACCAGGCAAACTTTTCTTGTGACAAGATAGTACTCCTAATGCAAAAACATAGGGCTAATTAAGTAGTTTTCTGTTTTTCTGTGCTGCTATAAATTTTGCGTGTTTGTGTGGGTTAGCTGTGCTCTGTACAGTAGCAAATGCCAACAAAGAATTGTTCATAAAAGTTTCATAAAACTATACAGTGTAAAGCAGCAATACAGTGCACATATTTTGTGTGCTGAGAAGCTTAAGAACAGCTAGTTGGGAATTAAGTGGCAATACCTGCAGATTTAGTTGAATTCAGTATTGTGTAAACATTAAAGTTAGTAGAATGTAGTACTGTTTAGCATAATCTGCTGCAATAAAGCACCCTTAGTAACCTTCTAACCCCAATACACCATCCTATTGTAGCTCACAAATCAAAGGACTGGACACTAAAGATATGTAATTTCCTAACTTCTCTGTAGCCAGCTTTGGTGGATATGGCATCTGGAGCAGTGTAGCAATTATCTGAAGTTTACTGACAAACACTTAATCCTTAAAGAAGCAGGTATGGTATGCAAGAGGTGTACTTGCACAGTGACACTGGAGGCTAAGCTCACATGCAGGTGCACACCATGTTGAAACCACACACACAACACTCACTTCACATAATACACAACACACACATAAATGTATGCTGAGATACTTAACTCATTCACTCTAGAGGAGCTCAGAAAAAGTTGCCTGCTTAATTCCACCATAGGAGCAACAGTGCACCCTGAGCTCATTTTCAGAAAATCCATTTCTAATACCATACAGAAAACAAATGTTCATAACTCTTTAACTATAAGAGCTAGACTAAAAATGTAAATACAAAAGTTGTTCAGCAGACACTGACCTTTCCAGCAGTGTAAATGCTGATAGTGCATATCAAAGTTATTATTAAATATTTGGTAAGGAGTGCTGATATTGTGCATATTTGTTACCTTTTTGGAAAAGCAAAACCCAATATCTTGATCAGTGTACCATGTAGACCCATAAAATTTGTATTTAATTTGTTTGTATGAATGTCAGCTTTAAAGTGATACCTTACCCATTATGGTGTGATGCTCCTTTACGGAGATGATCACAGAAATATGATTAATATAATAGTTTTCATAATTGATAAATGAACAAAGCATAATATCTTATCACCTGTAACAGACAGAGGGTACATATCTGCGTAGAAGTTGTGCATCTCAATGTCAGCTTCAAAATGATGTATCATTTTTGTCATCACATGCCCCCTTGCAAAGATATGGGCAAAATAATGAGAAGTATTGGAAATGTATAATTTTCATAATCCTACAAGACTAAACAAACGGTGATATCTGTACATGTGTACACTGCACAGACACAGTTCTTTTACCATGCTGTAAGCAGTAGCACTGTCTTCAAAATGAGGTATTATTTGGCACATTCTGATGCTCCCCTGCAGAGTTATTTACCAAAATATGAAAACAATCATAATTTCCATAACCATAAGTCTGAAATAAACTTCAGTCTGTACATGTGTACAACATACAGGAACAGTTCTTTTACCATGTTGTACCTATGAATACTGTTTTCAAAATGAGGTATTGCTTAGCACATTCATATGCACCCTTGCAAAGTTATGTACCAAAATATGAAAAAAGTCATAAGTTCCATAATCTATGTCCGAAACAAACTTTGATATCTGTACATGTGTACAATATACAGGCACAGTTCTTTTACCATGTTGGAACTATCTATACTGTCTTTAAAATGAGGTATTACTTAGCACATTCATATGCTCCCTTGCAAAGTTATGTACCAAAATATGAAAAAATCGTAATTTCCTTAACCATAAGTCTGAAACAAACTTTGATATCAGTATTATGTGTACAACATACAGGAACATTTCTTTTACCATGTTGGACCTATGAATACGGTCTTCAAAATGAGGTATTACTTCGCACATTCATATACTCCCTTGCAAAGTTATGTACCAAAATATGAAAAAAAATCATAATTAACATAACCTAAGTCCGAATCAAATTTTGATATCTGTACAGGTGTAAAACATAGAGGCACAGTTTTTACCATGTTGTAACAATGAATGGTGTCTTTACAATGCGGTATTACTTAGCACATTTGATGCCCCCTTGCAAAGTTATTTGCCAAAATATAAAAAAAATCATAATTTCCATAACCTGAGTCTCTAAAAAAGATATCTGTACATGTGTACAGCATTCATACCCAGTTTTCTTTACCATGTAGACACATATGATTGTAAATATACACATTCTTAGTGTAGCCAACATACTGCTGAATAGGTACATGCAAACAGAAAAAGCAAGGTAAGGACTGACGATGTTGCATCAACTCATGTTGCTCCTATAAATGCAAATGTTCTCACAGGATAAATATTAAAAAAAATGAAGTCATGCTAAATAGTTCATATTAAAAGTGTCTTGCCGAAAGCAAGAATGCTAAAAACTGAAAGAATAGAAATAAGCAATCTGTGCTCACATTTATGCAGCATCCATGCCATTCCTATCTTGTAATATAACCAATTTTGAGTTTGTTTTGCCATGGTACCCAGCACTTTCCGTAACACCAATTCCTTAGTAAACTGTCTGCTTACTTTATGGCACAGGGATAACAGACTGTTCCCAATTAGTACACATAGTGAAAATGCTTCCATTTTCAAAAAAAAATAGTACTAGCATAGAGTGCTATATTTAAAAATAGTTTTTCCTGTAGATGAATGGTAAAAAAAAAATAATCCTTATATGCGAAGATATTTGCAGCATAACTGTGCAGAATCTGTTACATAATGCTAGTCAACTGCTACAGGTATAAAGAATGTGAACTTGCCAACCATAACACTCAAATGCCGCCCCTTCCAGCATACAGCCTTCCATATCTACTTTAACCTCATAAACCAAAGGAAGTCTCAGTGCTGGAAAACATCTACATAGACACACCCTCCAGCTCTATTTGACCAGCTCTATGGTTTGTTTACCACTTCAGAGACCATCTCACTCTTCCACTTACTGATTTCTACAGCCTTGTCTGTCCAAAAATATCATGGCCACTCATGGAAAAACACACATATTAAACCATTTCCAAAATAGATGCATCTTGAAACACCTCCCACTTCATTTCAGTGTTCATTCTTCCCGCCTTAGGTAGAATCCTTGAAAAAAATGCATACACACAAATGATGTAATAAGTCCAGCATTATTATTCACTCTCCCTCAAAAACATGGCTTCTGACTAGGATGGGGTACCAAGACAGCACTTTGGTCTTTAACAGATGACGTACTGCTTAGTACAGACAAACGTAATGTCACAGGTGCATTCTGTAGATCTTACAAAGATCTTTGATCTCATTGACCACACCATTCTTTTTGATAAACAAACAGTAACTGACTGTAGTACAGATACACTTCCTTGGTACAAAGACTTTGTGTCAAGCAGATACTTTAAAATTACTATTGAATCCTTATTCTTAAAAAAAAAAAAAAAAAAAAAAAAGCTTCTCCTCACACAGGTGTCCAACAAGGATCCATCATTGCCCTTCTGCAGTTTTCCATCTTTATCAGCAAACTTCCATATGATCGTTCTTATCATCCTAAGATCTTGTATCCAGGTAACCATGTTATCTACAGATCCTCTCCCAACCTTTCACACATTGTTACAACTTCAGTCTGACCTCTGCTTACTCCATTAATGGCTCCTGATTCGCAGATTAATATTTATCCATTCCAAAACTAAAACTGTGGAACAACTTAAAAAAAATCTCCTGTACCCATAAATCGTACATATTCTGGCCCTAAACAATACCATCATTGAAATTACTGCCACTTTTAAAAGCCTTAAATATAACCTGACTAAAGCCTTAACTACCCACTGGAAGAAAAAAATTAACTCACTCTTGTTCTGGGCTGATAACATTTCTTTCTACCTTAGTTCTCCAGCAAGATCTGCCACAAGAAAAGGAGACCTCCTATCATTACTGCAGCCTCAAAAAATAACTTCCAACACCCTCCAAACAAACTCAGTGAGATTGTTCAAGTACTTATGTTACGATGGTGAGACTGAAGAAACATAGTTTTAACTTTTTAGAATGGATAGGGTTTTATAATACCAGCCGCAAGTTAATTTGAAGTTCTGATGCCTTTCACCTGTGTTCAGACTGACTCCGGTAACCAAAGGGCTGTCCTATTGGACAAAATCTCGTACTCTGAAAAGTATCTCAGTTTCTGTGGTTAGATAAGGAATGGATTCCAGTCACTGATGACCTTCATGTCCAAGAGTGTAGCACATACATAGTAGTTGTTAAACATTGGTGATGTACGCAGATAACCTACTGATGTGTGCAGAGAAATGGGGGGAGGAGTCTTTCATAGTAGATAATGTGTACCCATTCTGCTCATATAATTTTGTGTACAGTTTATGCATGTAGTAGGAAAAAAAAGAACATGTTTAAACACTACATTTCTGCCTATTATAGTGGTTCCACAAGTCAGTACCTGTAATTAGCTATTTACAATCAATTCTGACTGTTTGCCACTATTTTATAATAGCACAGCAGATTATCTGTATTCCTGCAAGACAATGTCTGTTCACTCCTCAGGATGCCAGCTGCAATTGCAAAGCACAGATAAAATGCAATCTACGTCAGCACTGTTGAATACAAAGGACTCAGCCTGGATAGAACAAATTTAGTTTTATACAGTGACTTGTATTCAGTGAAAACTTTTTTTAATGTACCTACTCTGTACTTCAACCATAAAAATAAAAAGCTGCAACAAAAGAAAAGCTGCTTGTGTAAACCCCCAGTTAGATGGTGCAAGCCAGTCACGTGCAGATACACGCAATACAGGCTGTGGGCATGGCCACAACTCCTCTCACCCTACTTTGACTGCTCAAGCTGTTAGAAAGTCAGTTTGGAAAGCAGCAGCTGCTGCACGACGATCCTGGTTAGTCATAAATGTATGGCTGATACTGCCTTGGTATGTGGAAAAACAAATTCAAGGTTTCTAAACAGTATAAAACCTGGCTATGTCTTTTTTTTTTTCTTAACTTTTAGTTGCAGGCTGGTGAACTTGGCTTCTACCTCCGCCTAGACACAGATGCATTGTTACACCGAAACTAAATCTAATGAGGTCCAAAAGACAGATTTCATAAGTCTGACCTATTTTAAAGAGGAAAATGCCTGAGCAGACCATGTGCATATTTTAAATGGCCTTTCTATGAAAAAAGGAGGTGAGGGAGGGCTGGTTCTTAAATATTAACATGCTATTGAAAGCTTACAATGCAGTGACACACAGGAATACCGGGAGTGTATTCACAGGTGGTAATGAGGCAGGTAATTTAAGAAACAAATGACTATTGACTGTATTTCTTTTACTCAAATTGCAGATTTATCTTTATAAAAGGATATCCACATACACATAAATGAAAACAGCACAGCTTAGCTCTTTCTTTCTTTCTTCTGCAGCATTTCTTTTGTATTCAGTGTCACAATGTCTAGTCACAGCACACAGATGCTTAACCCCTAATCAAACTAAACCTCTTTAGAGCATTCTTCAGAAAACCATTCGGAATCAGGTCAGATGTTCTTTATTCTTACAAGTCAATTCAGTAACAGGTCTATATCAAGTAGCTTACCTGAAGAAGAAAAAAAAGAGCAGTTCTTGGGACGAGCAGAAGAACAGCAATGGGAACTCCTAATAACAACCAAAAAACGGGTGTGGCTTTCTAATGATCTCTGTGCAGTCCGTGAGTGCCCCAATAAAATAGAGGGATCTAGTAGCAGGTAAAATCTCCAAATATCAGCAAAAAGAAAGGAAATACCTGCTGCTGGACCCTCTATTTATTGGGGAAAACAAAAGAAAATTAAGTTGGGAGTGGTGGTGTTATGCAAGTGGTGGCTTGGATTGCAAGAATCTGATTGGCTGCCACCACTTACTTTATCAACAACTTTTGAAAAAGATTTTCTAATAAAAGTTTAATGTAACCTTAATGTAAAAATATGCTGAATCATTACTATACAAGGTAAATTACAAGTTCGGGTACGATTTCAGCGTGTTTTACATTAAGCTGAACTACAAATCTCCACTACAGTTTCTCGCGCTGTTGGAAGGCACTCGGGGGTAACGGCTTGCAATTTGTATCTTCTCATGGCACAGTCGGATGTAAGCACAGAGGCGCCATGAGAAGGTACTCGGGGTTAATGAGTTAAAAACTATGCCTCAGCAAGCCCAAGGGCACGAAAAAGAAACAGTACCTAACACCATGCGTACTGTCACTCTCAGTGGAGTTCCAAACAATAAGCCCCTAAAGCAAGCAGACACACTTCCCAGGACTCTCATCATAGGGGACTACATTCTAAGATATACTAATGCCTCTCTAATCAGGCAGAACAAGGCGAAGATAACTATTAATTACTTATCTGGAGCCAGAATCTGACAAATCATGCATGCACTCAAGTCATTATGCCACAGGTACCAGTATGATTCCATCTTAGTCTTTGTAGGTGTAAATGACCTGAGATGTACCTCCATGGACTATATGAAAAAAAGATATTATGGAGCTTTTAGACTATGTCTCTCAGAGTGGTATGAGCCTAGCATTGAGTAGCGTATTAACATCACTGAGGATAATGCCACAGTATGAGCGAAAAATGATTGATTTCAACAACTGTCTGTCTGGTGTCATTCTAAAGAGATCTAACATTTGTCAGCTTAGGAGGACATGGTTAAAAGACCACATTGCTTTGCCAAGGGTGGTCTGCACCTCTCTTCTCTAGGCTTTTGAATACTGACTAAAACTTTATCCACACCCATAGTGTGCTTTTTAGACAATGCCAAATTGACAAACCTACTGACATAGTGAAATCAACTGAATTGAACATCAAGATGTTACTGCTCAATGCCAGGAGACTAAACAAAAAAACTACACTCCCCCCAAATCTTCCTCACACTGGAGAATATAGACAGCTGTGCAGTTACATATACATGGTTTAAAGCAGCAGAGAGTACCCTGGCAGTGCAAGGTTTCAGTGCCTTCAACACTTTTAGACCAGTAGCTGCACAGACAACGGCTAAAGGAGGAGGTGTCACAATATACATCAATAACAGGCATACATCTAGGGTGGTCAAACAAGATAAAGTGCTGAAGTTCCTCAACTTGCAGATCACCATAGACAAAATCTTGTACTATATCTTAGTCAGCTACAGGTCTGCCTCTGTATCCGATGAAGCTCAAAATGCATACTTGGACCTACTGGAGACACTTAACCATCCAACCTAACACCCAACTCATGGGAGACTTTAATTAACCCTCAGTACATTGGGAATTCTACACAACCTCAAATCTATAGGCACAGAGATTCCTGGATTTCGTAAATACAAACACCCTTGACCAAATAGTGAATACACCCAATAGAGACTCCCAACGTACTGGACCTCATCCTAACAAGTATGGGAGAATGCTGCACCCACCCCCAGTGTCTTATCCTCCCTGGTAAAGTTCAGTTATAAAGCTATCTCCTTTGAAATCAAAATCAATGCTGTAGATCCATTAAAACCAGTAATAGAAACTATTCCAAGGCAAAATATCTTTTGTTAAGTGATAGATTGTCAAAATTCAATGCCCCTCCAAATCCAGAAAACACAACAGCATATGCTGAAGTGTTGCCAGAAATGGTACATCATTGCCGTTAGCTGCATAGAAGCTGCTGTATCTACCAGGTAAGCCCAGGACAAGCCCTGGAAACAAAGTGCCCTGGTAACATCCTAAATTAAACTAGATGTACAACAAAAGGAAAAGATTATGGCAAAAATCATGAAGGATAATGCCCATAAAGCTAGAAACTCTTTCATCAAAGTAAATAGGCAACTAAGAGGAATAATTAGGTCAAGCAAAGCCAACTTTGAGGTTGATGCCCGCCCAGGTGAAAGATAACCATAAGGCTTTCTACAGCTATGTCAGAAATCTCAAGGGCAGCACACAGCAATGTAGTGAACTGGTGGTTACTGATGCCACATTCACTGAGCCTGGCAATATAGTGAACCTGTTAGTGGACAGATTCATTTCCAACTTTACCTCCTCTCCCCCCATCTCACCCCCAACCATCCACTCAAAAATACCCTCAAATATAACCCTTCCAACTATAATTAGGGAGAATTTACTGTCTGCACAAACAAAAGTCAAAAACACGGCCTCAGTGGGCCCCAATAGCATCCCAGGATGCCTCCTGTATAGTCTAAAATATGAGTTATCAGGACCCCTGGAGTCATTATTTAACTGTAGTCTTAAAACAGACTTTGTGCCATGTGAATGGAAGACTGCAACGATTATCCCTACTCATAAGGGAGATCCTTCAACAGATCCTGGAAATTACAAACCCATTAGTCTGACTAGTCCTATTTGCAAAGGCATGGAAAGAATTATCATGAAAATTAAAAACAAGGACATAGGTGACCTCCAGACACTGGATCCATCCCAGTTTGGCTTTGTCAATGGACGGTCATGTTTAAGTAATCTGGTGGACTTCTTTGAAAAGGTCACTAAGGCAATGAATGAGGTGAAAACAGTGCATACTGCTTATCTAGATCTGGCTAAAGCATTTGATAAAATACCCCACTCAGGTATTGCCAACAAACTTAAGGAACTATGTTTAAACCCCTTTATAACATGCTGGATAGATAACCTCCTGGGTCCTATCAGTGAGCCAGCTATTATTGGTGAGACTGCTTCCACAAAGATGTCAGTCACCAGTAGCGTCCCCAAGGGCTCTTTGCTTGGCCCATTCTTCTTTGGCATTAACTTCTTGGATGTTAAAGTCAATGTCAAAGGTCTTTGGCTAACCAAGTTCTCAGGTGATTGCAAACTGGGAACAGTTATTGAATCTCCGCAAGATAACTCCCTTCAGGAAGGTCTAATACAGTCAAATGTTTGGTGCCAAAGCCAAGACATAAAATTCATTACCAAGAAATGCATTATAGTACACTTTGAGAAGTCAACCAGCCCGGGTAACTGTATCATCAATAAAACAACCTTAAAAATTGAGTCACTAGTCAGGGATCTGGGAACTCTTGTAGATATTAACCTAGGTAGTAAGAAAGTGCTTCTGTGTTGCTCAACGTATAAGCAAGGGCATGGCATCTAGGTCCAGAGAGATCATCATACCACTGTACTCAGCCCTCAGCAGACTCATGAGAGAGTATAAATGCCTCTTTTGGTATGTATCTGACCAGACGCATGCAGGAACTGGAGCATCCGCAAAGGTTCCTTACAAGAAGAATACAGGGAATAAGCACAATTTTCTATGCTGATCACCTCAAAGCCCTGTCTGTTTACTCAGTATCATAGAGACTTTTGAGAGGCGATCTTTGCCTAGCATACAAGGCATCCTTGGACCCTGTTTTGTTAAACCTTTTGCACACCTGCAAAACAAACAGCATCAGAACTACTAGATTAAAACTCCTAAATTTTGCTTGTGACATAAGTAGAACATGTTGGAGAAACAGATATGTTTCTCAGAGAATTCCTGTTCTCTTGAACAGGCTCCCAATCAAGGTGAAGCAGAGTTCCTCCTTATCCTATTTAAGTCCAATTTGGACCAGTGGATGGGTAATCAAAAATTCATCCCTGGTGTGTCTCCTGTATCTCTGATGGACAGAAGCAGTCAATAAATTACCACCTTTATAAATCAAATTTGTGGATTACATTTGGGCTGCATGACTAGGCTTATAAGGGCCCTAGTGAACCTATGAATGTAGGCAAGTGTCAAGTCAATGTAAAAGCAGGTTTTCTTTGGTTGTTTTCATTTCCGTTAGGATGTGAATTTCCACATTTACTTTGGCTCCTTGATGATCACTATCTCTTCTGTAAGTGAAACTTGTATTAATTCATTTAATAAGATATGTTTTACACTTTTTGACACTGCTACTTGCCAATCATTTTCCCCCACTTACCCAGTCAACCCATTCATTCCCTCATTACTGAGGATGAAAGTCAGCAAGTAGATGTCATTATTTTTCTTAAGTATTTATTGTTGAGAGTGTTACTTTTTTCAGAGAAACTGTTACTATATTATATATTTTAGTGATGTTAGTTGAATTTGAGATTCTGTTCCTTTAAATATTCAGCCTTCACTTCAAGCATTGTGATTGGTTTGTTCACATTTTAAAAGACTGCAACTTTTTACTGTGCGTAATCTGAAGAAGATATGTTTAATAAAGAACTAAAGTGCTTATTTTCACACCATTTTTGGCTCTGTCCTTTGAAAGATTTCTTCAGTGTTTTTACTTGGTTTACTTTGCTTGTTAGTGGTGATTTGAGTGTATTTGACATCTATCATTGTGTTTGACACTTTTTTAATTCCAGTAATAAATGTCTGAACGTACCCTTTATGCTAAACATTTATAGCACACTAGTGGAATGGACATTGCCATTGTATTTATTTATTTTATTTATTGTCTGCTGACTGGGTTAGTCCAACTAGGCTAGTGGCTGCTTTTCTTGGGAGACCATAGCCGGTATTTATACTACTGAGGGAAATTTTGACTAGGACATCGAGGAGCCTACTCTTTGGAGCTGATAGATGGCACTGTAGGGCTCCTACATCATCATCAAGGAAATGGTCTTAGGGAAGTAGCAGCATGGAGGAGGAGAGAAAAGATATGAACAGTTTGGAGGTGGAAAAAGAGAATTTAGAGAAAAATGTGTTTGATATGGAGCTTGTGAGTCTGCTGAAATGGTACAGATCACAGAACTAGAGTCTGGAGGGTGTGCAGCTGATGATCTGTTAAAAAATAATTAAGCAGGATGATCCAGGTGGCAGTTCTGCTCTTCAATGGGGTGAGATGGCAGATGACTTTTTTAGAAGTGCTGAGGATCGTAAGGAATAAGGTGATATGGCAGCAGTTAAAATGTATGCTTCAGTGACAGAAAGTAAAAGAGAAAAGCGGCAACAAACGGAGGTGTCTGGTTTTGTGGAAGCAGATAATGCAGTAGCTAAAACATATGCAGCAGTGACAGCAGGCAAAAAGGAGAGCAGCAATAAACTGTAAGTAAAACGTTTTAAAAAGAAGAGAATCCCAACTGTGAGAATAAGAACAAAAATTACATTTTAATATATATATATATATATATATATATTTTATATATATATATATATATATATATATATATATATATATATATATATATATATATATATATAATATATATATATATATATATATATACGACAATTCTGAGTTTTAAAGCTCAAGAAATGCGTTTTTTTATACATGTTAACATTTGCATCTGATAAGATGGTGAAATTTCTGGAACTGTAATAAAAAGAAGGATAATTATTTGTTTTCTGGTAGTAACTTAAATGTTAAAAAATATGTTACTGTGCAATTTAGAAGTGATGAACTGGAAGAAGACAATGTTAAAGAGTGCATGCAGGGTCTAATTGAAACTTTTGATAATACTGTGAAAGTTAGAGATCAGAGAAACTAATGGAGTGGAGGGTGGGGGTTTGAAACTGTTTTGAAATGAAAAAAAAAATCATGGTGAAACACTTGCCAAGTAATATTTTTGTGGCTGGTCACAGTGGGGCATAAGGATATACTGGCTAGCTAAAATCATGTTTCTTTTGTGGGGAGCAGTGCACTGTACAGACACAAACACCTTGAAACACAAGCTTTCCCTAGACAACTGTCAATGGAACCCCCTTACAAGCTTCTCTGTTGCACCAAAGGCGACTTAGTTGCACACTGAGCAGCACTGACACACACATCATCCACAACCCTCACTAACAACCCTTGCTAGTCCTAACACAAACACCGGTCAATTTAGCCCACTCCTTTCCTTAATAGCTCATATGGTAAAAGTCTCATTAAATTAATGATTGTGACGAGGTGCAATGTAACCAGTGTGGGGATAAAGGACATGCTGCAAGAAGGTATGTGGCAGTGTAGGATGTGTAAAAAGGGACACTTTTAGATGGATTGTCAAGAGCAAACAGTAAATAATGAAAAAGAAAGACAAAAGGGAAGAAACATACATGAGGAAGGACAACAAGAGGCCTGGGGAGAGGGTGCAGTAGAAAAAAATATGGAGGGGGAAAAGGAGGGGAGAGAGTGTGCTTGCAGGAAGACAGGTCAGAGAAAGGAACTGATACTAATAATTTTTTGAAATTCTAGCCAGTGAAAAACTTGTCTGAGGATCAAGGATTATTTGTATATAAACCCAGAAAAAAATATTCTATCGAGAAAAGATTAAAAATATAAACAAAAATTTAAAAATATTTCTCCTAAACTTATTAAGAAGAAAAAGTAATTTTAATTTTAGAGTGCTTTCAGTAAATGTATTAACAACACTGTAGGAAGGAGAGGGATACTGGAATGATGTGCTAAATGTTATGTGCATATTATTCTGTTAGAGGATGTAAGATTACTGACATGTGAAGAAAGACTGCAAACAAAAATTCTGGAGTGGAAATATAATGTAGAATTTATTTTTATTTATTTATTTTTTCTTTGTTGACCGGATTAGTCTCACTAGGCCTGTAGTCTCTTTTCAGGGGAGACCCAAGGTGGTGTTTATACTACTAGGGGAAATTTGGCCAGAGCACTGGGGAACTTTACGTACTAATTGTTGACTGGGACCCATTTTGTATGAGAACTTCCTGTTTCTGTTCCAGACAGAGTCAACCCAAGAAGCAGGGTGGCAGGTGGAGAGAGAAAAGGAAATAGTGGAGTGGTGAGAGAATTGGAAGAGAAAGCTACTATCGAGACCAGAGAATGCGTGTAGGATTCTGAGGAATTGTTTCAAAGGAATGTTTGATGGAGCTGAGTTGGCAAATGATGGATGTGTAATTACAACCCTCCAGTTGAGAGGGATGTGGGATGATTTACTTAAAGAAATGGTGATGCAGAGTGAGCTAGAAAATGAAGGAGACATTTCCTGGGCGGACATTATGGAGAAGATGCAGAAAGAGGCTACAGAGTCAATCCTGAAGAATAGCGGTGAGATGGAAAAGAAACCATATACAGAGAAAGTAAAAGAAGGCAAAAGGGGGAGTAGCAGAAAAGGATAGAAATGAATAATGGAAGTATGTGGTAAGGATTCAAAGTAAAGAAGACAAAGAAATGTACAGGTATGAAGTGTGGGACAGTTTAATAGCTCCTTTGGGTATAAAACACATGAGGTAAGAGCATTTATTTTTATTATCAAAGAGACATTTTATAAGATTATATTTGAGACTGTTTTTCAATGGAACATTTTCTTGACGACTATGAAAAAAAGAAAAACTGTAAACCATGGAATCTTTATGTAATAAAAACAGTTTAACAAGGAAACAAAAAAAGAAAATTCATGTACAGTTTTGAATAAAGGTGGAAAGAGAAACTTAAAAAGACATTTAAAAATTTTATGTGAAGAAGTACTAGACATTGCAAAAGTTTATGAGAAAAGGAGTTTATGGACTGGTGGACGGGATTGTAATATTGTGTTAAAAATAGAAAGAGAAAAATTAGACATATGCCAAGCATGATTAATGTGGAAAGGAATATGGGTGCTGTAAAATACTAGAGACAATCCAAAATGTGTTTTTTTGTGTGTGTGGAAAAGGACATTTGAAAAGTAACTGTGGTACAAGAAAATGGTATATTTGTGGGGAAATGGGGCACAATGCAAAAAATTGTGAATTGAAATGTTATAAATGTAACAAAATTGGACATTTATAGATGGATTGTAAAAATAAAAATAAGAGTAAGAAAAAAGAAAGAGAAAAAAATGAACAAAAGAGAAATTTCAGAAGTAGTAGAAATAGAAGAAAAGTTAGATGAAAAAAATAACAGAGGACATGGAAGAAGTCTGTGAAATAAGTGATGAAGAACGCATAAATTGAGCAATAGTAAAAGAAAAAAAGAATTATATCAGAAAAATGATAAAATACAGAAGAAGAAAATTTAAAGGGATTAGTATAAAGGAAAAAAAAGAAAGAAAATGGGTGAAAAAGTGTGTGTGTGTGTGTGTGTGTGTGTGTGTGTGTGTGTGTGTGTGTGTGTGTGTGTGTGTGTGTGTGTGTGTATATATATATATATATATATATATATATATATATATATATATATATATATACATACATATATATATATATACACAGCCAGTCATTGGAGGTTGGTATAATGGTTAAGGTATTTGATTCAAGACACAAGATACAGTGATTCTCACCTTTGGGAAAGAATTTAGCTAGGCTTAGAATGGGCAATTAAGGCAGCTAGTCTATTAATTAGCTATGAACTTATGAAACCATGAATCTAAGGAAAACGGAAAATGAAAATTTTAGAGTGCTTTCTGTTATTGTTAATAGTATTAAGAATATACAGTAAACTATCAATTAACTGGCACCCATGGGGATTGGTAGATGCCAGATAACTGTAGTTTCTGGTTGCTTGAGAGTTACTATTAAAAATAGGCCTGAGTAATACTGTACCCTATGCCATTTGTTTGGGATGACTTGTTCTTAGGTTGGGGAGAGAGGGAATTTATTCCTAACTTTCTTTCTAAAACTTTAAAAACGTAAGGTATGTTTCTGTGGGGGTGTGGGGGGAGAACAGAAAGTGCAACACATGAAAATTGTACTATATTTCCTCATTTTTTTTTTCTGGTTGCTTGAGTTAACTGAGAGTTTACTGTAGTAAGAAGAAGGATTTTGGAATGGTGTAATGCATGTGATGTAGATGTAATTATATTAGAAGACACAAAATGTTTAACAAATGAAGAAGAATTACAAACAGAGAATCTGTGGGAAGGAAAGATATCTGGAATTTGGGAAGTGAGAGCTGTTTTGGAATAGTGTATAACCAGTAAATATAGTAGATTTAACTTTATTAAAACAGAAAGATTAACTACTGTAGATTTAAAATGGAAAGAACACGTGTATATAATTATATCATTATATGCTTATACTAATTATAAAGAAATGGAAAGCTTATTTCATCAGATTTTAGACTGTTTAGTGATAAATATGAATATTATAATATCAGGAAACTTTAATTGTGATTTAAGAGGCAAGTATAAAAAGAAGGAAATGATATAAGGAAAATGTTAGAAGTTTAATGATTTGGTAAGTTAAAACTCTGGGACAAAAATTCATGGACTAAAGGTATGAATAGTACTGAAATAGATTATTCTGTAGTATCAAAAGGTTAAATTTTAGGAGAAAGAAGTAGCTAAAACCAGATTTTCTGATAATTTTGCAGTATGGCTATAGATAAAGAAAAACAAGGAATACATAAAATAGGCAAAGGGTTAAAAAGGATACATGAGAAAGCATGGACTGAAGAAGGAAAGAGATTAGTAATACAGTTATGGAAAGATCGTATTACTCTGTGAACATTTTATAAAAATTGGTCTGAATGGTGGATGGTATTTAAGGAAAATATAAAAATGTTTTTTTACTGTGGCAGTATTATGTGAGAAGAGGGGAGAAAGAAAGAAAAATATACTTTTTTTTTTTTTTTTTTTTTGCTGTGGATCAAGTGATATGCTATCCAAAAGGAGGCTCACATTGCCTGTTATTAGAAAAGAGGGAACATTGTTGGCAACTTTTTCTTAATGTCTCTACACTGGGTTTGAATGAAATAGTGTCTATATCTTGCTTACTGAAACTAAAGGCTTATTATAAATAAATACAAAGAAATTATAAGTTGTGTTTAATAGGAGAATCAACATAAGGTTTACATGCATTTATAGTGATTTATTTGTTTAGGGTATTATTGTACTATTTTAATTGCTTTTAATTGAACATATGACTTGAAGTTGTTTACTTAAATATGTCTGCATTCTGATAAAGTCCCGCAGTATTTGGGGGCAAAAGTGTTTAATAAATGTAATGCATTTTTTATAACATCTGGATCCTTGTGACTTTCTTTGGTTCATTAGTTTGTTAGTATGTTTACTGGTATTAATATGGCACCCATTGACAATGGAGTGCAACTTTTTTTTACCTAAGCACAATTTGATGAACTTGATCTTTATTGAATTTGACTGCAGTTCTTCAGCATATGGTTGCAGGTCATTCAGCTGATGGCCTGTCGCAGACTATGGATTTTCCAGTGGATTCAGCTTCTACGTATTGACATGGTGACACTCCACATCTGCGCAGCTGATAGGAGGATTGTTTCAAGCTGCGTGCAGCTGATAGGAGGATTATTTCAAGCTGTGAGTGTTAATCCAATTACCCAGCAGGTGTCCAACTTGAAGAGCTTTGTCAACACACCTCCATCTTTGCATTTAGATGTTTGGTTCAATAAGAACAAGTATACATTTTTAGTAGAGTGGCAAACTGTAACTACTATGGCACAATCCCTCGTGGATTTTGAGGAAAAACCTAATAAATTCAGGAAGTTACAAATTGAGAACTCTTACTTAATTGAATCTGTTAAGGTTAACCATGTTCCTAAAGGGCTGTGGTCCTGGAAATTTCTTACTGGACTGAATCTGTTAAGGTTAACCATGTTCCTAAAGGGCTGTGATCCTGGAAATTTCCTACTGAACTGAAGCCACAATCAGTATTACATAAGCAATTATTACAGCTTTTTGATAAGTATGGTTGGGAGTTAATGGATTTACTAATTAAATATAACCAACTTGTTATGGAACAGCTTATGGCCGACATTTCAGTTTTGGATAAGTTTATTACAAATGATTTGTTATTTACTAGATGCCATACCTGATATTTAAATGTATTTAAGAAGGTGGACAATGAATGCAAAAATATTAAGAATAGAAAAGCTAAAAAGTTCAAGTGCGATCAAATTGATTATTTAAATAATAAAACTTATCGAAACACACCTACATCCCAAGATTATGATATCGAGGTCAAAATGGTTTGTGGTGAAACAGCTAATAATATTAATGTTGGTGCTATTACATCTAATGGAGGTGCAGACCCTTTATAATTCCTGCCACTCAGATATTCCGAACATCTGAAGGGCAAGAGGAACAATTTGCATTCCCTAGAGACTGTGGATCAGTCTTGGGCAAATTTGGCAATATAACCACAGAGCAACCAGCGACCCAAGAGGAAATGCCTACGGTATCAGAACCACAGGAGGTGGTGAACTTTTTTCTTTCAGTGGATAATGAATTGTCCGATGTACCTTTTTAGTGCGGTTCCTTATGATCTTAAATTGTTTGTTAGGAAACTTAATTTGAAATAAATTTTTAACAATAATTTTAGTAGCGAACACTCTAATTACTTAAGGTTTCCTAGTGCTTTTAATCCTCCATTACTTCCTTTATTATATAATTTTGAACAAGTTTGTGAGTTAGATTTAAGGCATATTGCTTCGCATTATTCATTTGATAGAGATTTTAATATTAATAGAAAGCAGAAAGCACTTTTTATTTTTTAAACGAGATATATCTTTTTAAAATTATCATGTATGACTCAGGCCATGTTGCATTTATATAAATGACAATAAACCATTGTGACATAATCTCAGTTGCAAACATTATACATTCCAAACCATGCAACATAACTGTAGCTGCAAACATTATACATCACTTTTAACATATCCAGTCATTGCTGATCAACCATTACATAGCTCATTCAACTCCTGCCTTCTTTTAAACCTCGTTCCTCCTCTGCATGCATTGATTCCACAGTTCCCATTTGTTCCTGTGTAATATGCTCCTACCCTTTTCTAAAGATCCCAGTTCCATTTTTTAACTCTATTACTATCTTCACTACTTCTAGTAAAGTTGGTTTAGACAATGGTTTCCATTTTCTAGCAATTGCTTTTCTGGCAGCCATCATAATTAGACTCAACAAGGCCTTACTATGTCTAGGCATTTCCGAGTTTGTATCATAGCTCATAAAAATCATTTCCCTAGTCACTCCAACTTGCTCACCCAGCATCTCTGACAGAGCAGTCTGCAGGGAATCTTTGAAGTCTACCAACTCATTACACTCCCATAAAATATATTCCCATTTACCTCTTTTTGCCCCATCACACCTTCAACATTTGCTGTCTACCTGAGGAAAAATTCTTTGAAGTCTGCCTGTGGTATAAAAATACCTATGTAAGCACTTCCAGAGAAAGAACCAAAATCTTCTAGATTTTGTTGCATATTTGAGAGACATAAATATATCCCCCCATTGTTTCTTTATGAATTGCATATCTAATCTCTCTTTCAAAGCCTTCTCAACCTCGTCTGACTGATTCTTATAGTTATCATGCAATATTTTATATGCTGTACTAATTACTCCGTTCTTAATGGCAATGTTCTAGATTCTACTAAAAACTCTACCAGTGCTGGTTTTTCATTTAGGACCAGCCTATTTCTTTCTCTTTGCCTATACTCTGTTATCAATCCTTGATATGGAAGGCTTTAGCCTGCAGTCCAAATACATTCTTGGCATCTTCCCATTCTATAACTTTTCCCACTCTAGTTATTTGCTTCCAGTACCTTGGTTCTTTTGCCAGTTTTCTCTAATATATTCCTGCCCGCTCTTGCCTATTGTCTGTATCCCTAATTACAGTCATCCCTACTGGCAGATTCTCCTTTCTCCATTCCAGTGTTGGCTTATTTCTTAGAAGACCTTCTGCTACTTTACGAATTTAATATTCTGTATGATTATTGTTGTCCTCCTTAAAGGTCTGCATTCAAAATCACATTCCCTCCGTCTTACTTGAGCTTCTCCCCTGTTTCATCATCATCTCCTTCCACTTTGAATTATAGATGTTATGTAGTCCTATCTCACCTACATTCTTACCCGTGGGTTCGGAGCCGAATATCGGCTCTGACTCGGCCAATTTTTACTAGCTCAAAGTCTCTCATTGGCTGGGCTAAGAGGGTATCCCAGGGTGCACTGCTCCCTATCCCCAGATCTCGTTTGCCGCTTGTAGAGCTCGGATGTGGTCTCGCTTGGCTGTGGCTAAGTACCCTCTCTTTTACTATGTTCTCATTGAGAAAGTTGTTTTTCAAACCCAAAAGCTATTTTAATAGCTACTCTTGCTGATTGCTAATTTGTGTGTGTGTTTCATTGCTGTTTGTTGTTTGGTATCCCTCCTGTTCCAGCGGGCTAGGCCCATTTTAGTTAGAGGACCTAGTCCTCTCCTTCTGTACTTAAATCAACCTTGGTTTGCAGAACCGTTTTAATTAGAGGTGCTTGTGTGTGGCTGTGTTGTTTTTCTACTGGGTGTTGTTGTGTGAACCATCTAGATTAGAGGCGCTCAGTGTGCCTGTTGGTTAGTACCTGGTGTTCAATATTGTGTGGTGTTTTCCCACCATTTTTTGCGTGTTACATCAGGCTTCCTTTACTGTTCATAGTAAAATGTCCAAAGATCAGAAGGAACATAAGCCTTCTGGCTTTAAGAAGTGTTCCAAATGTGGATATAAAATGTCCTTCATGGATGGACATTCTGTGTGTGTTTACTGCCTTGGAGCCATCCATTTACAGGAGTCGTGTAGCTTTTGCCACGCTTTCAGTCCTAGGGTGCTCTAGGAGAGAAAAAACAAGTTAATTTTAAAAGGACTTTTAAAACCATCTTTTGAGGAAGCTATTGATTCGGCTTCTAATACTAAGTCTAAAGCTTCCAAGTCCAAGAAAAGGTCTCCGGCTCCATCTGCCTCTTCGAAGCCCCCGGAGAAGATTACAGTTTTGGACTCTGCCTCCTTGACTCCACTGTCTTCGGGGGCTACAGGAGGTATCTGCATTAACCGAAACAGCGTCGGCTCCAATCATCCTTGAGCCCATTCAGAGCTAGTCGCCCAGTATCAGACTTGGTTCACCGGATAAGAGATCCCAGTCTCCATCTATTTCCTCCAGGCTTTCTGATTTGGATGTTGACAGGGTAGTGCAGAGGCTCCTGCAATCGCTGGTGTTGGCCAAATTGTTTTCGGCTCTGACCCATTCTGCTCCGGAGCCAATTGCCATGTCCGTCTCCATGATTCCTCCTCCGAGCACTTCCTTGCCGTCGGAGCCGGTATGCTCCACTCCGAGTGATGTTCCTGCGCTGACTCCGATAACCCCTTTGGGTTTATCGGTGCTGACTTCGGCTCCGACCATATCGGTTCCGTCCACAGGGTTCGAGACTCGGGTATCTTCGGTCGGGCCCGAGGGGGATACGTCGGGACAGCTGTCGGTTCCAAGTCTCCCTCTCGGTGCATCGGCTCGCGGGACCCCGGTCCCGGTCGTGACCTCGGAGGCCTATCGGTTCTTGGAGCCGGGAGGACCTGCTTTCAAGGCCATGCGGAGCGCGCTGGCAAGATCGTCAGCTACATCACACGGGTCAGTCATTCTGTCCCCCACCACCGTGGCGAGAGCCTCTGACACTCACCTGTCCTTGGACAGCAGAGCGCCAGGCCCTAAGGACACCCCCACGAGTGGTCCCCAACCTTCTGAGGGTCTCCCAGAGTCTTTGCCTGAGGAGCCCCCTAGAAAGAAGTTGTGCAAGAGGAAGCACATAGACTCCCAGGATGAGTCTCTCACCTCCGATACTGACCTCGAGGAATCATAAGGGTTCCCCAAGTCTTCCTCTGATGATGTTTCCTTCTCCGATATCCTGGAGATACTGAAACAAAGAGGAGGCTGGCCTTCCAAAACTCCTTCCGAGGAGGAGTCAGTATTCCTTAAGGCTTTTGGCGCTCAACCTTCCACCTCCTGGATGTCTCCACCCTTCGATGAACTACTTGACCTCATTTGTCAGAGGGTGTGGGAAAATCCTGATTCTGTAGAGCCCGTACCCAGGCGCCCCAACAAGTTCCTGTCTGCACCCCAGGGAAAAGAGTTGCTATCAAAAGGAGTCCCGGTAGATGCCATGTTGGTGGCGGCAGCCACCCAGAAGGAAGTTGCAGAATCTTCCTCATCGGTCCATCCTCCTAACAAGGAGTCTAGGACCATGGACTGGTACGGGAAGCGTACCCTTTCTTCAGCAACCTTCACCTTACGGTCGCTGAATTATTTATCTCACTTCACTCGGCTCCAGAGAGACCTCCTCAAAGAACTGGGAGATACTCTTACGGGTAACATACCTGAGGCGATAGCTCAGACTGTTAACACACAGGTTTCTACCCTTAATTCCATCACTAACTCATCCATGCAGCTCATTTCATATGCGGCCTAAGGAGCGAGTAGAGCTGCGAGCTCAGGGGTTGCACTTAGAAGGCAGGCCTGGCTACGCCTGTGTCACTTCGCGGAGGCCTTCAAGTCTTTCTTCACTGACGCCCCATTTGACGGTTACTCCTTGTTTGGGACCAAAGTGAAAGACATGCTCACCAGGTGTGAGCAAGAGGGAAAGACCCTGTCTGCCATCGGGGTCCATTTTTCCCTTCCTTCTAGGCATTATCCCAAGGCCCAGCCGGGGGGGGGCCCGCAATTCGGGAGACCGCGACTCCTTTTGCGGCTCTCCATACTCTCATTCCTGAGGGTGTGCCCGACTGTGCTTATCCGGAGCCAGTCGGGGGTCGAATTTCCTTATACCCAGAAGTTTGGGAGAGCATCACCCAGGACCAATGGGTACTAAGGATAGTTTCCGGAGGTTACCTCATTCCATTCTCTTCAGTACCCCTGCCAATAAGAAAAATCCCAGACGTTCCACCCAGTCAAAGGGATCAAGCAGCCTCAGAGGTGTCTCAGCTGCTGGCAAAAGGAGCCATCCAACCAGTCCCCTCAGACCAAATTGGATTAGGGACTTACTCAAGACTCTTTTTGGTGCAGAAAAGAACAGGGGACCTGAGACCCATACTAGATCTCAGTCAACTCAACAATTATGTTCACAAGTCCAAGTTCTGGATGGTCACCCTACAGTCAATCCTCCCATTGTTGGGAGAGAAAGTTTGGATGTGCTCCATCGATCTCAAGGATGCTTATTACCATATCAAAATGGACAAAGCATCCAGGAGTCATCTATGCTTCTGGCTGGGAGCCAGTCACTTCCAGTTTTGAGCCCTGCCCTTTGGTCTCACCACAGCCCCCAGGGTGTTCACCAAATGTATGGCAGTGGTGACGGCTCACTTGAGACATCAAGGATTCCAGGTGTTTCTGTACCTGGACGACTGGCTCCTTACCGCCCCCACCAGGCATCAACTAGTTCAAGCGAAGGACGCTACCATCAGTCTATGTCATCAATTGGGCATAACGATAAACTGGGAAAAATCTGCCTTATTGACCTCACAGCGTGTCACTTTTATAGGAGCAGAGCTGGGCACCATTCAAATGCAAGCATTCCTGCCACAAGAAAGGATCATGGTGTTGCAACAACAAATTCATATACTTATGCCACTCAGGCAAGCACAGGCAAGAGTGGTTCTACAACTCCTAGGGACCATGGCGGCGACTATCATGCTAGTACCTCTAGCGAGATTACACATGAGACTTCTTCAGTGGCTCCTCTTTGTCCAATGGTCTCTACAAAGGCTTCCACTATCTCATCCCATCTTAATCACAGACAGGTGCAAGCAGGACCTCCATTGGTGGTTATGCACCAACAATTTGAACGGGAGAAAGCCCTTCGTTCCTCCCGTCCCTGTTGCCACAGTGATCATGGACGCCTCCCAGATGGGGTGGGAGGGGCATTATCTCGGCAGGACAGTCCAAAGCACGTGGCAAGAACACGAGATACATTCGCACATAAATGTCCTAGAGATGAGAGCAGTGCTTCTTACGTTGCAGGCACTTCAGGAAGTTCTTCCTCTAGGAACTATTGCGATACACTCAGACAACATGTTAGTAGTGTGGTATCTCAACAAGCAAGGGGGTACCCGATCTTACCCCCTATGCAGAGAAGCCATGCGAGTGTGGAATTGGGCAATAGCTTCCCAACGGTTTCTGGTGGAGACGCACATTCCGAGGAAATCCAACGTAATACCGGACAGGCTAAGCAGAGCAATACTTATGCCTTACGAGTGGTCCCTGAATTGCCTGGTTGCAGAGCGAATCTTCAGTAGGTGGGGTCAACCTTGCTTCGACCTCTTCGCCAGCCCTCTCAATGCGAAATGCAGCAACTACTTCACGCTGACAGGGGGAGTCACCCAGGGACGCTCTGATTCACGATTGGCCCTCCAGTCTACTCTATGCTTTCCCTCCGTTTCCCCTTCTCTCAAGGGTGATTCAGAAAGCACAGTCCTTGGGAAGCAGAATGATTCTGATTGCCCCACATTGGCCTCGGCAAGTATGGTTTCCCTTTCTTCAACCATACGTTGTGGACACTCCTTGGATTCTCGACCCTCTACCAGATTTACTGACACACATGTCGGGACAGTTCCACCCCTCTCTGAGGACACTCCGGTTGACTGCCTGACTACTCCACTTCCATTGCTAGTCAGACATCATAATTTTCCACCGGAGGTGGTCCATATTCTATCGTCTTTCCATAAGCCATCTATTAGGAAGATTTATTCTAGCAAATGGAAAAGGTTTTCAATCTTGGCTCATTCTAGAGGTATTGACCCTTATACAGCCCCGATAGATTCAGTTCTGGAATTCTTCTCAATGCTATTCTATCAGGGATCCACCTCAGCCACCATCAAATTTCAACTGGCGGCAATATCTAATTTTCACATAACAAACAAACCTAGTCTTATGGCCTACAAACTATGCAAAGCATTCCTCAAAGGTACCCTGTTACTTCGTCCCCCAGTGTCCGAACCCGTCATGCCCTGGGACCTCAATTTTATTCTCCAAGCACTCACACTGCCACCTTTCGAACCTGCAGCTACCTGTGAGTTAAAATTCTTAACATGGAAAACAGCCTTTTTGGTAGCTATCACTTCAGCTCGGAGGGTCTCGGAAATTCAAGCCCTCTCCATCAAGCCCTCATATTTAATCTTTCACAAACATAGGGTCTCTCTTAGGCCAAACCTATCCTTTCTTCCTAAAGTGGCTTCTGTGTCTAACATTAATCAGTCCATTGAGCTGCCAGTGTTTTTTCCCACTTTACTAATAAGGCAGAATTTAGATTTCACCAATCGGATGTGCTTAGACAGTTACGCTTCTATCTACACCGGACAAAAGATATTCGTAAGTCTGACCAACTCTTTGTATCCTTTTCAGAAAACCGATTGGGTTCTCCAATATCCAAGATTACACTTTATAGATGGATAGCCAGGTGCATCTCCTTTATCTATCAGGCAGGAGATAAACATTTGCCATTTCCAGTCAAGGCACATTCCACGCGAGCTGTTTCCACTTCCACAGCTTTTCAAGCTAAATTGTCAATGGATGATATATGTGCTGCAGCTACTTGGGCTTCTCCCCACACCTTTGTTTCTCATTATAAATTGGACGTGGTTTCCAGGGGCAGATCTTCCTTTGGTTCCACAGTTCTCAGGAGTATTTTCCTATGAGCCACCCAGGATGTAGGTGCTAGGGACAATGTCCCATGGGTAAGAATGTAGGCGAGATAGGACTACATAACATCAAGAAGTTATGTACTCACCATAACGTTCGATGTATGTAGTCCATCTCGCCTCACATTCTTACTTACCCTCCCACCTTTCCCCCTGCCTGGAGGATTTGGAGAATAAGATTTGGAGTATAGGTTGCCATCTGCCGAGTCCTTTCTTTAGTGACTGTTTTTTATGCATGTGAGGTGTGTAAGAAGTGTATACATTGTTTCGCAGCAAACTAGATCTGGGGATATGGAGCAGTGCACCCTGGGATACCCTCTTAGCCCAGCCAATGAGAGACTTTGAGCTATTAAAAATCGGCCGAGTCGGAGCCGATATTCGGCTCCGAACCCACGGGTAAGAATGTGAGGCGAGATGGACTACATACATCGAACGTTATGGTGAGTACATAACTTCTTGTTTTCTGCTTGTGCTATGCATAGGAGCCTTAACTATGTTGCTCTAAAATACCCCTTCAACTCTGGTAATCCCAATCTGCCTTGTGCTATTGGAAGAATAAGCTTATCCCACTTGACTCTTGCCTTCTTCCCCTCCTAGATAAAATCCTTCAGCTCTTTATTAATTGCTATCCACAACTTCTCCTCTGGTTGATAAAAATATGTCTGACCAGTGTATATGACTAAAGGGACTAAATTCTTTGTATTTTACTATCAATATCCATATAACAGAGCTTCCATTTTCTGTTTTGTTTTATATTTTATTTAGCTTCTTCCCACATATCCTTAGCTGCCACACCAGTATCATTTTTAATCAATGCTCTTAAGTACTTCATTTTATCATGTTCCCATAAATATGGATACTGCTGAACCAGCTTGTGTGTGGTTACATAATCTACCACTATTGCTTTTGTTTTTGATTCATTAATTTTGTATCCTGAAAAGGTTTGAGACTGTCTCAATATTTTCCAGAAGACTGTAATGTCTCTTTCTGGTTTTGTCAGGTATAAAATTTATGCCATCTGTAAACAGAGCCAGCTTTTCTTGACTACCATGCCAATTATATCCTTCAATTTCTGAGTACCTTATTTCTTTGCCAGTGGTTCTAAATATAATGCAAATAAAAAGGGGAGAGAGCACACCCCTACATGGTTATTCTGCTCAAGGAGAGATTATCAGAAAGGACGCCACCCACTTCAATTTTCACCTCCGAGCCTTCATATATGCTCCTAATCAGCCTTATAATTTTATCAAGGAATGCAAATGCTTCCATTGCCTTGCTCATAAAATCCCAGCTTACTCTGTCAAATGCTTTCTCTGCATCAAGACCCACCAGCAACAGTGGCATTTTCGTACATTCTGCTTCCCTGTGGATCATCACTGTTCTGTTTATGTTGTCAAATGTTTGCCTCCCCTACACAAAACCACATCGATCCATATCTATAAATTTTAGCACCACTTTTGCCATTCCTTTAGCTGTTGTAGACATAAACACTTTCTAATCATGGTTTAGTATTGAAATGGGCCTCAATGAAGCTGGATATGATGGATCTTTACCCTCTTTAGGTAGTATAGCTACTGTTGCTTTCTTCCAGATCTTCATCAGTATTTTCCCTCTTAGCTTCGAAATTTCTACAGGAATACTATCTCATCCTGGGCACTTTCTTGTAGATTGGATGTGCATTACCATTTTTATCTCATCTCCTGCTAGCCTAACTCTTAGTAATTGAACCTCCTCTTCCTGTAGCCTTGGCATATTTAATTTTTCCATAAACATTTCCATTTGTACCTTTACTTGATTTCCATATTTCCCTGCTTACAGGCTTTCATTGATTTTCTTAAATATTTCTAATACTTCTACAGGATCCCTGGTTATCTTCCTTGTAACAGGCTCCCTAAGCTTGGTGACAGCCATTTCTAATTTATGTTGTCTGAGTCATTGTGCTAAAAGTTTTTGTGCTCTAGAGTCATTATGAAAAAACTGTTGCTTAACAGCAGTCTTTCTAAACTCATGCATATTATCAAGGTAATCCCTTATTTTCTGTTTAGCATTCTGTAGTTGCTCCTCTTCTTGTTCTGTGACATTCCCCCTATTTTGCAATACTTTAATGTTTGTCAGTCCCTCTAAATAATTATTGTTACTTCTTAACCATATCTCCCTTTCTTTGATTTCCACCCTAATTTTAAATTCTATTTTAATTTTATCCCACTCCCTAGCTCTATTTTCAGAAGAAGTTTCAGTCTTCTCTAATAGCTCTTGAATAATTTCCAGTACTCATTCCTTAAATTCCTCTCTTTTCAGCAGATAGGTGGGAAAGCGCCAGTGTCTCATTTGATCGTATTAGGTCTAGTACAAATACAAGAATCATGAAATCTGGTAAGGGAGAGGTGGAACGGTAGATATGGATAACATTGATTATATCCAAAGAATGTTTAATTTGTTGTTTGATGAAGCATATAAGGAAGTCTTGCTTAATGAGGTCCATATAGCATATCAGAAAATTGATATGTTATTGTATGATATGCTCATGCAAGGGCAATGAACTTCTGATCAATATAATTATTTGCATACTAAATATCCAGTTATTCCAACTGTATTTGGTTTGCCAAAGATTCATAAGGACCTTCATAATCCCCCTCTTAGATTGATTGCAGCTGCCAGTGTCTCTAAAATCAACCTTATAGCTAAAATGATTGATCATGATTTAAAAGCAGCTCTTTCAGATATACCGTATTTATGTAAGGATTCTTGGGACTTTCTTATCTATTGAATTTATGGATAATGTATTTTTACTGCCATTGATGTAAAGAATTTATTCACAGTAATACCATATGACGTGGGATTAGAAATGTTTACAGATTTTTCTACATAAAAAAGAGTTTCTCACAAAGTAAAGTCAACATGTGTACTATCCTAATGCAGTTAGTATTATCAAATAATTTTATTTACTTTGACGGACAGTATTTTTGGCGTGCCACAGGAGTGGTCATGGGGGCAGCAAGTGGGCCCTATTTGCTAATGTTATGGTAGAGAGGGAGACTAGACATATTTTTAATATCCTCTTTGTTTCATCATGGATTTTATATATGAAATTTCTGGATGACTTATGCATTTTTGGAAGGATGATTTTGATAATTTCTTCATTTAACAAATATATCAATAACACTACTAATTTTTTGTCTTTCTCACATACTGTTACATCAGGAGAATTATCTTATTTAGATATATACCTTAAAAAGGAGTATGCAAAAGGTGCGTGGATGCCATGGATTTAACAAAAACCCATCTACTCAGATTCCTTCCTGCATTATACTAGTTGTCATCTCTCCTATCAAAAGAAGGCAGTGGTTAAGGGGAAGCTGGTAAGGGCTGCCTGTATGATTTCTTCACTTGATGATTTTATTATGGAATGTCATCATTTATTTGATATTTTTAAGAGGAGGAGATATCCCACCAATTTACTCCAAAATGTAATGGAAGAGTTAGTGGCTAAGAGATGTAATGGTACATATGTTCCAT
Organism: Protopterus annectens; assembly: GCF_019279795.1. Lineage (NCBI taxonomy): Eukaryota > Metazoa > Chordata > Ceratodontiformes > Protopteridae > Protopterus > Protopterus annectens. The sequence goes on from NC_056737.1 coordinate 939,092,106, forward strand.
TGTTAAATCAGAGGGATAATCTTATGGAATCATTAATTGAACCACATATCCCCAGTAGTTCATCCAAGAATGGTTTTGTTAAACAGCAAAAGTATAACAAAATGGGGGGGGGGCATGGTGGTGCAGCTGTCAGCGTTGCCTCCTCAAAGCAAGAGGTTCTCCATTTTGATTCACAGCTGGGGTGCCTTCTGTGCAGAGTCTGCATGTCCTCCATGCAGTCGCATGGGTTTCCTCCAGGTGTTTCTTCCAACATCCCAAAGACATACAGGTAGATTGGAATTCTAAATTGGCTGTAGGTGTGAGTGTATGCGTGTGTGTGCCTTCTGTGAAAGGTTGGGTGCCGGGCTCGCAACTCGACACTGTAAAACTCTACTGCCAATCATTCTGTGGGCCATTGTTCTGCTGTGTTGACCCCTAACAGGGAAAGCTGAAAGGAGAAGAAGCAAAAGTATATTAAAATGGATACAAATTTCACTACCACCTTTGTCACTTCTTATTCTGTGGACAGTTGGTGCGTTGAAGATAATATTGAATAAAAACTGGGGCTTGTTATTGGCACAATCCCATATTTTGAACAATTTAGGGCCAAGACCCAGAATAGTATGTAGGAAGGGGATGCATTTTAAGAATTTGTTTGAGAATTTACCAGATAATATTTCTAATGCTTCTCCTATGATGTCTGTTTGCAGCTGCTGCAAACATTATAAATATGTGTATAATGGAATGCAGTTAATATTCAGTAAAAATGCATTATAACAATGGAAAAATATATCTGTAACACTTCTGATGTAGTTTATTTAGCTGTGTGCCACCAATGTTCTGCATTTTATGTTGACAAAACAGAGGGGAAATTAAAGGAACATATATAAGAGCATTTATATGATAAAAATAAAAGAAACCCTAATGCTTTATGTAATATATCAATTCAGAATATACTTTATTATTTTTTGCTGTGGAACAAGTGATACACTATCCAAGGAAAGGCCCCTGGTGCCTGTTATTAGAAAAGAGGGAACTTTGGTGGCAACTTTCTTTAATGCCTCTACACCACCGGGTTTGAATGAGATGGTGTCTACATATTGCTTACTGAAACTTAAGGCTTATTATAGATAAATGCAATGAAATTATAAGTTGTTTTTAATAGGAGGCTCAACATAAGGTTTACATGCATTAATAGTGATTTATTTATTTAGGATTATTATACTGTTTTAATTGTTTTTAATTAAACATGTGACTTGAAGTTATTTATTTAAATCTATTTGCATGCTTCACATGCATTCTGAAGTCCCACAATATTTGAGGATGAAAGCACTTAATAAATATAATATAGTTTAAATAGTAGGATCCTCATTACTTTCTGTGGTTCAGAAATATAAAATAATGTATAACAATGCATTTGCAGGTTTAGAACACAATGGTAAAAAGTTCTCGTTGGAAAGGAGATTTTGTTATATGAGTTAGATAAAGTATTAGGACAATTAAATATAAATTCAGTTGCATGACCAGATGAAATAGGGTATGAAATATATAAAAATGTAAGGGACTGGCAAAACAAAAATCTTTAAAAGATTTTGAATGGTTAAATTAAGGTTTTATGTATAAAAAATCATGTAGTGCAATACTTAAATTTATATGGAAGAAGGAGGATAGAAGACATTTAAAAACTGGAGACCAACAATATTAAATAATAATGATTATAAAATATTTATGAAAATAATACAAAAGAGATTTGAAAATAAATAGAAAATATTATGGAACATAGTACATATGGTATAAAGGGAGGGGTTGAAAAGAATTAGTAATGATAGTTAAAGAAACTGTGGAGGATATTATGAATAGAAAAGAAGAATTGAAAATCATGACAGGAGACCTTAATAGGGCATTTGATACAATTGGACATAAAATCTTATGGGGAATAATGAAAGAATATAAGTGAGAAAATTAGGAAATTATGTATTTCAGCATATAGGAATAATAAAGTAAAAATACTTGAAATGTCTGGTTAAACCAAGAGATACATATGAAGAGTGCTGTAAGACAGGGATACCCAATGAGTTATATACTCTTTCCATTAGTTATGATTGTGGTAGTATGTGAAGTAAGTTACAAATGAAGTAGGTGGGATATATAATATCTGAAGGATTAAGATTTCCAGGGTCTATATTATAACAACGAAACACCATCTCTTCGAACACCTAAACATCGACACCTAATAAGCGAAATCCGAAATGCATGAACGGCCACTTCCGCACATTTTTTCACAGGGAAAAAAATTTGCTTGACCAACCAACAGGAAAACAAACTTTCAAACCCTAACCAAGTGGGGGGCTTTACCCCTACACCCCCTAACGAAATATGCCAACTCTGAGATCGCTCTACATTGGAGAAAAGGCAAATTCCAGATAACGGCCAAGCAATTTTTTTCCCTGTGAAAAAAATTTGCAGAAGTAGCCTTTCGTGCTTTTCAGATTTATCTCATTAGGTGTTGACATTTAGGTGTTTGAAGAGATGGCATTTCGAGATACTGATATAGACCCAATTTCCAGTTCTGTTAACATATGCAGATATTATAAAATTGCAAAAAGTAACATTTGGATAAATAATTTCCGCAAACAAGTGTCTAGAGGTAATAGGGATGACTTTAAATAAAGAGAAAAGTAAAGGTTTAGGTGATGCAGTAAAAATAGGAGGTATATATTTTACAGGTAATGAAGTTTGTATGTTAGGTATAACATTTCAGAATTAAGATATACGAAGAATTCAATTGGAAAAATAATAGAAGAAGTAAACAAGCATGTCTTTTCTGAACAGCATATAAATTATCCTTCAGAAAAATGACTTATTTGATAAAATTCAGTTGTTGTTGTTGTTGTCTTTCGGCTTTTCCCGGTTAGGGGTTGCCACATCAGAACTCCGGTCCGCTAATGATTGGCAGTAGATTTTCACGAACGCCGAGGTGTCAGCTCAACGTTCAACCTTCAACAAAGGTACGCCCATTTACGCATGTCTTTCGAATGCCCACCCAACCGCGGGGAGGACATACAGACTCCACACAGAAGGCACTCCCCACACTCCAGCCGAGAATCGAACAGGAGTGTGGGGAGTGCCTTCTGTGTGGAGTCTGATAATTCAGTACTGATGGAAAAAGTAGTATACTTAGCAAGTGCATGTACCTTGCCAATAGTAGTTGAAAAGGAATTAGTGCAGCTATTTTTTCATTTATATGGTGTTTTAGATTAAACCAAATAAAAGAGGAGCTTTGTAAATAAAGAAGAAGGAAGTTGTGGGTTAATTAACACAGTGGTATATGTTGCATCATTAAATCTGTACAAAGTGTTAATGTGGAGAAATGAAAACGTTGAGAGTAGTAGTAAAACTTTATAAATATAATATGATAAATTTGGGGGTATGGTAAACAAGAGTTAAAGAAAAAAGTGTGTAAATGAAGAAGTGTTACCAAGAAAAAATATTTTTGTTGAAAATAAAAACTGATGATACAGAAAAAGAAAGGAAAGTATTGTATAAGAATGCAATGACAAAACATTACTATATAAAACCATGGAAAAAATTTAACAAATGAAAAAATTAAAGCTATAAAATAAAAAGCAAATGGTGTAATCAGAAAGAAGAATGTCAAGCTATTTTTGTGGAACTGGTAATAAATAAATTACCAGTAAAAGGAAATGTGCCATATAAAAAGAAAAGTAATAGAATATGTTTACGTTGTTAAGAAGAAACTACTGAATATGTATTTTTGAAATGTAAAACAGTAAAAAAGTTATGGGGGAAAACTATGTAAAGAAGATTTTTTGAAGATATAAAAGAAGAGGATAAAATAAACATATGATTAAATATGGTTATTATAAGAACACAAGTAAAAAATATGTTAAAAGAATAGGTAAGTTATTTTATGGGTTTACTTTAGAAATTTCGAATCAACTTCAGTTGATCGTTTACAATGTTGACTTGAAATGTTGAATCCAAAATTCCGAATAGTAAACCACAGCAAAACTGAATACATTGACCTCCATGGTTGGATGTATTTGACATAGCAGGAGGTAATGTCACTCACCTCCTGCTATTCACATTAACGTACTGCTGAACTCTACATTTAACAGTATATTAATTCTATTATTTTGCGGGGGAGGCTATGCCCCCCCCTGCACCCCCCAACCCACTGCACATTAAATATACCAACTCTGAGCTCACACTACAGTGAGGAAATGGGCAAATTCCCTGTTCCTCACTGAAGCTCGACCTCCCTTCACAGCCTCCTACTGTTAAGACATATACACTTACATAGGTAGAATAGTTTATATACATTTCTCTTCTTTTTGGGTACGGTGTGGATACATCTTTAAGCTGAGTACTCTACAACATATCTCTTCAGCACACGTCTGTACAAACCATCTTATATGATATACAGTTCTAATATATTTGTAACACAAGCATATGAATCATGTTGATATTCACAAATGACACATAACCATTTACAAAATTCCATACAGCTGTGCTGGCAGTATCTCCATCTGTCATACTTCTATATAAATCATATTAATATTCATAAATGACATATAATTATTTACTAAATTCCAGATAGCTAGGCTGACAGTATTTAATTTTGTGACGTACCCCCCCCCCCCCGCCGTAATCTCAGGCTAGTTTTTCAAGTGACCCTTGAGAAACATTGCTTGAGAGGGTCAGTCTCTCTGGGAATACACTACCCCATACCCTGTCTTGAGATTCCAACTGCCTTGCCATTGCTGACCCGAGTACAGTACTGCACTATCCTGTCATATGCCTGCAACTCTAGGCTTCACTATAGTAATTTGGGATTTGGCTGGCTGGCACCCTGTAGCCATAGATCCCCCTCAGACTCCTCCGGCCTTGTACTGTCAGTACTTAGCAGAAGGGCCACCCTATCATGGTAAGGTTTCATCATGTTAACATGGTACAGTTTGTGCCCCTGCCTCCTATCTAGCAGTTCTACCATGTACTTAACATCACTGACCTTCCTTACCACTTTGAAGGGTCCCTCCCAAGCTCCCTGCAGCTTGTTGTGTCTGACAGGAATGAGAACCATTACCTGCTGCCCCACAGCATTCTCTCTAGATCTAACATTCCTGTCATACCAGTCCTTTTTCTGCTGTTGGGCTTCTTCCAGGTTCTCCTGGGCCATGCCCATGAGTTCCCTGAGCCTTGTCTTGATGTTTAGGACATATGCCACAACAGACTCCAGGTGGGATTCACACTCACCCTCCCACTCCTCTCGAATCAAATCTAGAGGTCCCCTCACCCTATGCCCATACAGCAAAACAAAGGTGAAAAACCTGTGGATCCCTGGGGCATCTCTCTGTAATTAAACAGATGCAGCAAATATTTGTCCCACTCCCTCTTAAACTGGTCTGCAAATGTCTGTAGCATGGTCTTCAGTGTAGAGTTTAACCTCTCCATAAGACCATCAGTCTGGGGATGGTAAGGGTGGTCTTTAGGTGCTTCACCCCACAGTGCTTCCACAGACAAGCCAGCAGGTCTGACGTGAAATTGGCACCTCTGTCAGTCAGTATTTCTTTTGGGAAAACTACCCTGCTGAAAATCTCTAACAAAGCATTTGCCACATTTTCTGCCTCAGTGGAGGACAGTGCCACTGCCTAAGGGTATCTGGTAGCATAATCTACTACCACTAAGATATACTTCTTCCCTGTGGAACTTGGGGTATTCAGAGGCCCCACAATATCCATAGCTACCCTCTGAAATGCCTCCTCAGTCACAGGCAAAGGCATTAAAGGAGCTTTGACCTTGTTCCCTACTTTGCCTACTTTTTGGTACTGCTCACAGGTCCTGCAGTACCCTGCTACATCTCTGGAAATCCTAGGCCAATAAAAATTCTGCATAATACATCTCTTTGTATGCTTTATGCCCATATGACCTGCAAAGGGAATGTCATGGGGTATGGCTAGAAGTGCCAGACAGTAGGCTCTGGGCACTACTAATTGCTGTATTCTCTCACACTCTAGTCCTCCCTCAGGGGTCCACTCTCTATACAGTGACCCTTTGTCCCAGTATACACATTCCCTCTTCCCTTGAGAATTAGGTGCCTCACTAGCTACCTCCCTCAGGCCTTGTAATGTAGGGTCTGAGACGTGAGTCTGTCTCATCTCTCTCTTTGTAACCCTTCCCAGCTCCCCTTCCACAGGAAGTCTGCCATCCCCTGACAGAGGTGCCTCGCTGTCAGCCTGGGTATTACTACTCACCTCTGCCCTTGCAGTCACTCTTTCCAAGGGAACATCAGTACCCACAGGCAGCTGCGGCTCACCTTCAGTCTCACTGCTACAGGGTAGCTCCCTCCCTGAAGTAACCACCACACCAGTCCTGGCTTCAAGTCTGCAGTCTGTCTGCCCCCCCCCCCCCCAGGCTACCAGACTCACATACTTGTCTCCAAGCCTGTCTGCATGTCACTGCATGCACCCTATGTATTGCATTATCAAAATCATTCCCTCTCAAGACATCTGCAAGGATATCCTCAAACTCACCTACTTGTTGGCTTCCCTTTCCACCCTCCCAGTCAAGGTCAAACCTAGCCAAATGCATTTGGAATGGGGTCCATCCAAAAGCTCTGACTGGAGTAGACTGCCCAAGCAAGCAGTGCTTCTCTTTAGCTATTGCAGGCTTCTCAGTGGTTAGGCCAGAGGCTGCGTCTCTCTTAACATAGTCCTCCTTCCCATTTACTAAGCTGGGATATGACCTCTTGTGGTAGTGTGGTACCATTGTTGTCTCCAGATAACTCACTGCTGGCATTCTGTCACTCCCACTTACTGGCTCTCCCACCTTTTGTTCCCCATTTTGCCTCCAATGGCATCTATATGCTACATGGCCCTACTGGTTGTATTTAAAACATTTAGCGCTTGGTCCTGGACGTTTACCTGGACTAGTGGCTTACCCTGCTACTGGCGGAGTAGGCTGCCCACCATAGGTTCCGTTAGACCCACGAGCAGCGCTGGGTATCCCTTTCCTGTGCAGTGATGCCCTGCTTGCTAGGTGTAGATCTCCCTTCTTTCCCAGCTCCTCTGCAGTATTGCATTACCTGTCTGCTAACCGGATTCTCATGTCCTCAAGCAAAGTGCTAAGGGCTTGTTCCCTCACCAAAAGGTGTGCCAGCCCTTCAAAAGTGGTGACCCGACACCCACTCACCCACCTATGAAAATAAGTGCTTAACTCAGCAATATATTCACACAGTTTCATCTGCCTTGTGTCTATGCTCACAAAACTTTTTTTCTGTAAGCGCCAGGTGTTAACTTAAAGCACTCTAACAGACAGTTTTTAACAGTATTATAATTTAAGCAATCAGTATCAGACAATTTAGAAGTAGTTACAGCTTTACCATGGAGTAAGGAGGTCAGGAACCGTACCTAGAGCCCTTGGTCAACATTATACTGTTTACATACCCTTTCAAACATATGAATGAAACTATTAAAATTATCTCCCTCTGTAAATTGTAGAAGAAATTTACTGACCTTTGTTGCTTCCGGGATTTGGTTCCTTCATTCCCCATCACCTCCATGACCCTGGTGAAGAGTCAGGATATTCTTTTCATGTTGCCTCTGCCTCTCATTCTCCAAAGCTTCCAGATGTCTTACTCTCTCTGTTGCTTATGATTCCATTTGGTTCTCCTGCCACAGTCTCTTTGCTGATTCCAGTTCTAAACGTTTGGCCTCCAGTTCAGGTCTCTTTAACTCCAGACAGATTTTTAAGTTCTCTGTGGAAAGGTTGAGCTGTCCATTTTTTGAGAGTTGTACATTCCCAGGGCCAGTCTGATTGTCCTCCTGGTTGCTGGTCTGTGATGCAGCTGTGACTAGGGCTGCAGTCATCTCTTCTTTAGTCAGGTTGGCATGCACCAGCCCTTTGTCTTGGCACATCTCAGCCAACTGGCTTCTTTGCAGCTTGCCATACTCCTCTGCCGATAGCCTTGCCTGTTCTCCTTAACTAACTAAGATAACAAAAAATAAATAAAACTATTGTGATATGAAACTCTGAATGTTTACTGTGTAGCTGATTGAGAGTACAAACACCTTCTTCAATAACCCACTGTTCACAGGCTACAGGAGTTCAATATCCACACCACTGAATCCTAATATGTGGATATCCGACAACTGCCAACAGATTAATATGTGGCGCCCCGCCACTGTCCCAGTAATCAAGGAGCCTCACTCCCCATCACTGGCAACAGTAGAGGATGTACACACTGGGAGGATGACAAGTACACATACAGTAAAGTGCAGTTTCCCTTAAGAGCACACAGAGACCACAGTTGAGCTGGGGCTGGTTTATCCCTCTTTCTTTTTCTAGATCCCCAGTAAGACTCCCCACTGGGACAGCTTTAGGGGTTGAAATCTCCACTTAGTAGCCAAGCCAAGACCTCCAGAAACCAGTGCTTCATGTCCGTGTCCCAAGTAGCTGACACACACACACTTTGAGGTTCAATTTACACACACACACACACACACACACACACACACACACACACACACACCTACCTGAGAAAGGTAGGCACAGGTTTAGTAGGTATGCCCCCTTCTGCCCAGACTGTAAGGAAGTTTTTACTGCCACCAGCCGCTACTTATCAGCTACTTTAAGGCCCTTAGCAAAGGGTGTCCAATCTTACTATGCAGTGCTACTGTTAATACAAATGGTAATTTGGCCAAGAGCAAGGCTATTAAGGGTGGCCTGCACAGTGTCACCAAACAGATATGCAATTACTTTAAGAGCTTAAATATCCCTAGACAGACCAGCCACAGTTGAAAGGTGTAAATATACTTAATAATAAATAATAAAACAACAAGAAAAAAGTAAACAATCACAGTTATTTCAGAGTTCAGAATCACAGGAAATATTTAAAATAACATTCCAGGACAGTCTCAAATAAATAAAGAAAACATCTAAGCTATACTTCACTATATTCTTAGCTGTATCTAAGAGAAATTACTGTACCCTAGAATCTTACTATTACAGCAAGGCAAGTGTGGTGAATGGATCTCCTAGCTGATGTTGTCAGGACTGTCTTGTCTCAGAGAGTTCTTAAATTAATATCTCAAATATTTCTGCTGGGATACTTGCAGCATAACATCACCTCTTGTCCTCTGACTATCCCAGGTGAAAAACATTGATTTTAGCATCTACCTGCGAAAACACATATACATTGGACCCTTTGGCAAATGGTGGAAGTCGTAAAATTATTTACATTCCTCCACATTTAAGGACAATACAAAAAACTTCTAGTTCTAAACATTGTCTACTGTTACACTGAAACTGAAAGATAACATCTCTTTTATTACATGGTTATAAAATAATTTGATTTCAATTAATTTTTCTGACGTTTTGCAAGTTAACCTTCTATGTGCCAGTTCCCATTGTTAAAACATATACATTTACACAGTTACAATAGTTTTTACTCTTTTCCAGTAGGGTACACTGTGGATACATCTTTAAGCTGAGTACACTATAACACATCTCTTCAGCACACGTCTGTACAAACCATCTTTTATGACATACAGTTGTAATACATTTGTAACACAAGCATGTTAATCATGTTGATATTCACAAATGATATATCACCATTTACAAATTTCCAGAGAGCTGTACTGGCAGTATCTCATCTCCCTCTGTCACACTTCTGTATAAATCATATTAATATTCACAAATGACAGATAATTATTTATAAAATTTCATGTAACCAAGCTAACAATATTTCCTTTTGTGACAGTAAGGAAAAGTATGAATATGTGTAAATATATTTGTATAGCTACTTATTTGTACATTTGTAAATATGTTGTAAGTAAGAGTTGTCTTTTTGTATATAAATAAAGGACCATTACTCTTTTGGATAGGTGCCATGGGATATTTTACATCCATGTAAGCTATCACCAGCTCAAGCAATTGGGACCTCGGTTTAATGACTCGTCCTACAGATGGCATACTCAAGAGTGCAGTTCCCCCCCTATACTGTAGTGTAGTGTCAGCAGTTATCTACATGGTATGGGAATAGCATCTTTGGCCTTCTGCACCAAAGGTGAGTGTGCTACCTGTTGTGCCACTGACACTGAATAGAAATTAGGAAGTGAATATTGTTCTGGACTGACTATGTTGAGTAAAAATGCAGGGAAAATAAAAGATGTAATCTTAGTAAAGATGGGAAGGTTAACTGTTGTGGATGTGAGGTGGAGAGAATATGTTTACAAAACTATAGCATCATATGCATATATAACTAGCAAGAAGAGAAGCTGCTTCATTAAATATTAGACTGTGGTGGTTAACATGAAAAATATAATTGCATGGGACATTAGTTGCCATTTAAGGAGAAAATGTAAAAAGATAGGGAAAGATGTAAAACATTACAGAAAGTGATAAAATGTGATAAATTAGTCGTGGAAAAAAATCAGTTGATTCATAGAAGGGGGCATTTGGATCTGAAATTGATTATTTTATATCATCTGAAGGCTGGAGGTAGCAGATGGTGATACATTTGTGATGGGTGTTTCAGACCATTTAGCAATATGGATGGAGGTGATAGATGAAAGGGAATAAAAGAGTGAATTAGATATTATGGGATAAAATTGGAGCGTGGGAAGTATTTTCAGTTATGGAAGGATCATAGAACCATGAAAGACTTCTATAAAACTAGTCTGAATGGAGGATTGCATTTAAAAAGAAGTATAAAAAGTGTTTTTTGTTTAATGTCAGAATAGTGAATCAGGAAGTGAAACAGATTAGCAAGGAGGAAGTAAGGACAGCTATGAAGAGGATGAAGAATGGAAAGGCTGTTGGTCCAGATTACATACCAGTGGAAGCATGGAGGTGAAATAGCAGTGGAGTTTTTAACCAGACTATTTAATGAAATCTTGGAAAGCCAGAGGATGCCTGAGGAGTGGAGAACAAGTGTTTTGGTACCTATTTTTAAGAATAAGGGTGATGTGCAGAGCTGTAGTAACTACAGAGGGATAAAACTGATCAGTCACAGCTTGAAGTTATGTGAAAGAGTAGTGGAAGCTAGGTTAAGAAGGGAGTTGATTATTAGTGATCAGCAGTACAGTTTCATGTCTAGAAAGCAGGGCCGGCCTTAGATGAAATGGCGCCCTAGGCAAAGTAGTGCTCTGGTGCCCCTTAAGCCCCACCCACACCACACTCAAGGAATACCCCTATATGAGCCACACCCAGAGGTAGGTCACGCCCACAAAAGTCACTCCAGTTCTTTCAATTTTTTAAATGGATGAAAAATTAGTAAACGCCTTGTCATACTGTAACAAAGATACCTTGTAATGTAGTTAAACTGCAAGTGAAGGCTGAATTCTCCTTAATAAACCTGCTTGATTTGTTGCTCGTTTAAAGATTTTATCTACAGTCATGACAGACAGTAATAGCATTACATTTTACAAGGTGCATTAATGTTTACATGTAGAACTTGCGCCATTTATTTTGGTGTTGCATCAACTCTGCAGTATGCATGACTGCCTAAAATATTACACATTACATTACTACATACCCTGATGTGTGCTTCATGCTTTTCACAGATCAACCATCAAGTCAACATACTTCAAAGTCAGCGACACATTGTGATCTGGTGTTGCAGCTGTATGCAGCCATAATGGTCCACTACTTCAGAGATAATTTATTTAGCATGATGATTCCACACTTCATAGTCAGCTTCCACCACCATATCCAAAGTCAAACTATATATGACAAAAAATCTCCCACTTTTTATCCCTAGTAGGCAGATCTACAGCTATAATATGGCATACCCATCACCGATCGCATTCACCTCACAAAGAATCTTACCTCATGTCAAAGTACTTAACATATGCAGATTCATAACCCCCCTCAAAAAGGGATCACTGTACCTCCTTAGAGAAAGCTAACTGGATGGCCATTCTCCAGAGGACCCTTTTATTATTTTTTTATATTTATTTATTAAAAACATTAGAGCTACCATATAGATTCTTCTCACCACAAGGCCTTCAGTCCCTCTCAACCCATGGCCCTCCCATACAACTGCCAACTACTCACAAAGATTCACAGTTCCTCACCTCCATACATATTTACCAGCTCTATGACTATCACCCTCGTCCCTCTCACACATCTGTCCTCTCACCCTCCTCTAACCTTTTCACAGCTGTGGGTTTAAGTTTTCTCCTCACTGTATAGCTTTTCTCTTACCTCATGTGATGGTCTTAACCTCATGCTACTACATACACCCCCACCCCTCCTCTGAATGAATTAAATTTGAAAGAATGTGCTTCATGCAGACACATTTTGTGTTTTGTAAACAATTTGCTTTACTTCCAAAATAAGAATGTAATGCATGGTGACTGGCCAAATCTCAAGTTTTCTCAACTTTTATACTACTCTTCCATTTGGTTTCTGGTTGTAAACTGCAGATTGAGCCTGAAAACAGTCCATATGGATCGGGGCTCTACCCTAATAAACAAGTAGAAATACAGAAGACAATTTTTAGAAGAGCAAATTGTACTATGGGGATAGTCAAGGAGGAGTTAGGAATCTTTAAACAAACACAGACTGAATACACTACGTGGAAAGAGCAGGAAGAGTACTCAATACTGTAGAAAAGAGTACTAGAAGGAGCAAAAAGGTGGCTGCCTATATGGCTATAGCCAGGCAAAACAAAGATGGAAGAGGAGAGCACAGAAGACTAGGAAAAAGCAAAGCACACCTACGGTTTTCATATAGGAAAGTAAGGCTAGGGAGAGTGGGAGGAGAGATGGGGGGATTGTAACACTACTACAAAAGATACTCCCTGGCTCTATAAAAGCCCCTTCCCCCCAAAAAAAAGAGAGAGATTGGTTACCAAGGAGGAATCTAAAGAGGCATACAAGACAGAGTGGTACAGATGGAAAAATGTGACTGGTAGGCAAAATGGTAAATGCATTCAAAAGGATAGACCAGAGAGTAATATTTGCTAAATGGCTTAAACTGCACAAATAAAAAGTGAAAGTTCACTTAATTCTATGACTGAACAACCTTCAAAGCATTAACAACCACATCCAAATATGCAATTACCTTTACAAATTATTCAGTTGATACGGAATCAAGGCACTACTGTATGGAGTGGGGGGGCAACCTCTCTGCTCCTAATTACAATAAATATGCTGTAATAGCAGAAGGGTGGCAGCAGCCCCCTAACAGGTACAGCATCCTTATTGGTCAATAAGGTAGCAAAGCCTGTGGTAGCTAGAAGCAACACTTCATACAAGTTGTGCATATCCATGGCCTTACTTTTCACACTTCCAGTATCTGGCACTAAGTGCTGAACAGATGTTACCACTGACTAGACAGAAACCCAGAACGCCAAATTGCAGTCTTGGATGTACAGCAAGATCTATTCACCATATTACTGCACTTGACAAAAACATCAAGCTTACTGTATTGTTAGCTATGTAGCCATTTAAGTTAAATTTTTTACCCATCACACTCTGGTTTTCCAATATTATTAATGCATGCACTGTCACTAGTACACATCTCACTACTAAAGCACCTATGAATTTAGTATACATTCACACAAGCATTCAGGTGTCTACTCTAGACATAGCTTTAATTCTGAAAGAAACATTTCACTACTGCATACACAAGATTTCCCCTTCTACTTGCAAAGAACCCTGCCTATATGCCGTTGTGATACTCTGCGTACAACACGTATGCGGATAATTATGAGCAAGGAAGACAGCCCACCAATGAAATAACAGAATTCCATTTACAACCACAATACTATGTAGGACTGGTATTCAAGGAAGGGTATCAGCAAAACGCACTACATGTCCCTGAAAAAGACTTTGTGCAGCACTGTACTTAAAAAAAATAATTTAACAAAAGACAAGGCAAGGCAGAAACATACTGGGACTGATTAGATGGCAGGAAGATGTGCAACATTAACGAATCTGGAAACCTAGAAACACAAGCAATACACTGGAGAATAAATTGGTAGGCTCATATTGTGTGGGATTTTAAGTATTTCATTAGTATCTAGTCACAAACCTAACCTGAAGAGGGTTTGCTGCAGATTTGGGAGCGTTTACTCAGACAACATGGCTAGTGGCTCTGAGTGAGTTAAAGTGTTTTAAAAAATGGTTTGCGGTCCCTGTTCCGTGGAGCTGCAGTTGACATCAGGTTAGTAAAAATAACACATCGACTGACTACTGGAATTACTCAGACAAGGAGAAAGTTAGCAGTCTTATCTGCCCCATCCTTCTTCCATGTAAGCACTAAAAACAGGGAAGAGCATACGTTCACAGTGGCTTAATCTTCTACATATAAAGCCCTTTAAACATAGTACGTACTAGCAAATAACTGTAAACTGGCACGGGCTGCACATCAATAGAGTACCTTCAACTACAAATCAGTAGTGTGTCTAGTCCAAATTCACAACTTACTTGACTTACCTTAAGGCAAGCAAAGCACACAAACAAACATCCAAAATAAAGTGTCTCTTTGTCCACCCATGTGGTGAAGAAAACCAGGCCGCTGATTCAAACACACATCCAGAGAATCAGGAAGTAAAGACACCCAATAAATCTGCCCGCCTCTATCTCATTAATGAAGAAAGGGATGAGAGGCGGGTGTGATCAGAGTTTTATACTCTTGATTGGAGCAGTAGCCAGGGACATCAGTAGTACGGAAGCATCACTGATTGGATGCTTTAAATAATGATCAGTAATAGTAGCCACTGACTGATCACATAGATGCAGGGGGGAGGGATGGGGGAGGAAATGGAAGAACACAGTAGGGGACTGTGCTATGTGCTCTGCGAATCATGCTTTGGACTACAGAGGTGGGGGGAGGACATAAATGCTACAGTACAGGCGGTGAGAAGTGGAAAAGAAAGTAAAGTGAGTACATTAAAATTGCGCCCTTTAAGAGACCGGCCTGTACGGTGCCCTAGGCAGCCGCCTAGTTCGCCTATGCTGGAAAGAGCACTACAGATGCGATGTTTGCTCTGGGAGTGTTGATGGAGAAATATAGAAGGAGTTGCATTGTGTTTTTGTGGACTTGGAGAAAGCATATGATAGGGTGCCTAGAGAGGAGTTGCAGTATTGTTTGAGGAAGTCGGGAGTGGCAGAGAAGTATGCAAGAGTGGTACAGGATATGTATCAGGGTAGTGTGACAGTGATGAGGTCTGCAGTGGGAGTAACAGATGTGTTTAAGGTGGAGGTGGGATTATATCAAGGATCAGCTCTGAGCCCTTTCTTATTTACAATGGTGATGGACAGGTTGACAGACGAGGTCAGACAGGAGGCCCCATGGACTATGATGTTTGCAGATGACATTGTGATCTGTAGTGAGAGTAGGGACTAGGTTGAGGAGACCCTGGAGAGGTGAAGATATGCTCTTGAGAGGAGAGGAATGAAGGTCAGTAGGACTAAGACAGAATATATGAGTTGTGAATGAGAGGGAGGCTAGAGGAATGGTGAGGATGCAGGGAGTAGAGTTGCCGAAGGTGGATGAGTTTAAGTACTTGGGATCAACAGTTCACAGTAATGGTGAGTGTGGGAGAGAGGCAAAGAAGAGAATACAGGCAGGGTGGAATGGGTGGAGAAGAGTGTCAGGAGTGATTTGTGACAGACGGGTACCAGTAAGAGTGAAAGGGAAGGTCTACAAGAGGGTAGTGAGACCAGCTATGTTGTATGGGTTGGAGACGGTGACATTGACAAAAAGGCAGGAGTCAGAGCTGGAAGTGGCAGAGTTAAAGATGTTAAGATTTGCACTGGGTGTGACAAGGATGGACAGGATTAGGAATCAGTATATTAGAGGGTCAGCTCAGGTTGAACGGTTTGGAGACAAAGTCAGAGAGGCGATATGCGTTGGTTTGGACATGTGCAGAGGAGGAATGCTGGGTATATTGGGAAAAGGATGCTAAGGATGGAGCTGCCAGATAAGAGGAAAAGAGGAAGGCCTAAGATAAGGTTTATGGATGTGTTGAGAGAGGACATGCAGGGGTTTGGTGTGACAGAGCAAGATGCAGAGGACAGGAAGAAATGGAAACAGATGATCCGCTGTGGTGAACCCTTAATGAGAACAGCCAAAAGAGAAGAAGAAGAATTATGTAAGAAAGGAAGAGAATGTGAAGTGTAAGAAAATATATAGAGTTGTATTAGAGAATTTAGAGAACAATGCAAAAGAGTATTATGATTTGGAAAAAGAAATATCTAAAACAAAATCATGAAAAAATTAAGTCATTACTGTTTAGGCATGGATATTATTTACAAAGGAAAAGGGAGGAGATATCTGCTTATTTGGGTAAAATAGTAAAGGAGGATATTAGTATAATGATGGAAATAAAAAATGTAAAAGGAGAGGTAAAAGGAACATGAGCTAATTATGAGTATTCTGGTACAGCATGTAGAAATCATGTATAAGAGTAAAAAGAGGGAAAATGAGAGAAAATTAAATAAAAAAATCCAGAGTGAGTAAAGGAAAATTTTGAAAAAGGAATTGCTATTAGTGAATTGGATGAAGTACTTAGGAGAGTAAATGCTAATTCAGTACCAGGCCCCAATGGTGTAGGGTGTGGGATATAGAAGAAATTAATAGACTGGCAAGGAGAATATTTTGTAAATATACTGAATGAATGGTTGAAGGAAGGGTTTGTTTATGGAGAATTATACATTGGGGTATTAAAATTTGTATGGAAGAAAGACGAGAAGAACAAAATAAAAAATGTGAGACCTGTCACACTAAGTAACACAGATTATAATTTTTTAATGAGAATAATAGAGGAGAATGGAAGGAAAGATGAGGGATATTGTGGAAGAAATTACATATGGTATAAAAGAGAAGGGATGTGAAGAATTTGTTATTGGTTGTGTGAGAAATTGTGGATGACAATATAAGTAAAATTAAGTATATAAAAGTTATGATAGATGATATTAGCAAGGGTTTTTTGAAATGAAATTTTGTTTAATGGGAAATGGATTTTGGCAGATGTATTGCGAAAAATTTGATTGTGGTTGTGGAAGAAGGAGTGGGGGTTAGTTATGGAAGAAAAACAATGAAGATGTTATAAGAAAAGTGATAAATAGCAAAAAAAAAAAAAAAAAAAAGAGAGAGAGAGAAATGTGTGTATATGTGCCTGTAGATATGTGCATTTTGCAAATATGTGAATAATGTTTTTTTATGTTGTGTGAAATAAAGGACCTCTACTCATTTTGATAGTTGTGGATCTTTTACATCCATCTCAGAGCAGTTGGGACCTTGGTTTCATGTCTAATCCAAAAGACAACACAGTCAGGAGTGCAACACCCCCGTCATACTGCACTGCAGTGTCAGCGATCCATCGGCCATGACTGGGTGTAGACCCCACAGCCTTCTGGTCGTCCTGCACCAAAGGTGTGTGTGTTACCCATTGAGCCACTGTTTAATAAAATAACAACACTTTTCTGATGTGTCTTTTGTACCATTATCCATAACAATATATTTTAGTAACCCATTAAGTAGTCATCTTAGTGTACCGATTGCAGCTTGTACTATAGCAGGCATACAGATTGCCTTTAACCATTGCAGGTCCTACAATCATGAGCACAGCATTCTAGAATGGGTCAGCAAAATCAATGTGCAGTCTTTTCCAGTGCCGTAGGTTTACAAGTAAATACTGGGCTGTTCGCGTATAGAGTATTACAGGCCTAGACAATAACCAGAGGTCAGAATCAAACAAGTTATTTTCAGCTGTACTCCATCTCTTCATCTAGTTTTAGCCACTAAATATTTTTTTCTTTGTTGCCAGGATCTTCAGTTTAACATTACCTGAATAGTCAACACATAATTTTGTTAGTACTGCTTTTCTGAGTTTTCATGGAATAATGACACTGGTACCACATAGGACACAGTCTTTCTTTACTAAAACTACAGGTCTTCTTTTGTAATATAGTTTTAAGCTCCCACCATCTCTGTAAAGCCACCTTTCTGTCATGAAGCTTAACACTCAATAATTTTCTTTCTTTTCCTGTTGTGCACAGTTATCTCAGCTTTCACTTGAACTTATTTACATTTTGTTGACCTAATTAACCCTACTGAGCAGAGATCATTTTTACAGCTGACCACGGATATGAACAATTTTAGTTACACATTCACAAAACAAGTTACAGAAATTAACAAGACATAACAAATTAAAATATACATAGATAAAGCATAAATGTTTTGCGGCACAAAGAATGACAAGTAACATTAGCATTTGCATATAGTGAACATGAACAACTAAGTGATGTGTCAGAGTACTTAAAGATCAGATAAAAAAGAAAACATTAAAGTATCACATCATAAATGCTGCATAAAGTACAAGCAAAAAGTTTAAGTAAAATTATGACATAGTCATATTTTATAGGTAATAGTTGCGATGTTTTGTAAGGGAAAGTAGAAAACAGCCTTTAGTAAAGTAAAGCTTTGGTAAATGCAGATAGTGCTCGTGAAACTTCTAAAGAAAGCAAAAGCGTTGGTGAAAGAGTTTAAAAAAGTTTTGGTGGGGGAAGTATAAGAATTAAGGCTGACAAAATTAGAAAGTACGGTAGTAATGTTAAAAAAGAAACTGAAGGGATGTGCAAAAGACTGAGAAATTGTAAAAATGTTATAAAAAAGAAAATTAGTTGATATAGGCAAAGGAGTAGGCAATAATGGCTAAAGTAGGAGAAAAATATTTGTGAGATGAGTAGAGAGATTATGTCTTTTGACAGGAAGGGAAACTGAATTGGATGTTAAGGTAAGATCTATATAATTTTGTAAATATAATTGTTCTTCAAATAGTGTCTGAAGAGCAACAAATTAATTAGATCTCTCCTAGTATGAAAAAAGTTATGTAATGTTCCATCTGTGTTGTCCAGTTTCATTCTTCCTTAACTATTGGGTTCGGAGCTCATAGAAAACGTAAGGTCTCGAGCTCCTCCTTTTACTCATAATGCCCTTGTCAACTTATATACCTCAGATCTTGTTTGTTGCCGGTAGACCTACAAAGTAGTAAGGAATTAAGATATAGCAGAATTTGGGACTCAAAGGAACAGAGGTTTCTCCAATATCCTTCTGTCTTTCCAGGTGTAAGTGAAAGGAGGGGGTTAGTGGGAGGGAAGTTGAGAAAGAATGAAAATGGACAACACAGATGGAATGTTATGGTGAGTACATAACTTTTTAATCTGATGATGTCATTTTCATTCATTCCTCAACTGT
This sequence comes from Protopterus annectens, assembly GCF_019279795.1. Taxonomy (NCBI): domain Eukaryota; kingdom Metazoa; phylum Chordata; order Ceratodontiformes; family Protopteridae; genus Protopterus; species Protopterus annectens. The sequence goes on from NC_056737.1 coordinate 939,111,318, forward strand.
TGGACTGAGTCCCCAGCTATCTTAATCCCAGGTAGACTCTAAGGAAGGATGTTCTTGAGCATGGCTGAGCCAGATGCTGCTCTTCTCTCTAGAGACCAGATCTAATTTGTAATGAGCAGTAAAGGTATGAGGATTAGCCCAAGTTGTAGCTGCACAAATATCACCCAAATAAGTTTTAGACAGAAATACTGAAGAAGTTGCCATAGACCTGGTGGAATGAGCTTTTGGTGGTTTTGGTAAAAGGAAACATGCTTTTCTATAAACAAAGGTAATAGTCAACCACTTGGCTAAAGTCACTTTAGAAACCAGTTTGCCTAATTTTGATTCAGAAAGGTAAACAATTGTTTAGATTTCCTCAAATTATTGGTTCTGTTAAGATATAAATGTAACTGTCTATAGACATCCATTTGGTGCAACACATATTTCCTTTATTTGAGAAATTTGGAAAGAAGACTGGAAGGTTGATAATCTGATTAACATTAAATTCTGACACCATCTTAGGGAGAAAATGAAGGATTGGTCTGTAAAGATATTCCATCCTTGTGAAAAATCAAATAAGGAGGTTTAGACAATAAATCCTGGAGTTCTAACACCCTTCTGACAGAAATAATAACAGCCGAAAAGATAGTTTTCTAGGCCAAAAATGTTAGTTCACACGTAGCTGATGGTTGAAAAGGGGGTTGAGTTAATGCCTGTAAAACAATATTTAAATCCCAAGGAGGTATAGGATCCCTTAACGGAGGTCTAAGGATGTATGCTCCTCTGAGAAAGACTTTGCAAAGCTTTGAAGATGCTAATGTTGAATTATTTATTCCTATATGAAAATTAGAAATGGCTGCTAATTGTACTCTAACAGCTGAGGAGCTAGCTCCTTCATTGAAAATTGTAGCTAAAAAGTCAAGACCCTTAGAAATTGGAGCTGAGAGAGATTCTAAATTATTTATATGTACCAAAAAACAAACTTTTTCCATTTACTTTTGTAAACTTTTCTAATGAAAGCTTTGTGGCATGATAAAAGAATGTGGTAGACAGGGGAGGAGAGCCTGGGCTGTCTAGCAATCAATGGATCTGGAGACACCATGCAGTCAGCTTGAAGCCTGAAATGTCTGAATGAGTCATGTCTGTCAGGTGGGAATATAGGTCTGGAGATGGACCCAGAATCCAGAGTGGGTGTAGAAGATGAGGGCAAAGGAAGGGAAATCAGATCTGACGAGGCCAATAAGGTGCAGTGAGGATAATTGTGCTCCTCAATCAGGATGCTTTCTGGATAAAGTTGGAAATGAGAGGTATTGGGGGCATAAGCATAAAGGAGACCACAGGGCCAAGCATGAAGTAGAACATCTCTTGGGGACTCCCTTATGGAGGATCAGAGCAAAGAACCTGCTGCACTTGCCGTTCAGGGGAGATGCAAACTGATCTCAGCATGGCTGGCCCCATCGAAGGAAAATCCTCTCCACCACCTTCATGCTGTGAGACCACTGGTGAGGCATTAGAATAGACCTGCTTGTCTGCAACTATGTTGGACTTCCCCAGGATGTGCATTGCTATCAGAAAGCGATTGGATGAGATTGCCCATTGCCATACTGTTATCGCTTCTCAACAAAGAGGGTAAGATCTGGTTCCCCCTTATTTGTTAATGTACCAGACTACTGACATATTGTCTGTCTGAATCACAATTGGGAAAGTATCTTGGAAGGCCTGCAGTGCTAGGGGGATAGCTCTCATTTCCAGGACATTGATATGCATGTTGGGCTCTTCAGGGGACCATGTGCCTTGGACATCCTTTTCAAGAATTGCCCTCCGATGTGGAAGGTGTCTGTGGTCACTGTGGCCTTGGGTTGAGGGAGAACAAGGGGTCAGCCTTCTTGCATTTGACTGGAATGAATTCACCATAGGAGGTTGCATTATTTTAACTTGACTGGATAATGATTGCTGGAGAATAGACCATTGAGTTTTGAGTGTCCATTGAAGGATCTTCATGTGGTACCTTGCTAGAGGTACAAGAGTGATTGACGCTGACATGGATTCCAATGCTTGGAGAATCAGCCGAGTTGAAAGAGAACTTCGAGTGATCTTTTTGACCAGGAAATGAATTGTTTGAACCCAGGAGAGAGGGAGAGAAGCTGTTTTAGTGATTGTATTGAACCGAGCACCAATGAATATCAATATCCGAATTAGATCTAGTTGATATTTGTTGTAATTGACAGACATCCCCAGACAAGAGCATAACTGAAGTAAGTAGTCCCAATCTTGAATTAGATGAGGACTGGTTGAAGTGGTTATGAGCCAGTCATCCAGATATGGAAGCACCCGGAATCCCTACAGTCTCAAGTGAGCTGCAGCTGCTGTCATATACTTGGTAAACACCCTGGGGTCTGTGGTAAGACCAAAGGGCAGTGCTCCTAATTGATAATGACTGGCTCCCAGATGTAAGCATAGATATTTCCTGGACCGTATGTTCATTTTTATATGATAGTATGCATCCTGAAGGTCTGTTGAGCACATCCAGCTGTCTTTGTGCAGAAAAGGCAGAATGGACTGAACTGTGACCACCTGAACTTTGTATACTGAACAGTACTGAACAGTTCGATGTAGGTCACTAAGATCCAAGACTGGTCTCCAGTCCCCTGTTTTCTTTGGCATTAAAAAGAATCCTGAATAAGTTCTGGACTCTTTCTCTTCTGAGGGCCCTCTTGGATGACTCTCTTTTCTAGCAACTTATTTATTTCTAGTGCTGCTGCTTCCCTCTGATTGGGTGGAACATTGGGGATTTTGGATGGGAAGAAGGTATTATATAACCTCTGGATATTATCCTCTGTACCCATGAATCTTTTGTAATTTCTATCCAGGCTCTCTGGTGCAGGGATAAATGGTCCCCAACTACTTCCTGTCAGGAGCACTGATAGGATATGTCAGAGAAAGTATCCCTAGATACCTGGTTATGCGGACCACCTCTGCCATGGGGACAGCATCTTCCATTAGAGTTTCCCCCCTCTGCCCCTGGGGAAACTGTCTCCATGTGGATCTTGGAAGAGACCCTTGGGATTTTTTGAACCACATTTTCCACCCACTACTCTGGTTTCCAGAATAGGTCTGTTGAGGGGTCAAAAAATGTACATCTACAGCAGACAGGGTTTTTCCTTCCTGTTCACACCTAGAGAGTGTGCCTTTAACTTTAGGGCCAAATAAGGAGCTTCTGTCAAAGAGAGCATTGACGAAGGAAGATTTGAAGGGTTCTGTAAAGTCACACAAGGCCATCCAGGTATGCCTTCTGATGGAAATGCCTGTACCCTGCCGCCCGTTTGGCACCTTCAGCTGCCTGGGTGATGAGCCTCATGGACGAGTTTGAAATGGACCAAAGAGTAGTCAACTCTGAAGAAATAGTACTTTCTGCCTTGGAGGATGTGGTCCCAGGGAGGGATTTGGAAAGTTCTTTAATCACATCCCTCTGAACTCTCATAAAATGTGCCAAATAATTCAGCGACCTGAGAGCGATGGTCACTGAAGTAGAGACATGCTTCCCAAATCTGTCCAGTTCCCTAGATTCCCTGTTATGGGGGTGGACAGTGGAACTTTGTCCTGCCAGTTCCTTAGTGGCCACCACTATGACCATGGCATCAATGGGTACTCCCTTACTCCACTATGTTCTATCCTTGGGTAGTGCCTGGATCCTATCTGGTCACTTAGGGATAGGCTCAATCATATCAGGCTCCTTCCATGCCCATCAAGAGACCAAATCAATGAGCTCATTGTCAGGTGTCTTAGAAAGGCATATTGAGGGACAAACCACCCCTTTCTTTCAGGATTTCTAAGATGTCTCCAAATGAGATGATGTTGGGTGATGATCTGGGGGACTCTTCCCCTTCATTAAAGTTAGTATCTTCTGTGCAGCCTCTTGCGGAGAGTCTTAAGTGCCTCCTTTTTCACTTCCTCTTCCTAGAGACTTCTTTGGTGGGATGCTCTGGAGAGGTGTTGGAAGAGATTACTATACCCTAATAGGTGGTCTAGAGACTGGTTTGGGCTGGCTGTCCAAATGGAACGGATGACTGAGGCTCTAGATGCAGAATCAAATGGAACTGGGTAGTCAGAGTTGAATAGGGAAGAGAAGCCTGAACTCTGGGAACAGAGAAGGCTCTCTGCAATACCTCAAAGGCAGAATGCCTTGGAGAAAAAGACACCGATAGATCCAATAATACATGCTTACGAACATTCAGTTTTCTTCACCCAAAGGCAAACTACTGGAAGAAGGAGTTGGAGCCAAACTGTCCAGCGAATCCAACTCCTCAGAGCCGGCGCTACAGCTACAAGAGTTTTCCAGCTCCGATGTGCTCAGTGCCAGACCACTCAGAGAGGCCATTGGAGTCGAAGATGCCGACATCTATGAATCTGAGGCAAATGACTCCAGGACTTTCAGATCCAATGGCTTCAAAACTGAAGGTCATAGTGGAGAAAGAGCTAATAATGGAGGAGTAGTACTGACAAAGGGTCTAAGGACCAGATGGGGTTGGAGCCAGGAGAACTCCTATTTGTATTTGTCTCCTGAAGAACTTCCTCATCATCCTTTCCACTTCTGTAAGGCTCTTGGAAGAGCGAATGGATGAGGCTGTGGATGAGGGTCTTGAATGGTGCCTAGGAGATTGTGTCAGAAATAGAAATGAAGCTAACTCACAAAAAAAACTAAGGCTTATTCAAGAGTTTTCAAAGACCATGTCCAAATGTTATGGTGGCAGACGTGATCTGAGGTATGTATGGTGACGAAGACATTATGGGTAAAGGGAGGAGCTCGAGAGTTTCTGTGTTCTATGACTTAGAAGAAGCGACCGACTTGAACCCAACAGTTTAGGAACTAATGAAAATGACATTATCAGATGCAAAAATTTGCAAAAAAGCTGATAAAAGTTATTGATTTGAGATTAATTTGCTCACTTGCCAGTAAGTACAATGCCTGGAAGTCAAAAAGGAATACAACTGGAAAATGTAAGGGAAAGTCAGTAAAAAAAAAAAAAGAGAAGTAAATGTTTTGGTTCAGAGCAGCCTTGTGGTTGATCAGCAGGAAACAGACTAATTTGTAGCCTTGATATGAGAGAGATTGCTTTTCGAGACTTAAAAAAAAAATTAAACAAAGTCCATTCAGAAATCTTAAAAATAAGTAGGATGTTACAAGACTATATATAAAGTCAGTTTATAAAATGTTGGGGAAAAATAGAGGAGACACTAAGTAAATATTCAGATGAAGTAACTGATCTGCAGACATTGAAGATTAAAGAAAGGGTGGCAGAAAAAACAGGTTTCCCACGAGGAAATGCTTCAAAAATTGGGGTACTTGAGGATAAGTCTTGGAATAAAAGAGATAATCTGAGGATATTCTTCATTAGAGCAATGTTGCAGTAACCCTTACGTATGGGACTTATCCTAACAAGGATACCATATGTCCAGATAGTTTACAAAGCTTCAGGCTCCTTCCTCACTCTCCGTAAATTTGTCCATAGCATAAGAGGATATGTTGGCATAAGAGGAAAGTATGAACATGCCAAAACTCAGAACTACCTTCTTCTTAGTACACTTTTGCAGAATCTCATCAGCTTTGTATCTGGTAGTACTTGAGTGGTCAGCTTCAGCTCTTGATCTTCAAGCAGATAAGTATCCTATTGGGGACCATTCCTTTTCTTGTACAGATTTGCAGAAAGGGCAGGTATAGTTGTGGGCACTAAATTCTATATAAAGTCACCCACTTCAGTTGTGTCTTTTTTTATTTGGGGAGGAACATGACATGGGGTCATATTCCATTTGCCAGTCTTTTACCCTGAAAAGTGTAATAAGCAGACTTAACTCCCTTCGTGTTTTTTTCTGGATATCAGACTTCTTAGGGACTTAGTCTGATTGGCCATGTTATTGGCTTCCCCTGCAGATTATCTCCCACCTCAGGTTAAATGAAAAGAAAAAATGTTGAGAGAGGTGGGAGACTGTCACACTAGCTGTGGCTGATGACTCTGCAGGGACTTACATGCAGCCCTTGGACCATCAGTCTGCTTCTTCAGGGCACCGTAGCACATTCCCTTCAGAAATCACTCATGTCCAGGATCCTTGCATGTCCAAACAGAATAGTCTTCCAGTGGAATCTGCTGGGATGGGAGAACTGTGCATTATATTACCTGAGGGTGATGGTCGGGGTCCTATCCACCAGATTCTTGTAAGGGATGATGTTAGCAAATTGTTGATGGAGGTCAGGCCTGTGGCTGTTCAAAGTCATTCAATCTTTTCACTACCTGCTACATCCTCTTCTGTTACTATTAAGAGGAGGTGGTGAGTTCCTTCCTGTTCTGATGAAAAAGATTTATCTAACTACAATAATGAAGGACTGACTTGCACTTCTAAGATTCCTTCCTCCATGGATGTGAATTTGAAACAGAGGACAACTTGGCTTTGGACTCCTGAAATGAGTAAATACCTATTTTTCCACATTAGACTACTTTTGCAGTAGCATAAACTGTGTAGGTTATATACTGCCATGGATATGAACAGCGGTCTGCTTTCAAAGCTTCAGGGCACCTTTGAAGTGCCCTCACTGCTGAGTGGCTTGAGCAGAGACACATAAAAGCAGCAGTTAGGTCGAAAAAAGCTTCTGAGTTTTCATGCCACAGAAGCGAGCTCTCTCTGCAGGCTTTGTGAACTGTGTATGTACACCTCTTGCATACTGTATCTGTATTTTTAAGGATTAAATGATTGTTAGTAAACATGAGACAATCGCTGCATTGTCTCAAGTTAGCCATATCCACCAGGCTGACTGCAGATAAGTTAGGAACTTGCATATCGATGTTATCCGCTCCTAATTAGTGAGCTACAAGAGTGTGGTGTACAGGAGTGAACAGAAGGCTATTAAGGGTGCTTTTTTGGGGGGGTTGCAGGCAGATTAGGCTATAAAAGGAAATATTCTACTAAGAATAATGGCATTGCCACTCTGTGCTCAGCTAGCTATTTTAAGCGAAAGTGAAAATTATATATTATTTTTTATCTTGCTTTCCCTTTTTTATTTGTGTGGGGTGAGCTTTGTTTAGTGGATTTATCTAGTTTCTCACTGTTGTCATGGCTAACAAGGGTAAAAGCCCCTCTGGCTTTAAAAAATGCCAGAGGTGTGGCCATAAGAGTCCCTCTTCAGATTTTCATTTGCTATGTGTATATTGTCTTGCAGAAAGATTGCAGCATCTACCACACCTTCAGCCATAGTGCCTTAGTGGAAAGGTGGGGAATAAACTTATTTTAAAAGGACTTCTCCCTTCTGTCTTTGGTCAAGCCGTATCCACTGGAGATAAAGCCAAAACAGATGTCTCTTCTCTTTCCTTCTCATCCTCTGCTGAAAAATCCAAGAAAATAAGTTTTTTGGTTCTTACCTCTCTTTTGGTTCTGAAACCCCAAAAATTGAAGACCTTGGTTCCACGTGCATTCCGGCACCTATTGCAGTTTTGAGCCCTTCGACATTGAAGGCATTGGTACAGAAAGTAACTGCTGCTTCACCGGATAAGACTAAAATACCTAAAGCTACCTACTCTCCCTCTGTTGATCCCTTTGTTGGGGAGATCCCAGAGGTATTCTTGCAGAAATCTAAGTCCCTTTCCACATCGTCCATCCATTCCACCAAAAGCCTTTCAGAACTCAAAATGGAGAGGCTAATGAATAAGATATTATGGGCTACAGAGCTTTCAGGTCTCTATTTGGGTATTGATACCAACACTTATTTTACGCCATTAACAACTCCTCCTCTAACCTCCTCAGACATCTTAGAGTCCTCTGTTCTGTAACTCCAGGTATCGACTGTATCGGCTTCGGAGTTGTTGGTTTCTTCAGAACTGGTAGTTATGCTGAATTCTTTGCTGGTTTTTGAACCAGAGACCTCGCAGGGCCATGGCTACCCTGCCAGTTCTGGGAGACAGGTCTCCACTCCAGGTTTTTCAGAGCCATCCCTGCTTCTTGGAGCTTTGGTTCAAGTTTGTTCAGCTCTGGCTTTGGTCTCGGGGGGTCCGTTCTTCAGAACAGGGTGTGATCTCAGTTCTGAGGCAGTCCTTATCGATTCTGGGCCTCCTTCCCTCTTCAGGAGAACCAGCATTTGAGGCTATGCAAAGGACCCACTCTGTTGTAGAGACTCAATTGACACCTTCTCCTTCAGGACAGGTTCCTCCCTCTAGTACTGTTATTCCTACTTTCTGTCCACTAGGACAGTAGGTGCTGAAGCTTCAGGGGTCACAAGCACAGGTACTGTCTTCTTCTGATATCTCCCCAGGTTACCCCCCTGAGGAGGTCCCTCAGAAGAAAAAAATGCAAGAGGAAGCACTTGGATTCCCCCCAGGAATCAGTCACAGAAGAGACGGAATTCAATGAGGGGGAAAGGTCCCCACAGTCACCCCCTGAAGATGTCTCATTTGATTTGAAGACATCTTGGAAATTTTAAAGCAGAGGGGTGGATGGAAGTCCCAAAACCCTTCCCAAATCTGTTTACCTGCAGGCTTTTGAAACCCGCCCATCTATCTCTTGGGGTGACTCTGCCCACTGACAAACTCATTCATTTGATTTCTCAGCAGCCGTGGAAGTCTCCATACACCATTAAGCCCATTCCCAAAAGACCAGACAAGATTCTTTCCGCTCCAGAAGACAAGCAGTTTTGGGCTAAGGGGTTGGCTGTAGATGTTATGATTGTAGTGGTAGCCACTAAAAAGGAACTAGCTGAAGAGAGCTTTTTCATCCATCCACCCAGTAGAGAGTCTTGGGCCATGGACAGGTTTGGGAAGTGGGTCTATGCCTCATTGTCCTTCACTTTAAGGTCCTTGAATTTTTGGCATATTTCACCAGAGTCCAACGGGATCTGATTAAAGAGCTGTCAGACACTGGCAGGAGCTATGGCCAAGGGAGTCCAAGACAAAGTGGCTCCCCAGTTAGCCACCCTGGAGTCTGTGTCCAATTTGTCCATGAGGCTGATTGCTCATGCAACCAAAGGGATGTCTACAGCAGCTGGTACAGGTGCATCCATAAGGAGACACGCCTGGATGCACGTTTGTGACTTTGCGGAACCATTCAAGTCTTCTCTCATCAATGCTTCTTTTGACAGAATTTCCTTGTTTGGTCCTAAAGTAAAAGAGACGTTATCCAGGTGTGAGAAGGATGGTAAGACCCTTTCTGTTGTGGGAGTACATTTCTCCACCTCCCAAAGGTCCTTTTCTAGGAACCAGAGGAGCAGTGAAAAAACGTGGTTCAAGAAATCCAAAAAGCCTTTCCAAGACACTCTTGGGGAAAGTTCCCCCAGGGGCAGAGGAATCAAAATGGAAGACGCCATCCCCGTGGTAGGGGTGGTGTGCAAAACCAGGGCTTCAGGGATTCTTTCCCAGGCAAGCCCTTTCAGCATTCCTGAAGTGAAGCCTGATTGTCTTCCTCTGGAGGTAGTCGGGGGATGCATATCCTTGCACCTAAATGCCTGGCTGAATTTGACAGAAGATTCCCAAATGCAACAGATCATATCCAGAGGTTATATCATTCCCTTTTTTCAACCCTCCTGTTCAAAAGAAAATTCCTGGTGTTCCACCCAATCAGAGGGATGAAGCAGTGCAAGAAATTCAGAAACTGATGGACAACAGAGTCATCCAACAAGTCCCGCCAGACCAAGAAGTATCCAGAGCCTACTCAAGATTCTTTTTACTGACAAAAAAGACAGGACTGGAGACCAGTTTTTAATCTCAGTGTAATGAACAAGTCAGTTCAACATACAAAGTTACAGATGGTCATGGTACGGTCTCTTCTCCACTTTCTGAATAAAGATGACTGGATGTGCTCAGTAGACCTTCAGGATGTGTACTACCATATAAAAATGGACAAATGCTCCAAAAGGTTCCTCCTGTTCTGGCTGGGAGCCAGTCATTACCATTTCAGAGTACTGCCCTTTGGACTCACCACAGCCCCCAGGGTGTTCATCATGCACATGGCAGTAGTAGCAGCTCACTTGAGACTGCAAGGATTCCGAGTGTTTCTGTATGTGGACAACTGGCTCATAACTGCTTCGACCAAGCATCAATTAATAGTAGCCAGTGACTACATCCTCCACATCTTTGCCCATCTCAGTATTACTGTAAATCTAGAAAAGTCACTTTTAACCCTGAAACATAATTTAGAATTCATAGGGGCAGTACTGAGGTGGTGGTGCTGTGGTAGCTTTGTCACCTCACAGATAGACGTTGTCCTGTTCGATTCTCAGCTAGAGTGTCTTCTGTGTGGAGACATGCATGAATGGGCATACCTTCGTTGAAGATTGTGCGTCAGGGCTGGCAAATCGGCACGTAAAAATCTGCCAATCATTAGCAGACCGGAGTTCCACTGGGGCGACCCCTAACTGGGAAAAGCCTAAAGACACAACATCATAGGGGCAGTACTGAATACTGTAACATTGATAGCATCTCTTCCTCCAGAACAACATCAGAGAATTGTGGTTCAGGTTTGGAAGTTAATTCACAGGAAAATGGTTCCAGCATGATTAGTCTTGCAAGATCTAGGATCCATGGCAACTTCCATAACTCTAGTCCCATTAGCCAGGTTACATATGAGAGTTCTGCAATAATTGTTACTAGCTTCCCATTTATCTATCCTTCACCATCCAGTGTCAGACCAAATCTTACTCACCAACCGTTGCAAAAAAGACATTCTTTGGTGGATGCACTCCGAGCAAATTCTTCACAGGTGTCCCTTTGATTTCTGCTGCCCACAGGCATAGTGACCATGGATGCCTCCCCGATAGGATGGGGGGCATTATCTGGTCAAGACAGTTTAAGGCACTTTGTCTGCATTAGAGGCCAACTTGCACATCAGTGTCCTGGAGGTAAGAGCAGAGCTTCTTGCATTGCAGGCCTTTCAGACAACTGTTCCTCAGGATACTGCTGCAATTCAAACAGACAATATGTCAGTGGTTTGGTACATCAGCAAACAGGGATGAACTAAGTCTAACCCTCTTTGCCAAGAAGCCCTCAAGAGTGTGGCAGTGGGCAGCCTTGTCCATCTGCTTTCTGATTACTCACATTCTGGAAGTTCCAATGTGATTGCAGACAAATTGAGCAGATGCATCATTTAGCCTCACTAGTGATCTCGCAGTCATGAAGTGATGAAAATGATATTCCGTCATTGGGGTCAACCTTGCTGCGACCTGTCTGCATCTCCCCTAAACAAATGTAGCAGTTACTTTACCCTGATTCCCTCTCTGGTAAAGTCACCCAGAGATGCTCTCCTCCATAATTGCCTCCCCGGTCTACTGTATGCCTTTTGCCTGGTACCTCTAATTCACAAATTCTTCCAGAAAACACTCAGGTTGAAGAGTACAGTAATCCTCATTGCCTCCTTTTGGCCTTGACAGATTTGATTCCTCTTTCTTTGGCTTTACCTGATTCGTCAACCTTGGATTCTGGATCCAGTGCCAAATCTACTGTCCCATCCAGATGGTCTTGTTTACCCAACAATTTTGAACCTCAAGCCGACTGCATGATTCCTGCAATTCCACTAATTGCCAGGCATCCTAGTATGTCCTCTCCAGTATGTCACATCCTGTTATCGGGTCTATATTAGATAATTGAAATCTGCATATCTCAAACCTGTATTCATCAACATTTGTAATGTCTCAAGTTCACATTATTTCAAATGGAGATGTTCAGAATGTAATCAATTCTAGTTTATTGTTTTCAGAAGCCAGTGCAAATATTGTACTGAGTGGGGATTAGATTGACGATTTTGATCAGTTTGATTAAGTAAACACCAGCATAAATGATATTAAGACTTTAGGGAAAAGTAAAGAAGAAAAAATGCATCCCTTAGCTCAAGTCAATGTTATTACTGGTGTTTCAGGCAAATAAAGAAGAAAAGCATATCATAGCTCACATCAGTGTTGTTGCTAGTTCTATAAAAAAGGATGTTCAGTTTATCTGTAAAGGGTGTGGCAGTCCAGCAGGAAACCAGATTATTTATCTGTCATTGTTTAAGGTTGAAAGAAATTACAATATTTCATTGTTAACAGAGAAGAAATTATGGAATAGTGTACTACATATCAATTTCAGTTACAAATAGACCTCCACTAGAGGACACAAGTATAGTTTTGTCAGAATTTAAAGGGTGAAAGATTACAGCAGTGAGCAGTTCTAAGTAACAGCACCATACTAGGTATGGACATGTCATCAGAGTAACCTGTTCTTTTAGACTTGAGTAACAAGATTTTTATGGAAAAATGAAAATGCTACAGACTTAGTTACAGACTTGCAATAATGTATTTAGTAGTAATATCAATTCAGTTCAGTATAGTTCATTATTGGTTTGCTTGCAGACTTACAAGAGTTTATTAGCAGCATATGTTTATTTCATGCAGAAATACGTGAATAATATCAGAGCAACAAGCAATGCTGTCAGTTTATAATTGTTAAAGCTGCAAATGTTATTGTAAGGAGCTGATACTGCTTTTTGTGCTTTACAGATATTGCTACAAAAGACAATAATTCTCAGGTTGATTTTCCAGAATGCATGTTCAATACATCCAAGAAAATATTACAACACAGCCTTGCACAAGAAATGGGAAAGGGGAGGTTCGGAAGCCTAAGTGTACAATCAAAGGACTGTAGGGAGGCCTTTCCAGTACTACAGCAGTGAATGAGACTATGCAGGGTAAGGGCTAAACTTGGTTAGGGACCAGACCCCATCTTGTAAATCTGACAAAGGAAGGTCCGACTCTGCTCCAAAAGAAAAAGAATCCAGGAAACAGTCCTGTGACCATAATCCCCATTTGGCTCCAATTGCTGAGTCTTCAGCTAAAGTTCCTAAGAAACCAGATCTGACTTCAGTCTCAGATCCTACTTCTTCAAGCAACGAATCTCCTCAGATCTGATCTCCACTTTTCTCTCAGGATTCGATATCTCCTTGGCTCCATTTGCCTTTCTTACAAGGGACATCTAGGAAATCCTCCAAACCATCTTCCACTAGTTCATCCCTTAGGTCTTCTAGGAGCTCATCTGAGGCAGAGGTGAATAGGATGATGAGAACGTTTCTTGGAGCTCAGATACACATGAGGGTAATTCTGGCTCCATCTTCCTTCAGACCCATGAGCCTGACCTCCTCTAAACATCATGTTGTATTTCCTTTTCTGATCTGACCAGTGGTTTTGGAGCCCTCGCATCCAAGATATTCGAGGATGTCTTTGTCAGATCTGAAGACAGGCCATTCTTCCACTCCAACCATGCCCCTGAGTCACCCGGTCCCAACCTCTTTGTAGCAGGATGACTCTCGGAGCTGAAGCTTCTGCGCCAGCTCCTGGGGATTGTGTTAGGCTCTGAAGCTGTCAGTGCCATCCTTGTCTCTGCTCCAACTCCCTTCTTGAGTCAGAAATCCATGTGGAGTCAGAGTTCAGTACATTTACCTTTGGCATCAGTGCAAGCAGCTATTGTTTCTTGTAAACCTTCTGCATTTCAGATTGTGGAGAGAGCCTTCTCTATGTCCATAGAGAGAACATCCTTATCCTCTAAGGATCCTATTCGGCCTCCGTTGCGTTTAAGCTCTGAGTCTCTCATGCTTTTTCCACCGGGGCAGCCACCCTATACTAGCTTTCAGACAGTTCTCATCCAGGACTCTCCACCTTCTTCTTAATTTTCATCAGACCATGCCACTAGTGAGGTCCATAGGAAGACGATATGCAGAAGGGGGACCTAGATTCTCTTCATGAATCTGTCAGTGAAGACATGAACATCAATGAAAGGGAGGGGTCCCCCATATCTCCACTTGACGATGTTCCCATTGGAGAGATCCTGGAACTTCTCTGACAGTGAGGTGGATGGTCCGATACTCCTTCCCAAGAGGAGTTGGTGTTTCCTGGAGGCTTTCAGTGCTGGCCTGGCTATGTCTTGGTCCCTTTGGCTGATGAGTTGAATGACCTTATCTCATTTATTTTATACCGAGCATGGAAAGAGCCCAAGAGGCCAGATAAATGTTTAGCTCTACATAAAGATAGGCCCCACTGGAGCCAGGGAGTCCCTATAGATGCCATGGTGGTGGAGGCAGCTCGCATAACAGAGCTCATCTGTCTATCCCCATAATAGAGAGTCCAGGGCCTTGGATGGATTTGGGAAGCACATTTATGCCCCAGCAAACTTTGTCCTTTAGTTGCTGAATTATTTGGTATGTTTCACCAAACTACAAAGGGTTTGATCAAGGGGCTTTCCAAATCTCTTTCAGGGTCCATGTCTGTGGAGGACCAGAAAAACATTTTTTCACAGCTGGCGACCCTACAGTCCATTTCCATTGCATCCATAAGGTTGATTTGTCATATAGCTGAGAGTAACTCTAGGGCTGCAGGTTCAGGCATTGCAGTTAGGAGGCATGCCTGGATGTGCCTGTCTGATTTTGCGGAACATTCCAAGTCTTCATTCATCAATGCTCCTTTTGATGAATCATCCTTGTTTGGCCCCAAAGTTAAGGAAATGCTATCCAGAAGTGAGCAAGACAGAAATACCCTGTCTGCTGTTGAGATTTGCTTTTCTTCTTCTCCTCAGGCATTCTTCTCCAGGAATTAGTGAAGTGGTAAAAAGATGCAGTTTCGCAAGTCCCAAGGGCCTTTCCAGGAATCACAAGGGGATAGTTCATCCTGTGGCAGGAGGGGGAACTCTAATGTAAGATGTCCTCAAAGCAGGGGTGGCCCACAGAACCAGGACTTCACAGATAACTTCTGTGACCGGTCTTACCAGTGCTCCTGAAAGTTTACCCAACTACTGCACTCCCTTATCTCTGCACCCGGAAGCCTGGGCATCCATCACACAAGACACTTAGGTACAGAAAATTATCTGTAGATGTTATTTCATACCATTTTCCCAAATTCCTCCAGCAAAAACAAAAAAACATCCCTGATGTTCCACCCAGTCAAAGGGAAGCAGCAGTCTTGGAAACAGAAAAGCTGCTAGAAAAAACAGTCATCCAAAAAGTTCCCCAAGACCATCAAGGATCTGGAACTTCTCAAGATTCTTTTTAGTGCCAAAGAAGACAGGGGACTTGAGACCAATTCTGGATCTCAGCCAACTAAACCAGTATGTAAAATACTTGAAGTTCTGGATGGTCCATCTTACCTTTAATAAGAAAGATGACTGAATGTGCTCAGTAGATCATCAAGATGCATACTATCATATCAAAATGAGCAGGCAGTCCAGATGGCACCTGCACTTTTGGCTGGGAACCAGCCATTATCAGTTCAGAGCACTACCCCTTGGCATCACCACAGCCCCCAGGGTGTTCAGCAAATGCATGGTTGTGGTAGTAGTTCACTTGAGACTGCTGGGATTCCATGTGTTCCCATTCACAGACAACTGGCTCCTGATTTTCCCATCCTGACATCTATTGATTCAAGAAAGGGGCTCCTTGCTCCAGTTATTTCATCAACTATACACCACGGTCAGTTGCAACAAATCACAGCTTATGTCTACTCAGACCTTGGAGTTCATAGGTGCTTGTCTAGAGACAACCAACTAGATAGCGTCGCTTCCTCTAACAAGAGTTCATACTGTCAGATCACAGGTCATGAAAGTGATCTCCCTTTCTTATCCTACAGTAAGACTAGTTCTCCAAGTGAGTACAGTGGTCTGTTCTTCAGAATCCTTTAAGCACTCCAGTCAAGATTTCCAAAGTTTGCAAGGAACATCTTCTCTGGTGGCTTCATTCAGAAAAAGTTTGTCAAGATTGCCCTTTTGTTGTCCCACAGCCATTAGCCACAGTTGCCATAGACACCTCCTAAATTCGATATGGGTGGCATTTTTTTAGGAAGGATTTGGTCCCCCAAAGAGGCCAGTTTGCACATTAGCATCCTGGAAAAGAGAGCAGTCCTACTAGCATTGCAGGCCTTTCAAGATGTTCTGCCTTCAGGGATGATTGTGTATATACAGACAACATGTCAGTAGTCTGGTATATCAACAAATGGGGGGAACTAGGTCTTTCCCTTTGTGTCGAGAGGCAGTGAGAGTATGGCAATAGGTGATCTCTTCTGGTTGCTTTCTTATGGCAACACACATACTGGGGAAACCCAATGTGCTTGCAGACAGACTAAACAAGTCCATTTTGATGCCTCATGATTGGTCTCAGTCAGAGTGGCAGACAAGATTTTTCATCAATGAGGTCAGCCATGCTGCAGTCTTTTTGGTCCTCCCCTCAACAACAAGTGCAGCAAGTTCTTTTCCCTGGTCCCTCCACAGGAGAAGTCACCAAGAAATGATCCAGTCAACTATTGGCCGTCTGGTCTCCTTAACATTTACCCCCCATTACCGCTCATCCCCAAATTTCTACAGAAACTATCCCAGTTAAAGAGCACAGTCATCCTCATTGCACCCTTATGGCCTTGACAGGTTTGGTTTCCCTTCCTCTGGCTTTATCTTCTCAATCCACCTTGGATACTGGACCCACATCCAGACCTTTTATTTTACCCAACAGGGATGAAACACCCAGACATCAATGGCCTCAAGTTGACTGATTGGTTTCTTAAGTTCCAGTGATGGACAGTGTAGGCTTTCTTCCCCAGTTAGGCATATTCTATCATCATCTCAGAAGCTTTCCACCTGGAAAATTTATAAAAGTAAATGGAAAAGATTTTCAGGTTATGCCCTTCAGAGACACTTGGACTTTTCTCTGCTCCAGTCTCAGCAGTTCTTGATTTTTTTGGTCTCCAGTTTTAACAAAGGGGCGAGTTATTCTGCTGTTTAAGTTCAACTAGCAGCTCTTTCAAATTTTCACTTGGGTGGAAATTCTTCTTCTTTGGCTTCTTTGAAATTGTTCAAAGCCTTCATTAAAGGTACCTGTTTACTCAGGTCCCCAGTTAAAGATTCTACCCCTGCTTGGGATTTGACTATTCTATTACAAGCTGTTATCCAACTTCCATTTGAGCCTTCGACTAAGCTTGACTTTAAGTTCTTATGTTTGAAAACATTTTTTTCTGGTCACTATCCCCTCTGTTAGATGAGTATCTGAACTCGAAGCTCTTTCCGCAAGACCTATATGTCAAGTCATCAGTTTACCTGCATTCTTTTCAAAATTCTCAAACAAAGGAGAATACACACTGCGTCTTCTGGATGTACATCAGCAGCTTTGATTTTATCTGCCCAGAACACAAGATCTCAGGAAAACTGACCAACTGTTTGTATCTTTCTCCAAGACCAACTTGGGTAAAGAAAATGGCTAACTGATTGTATATCCTTTGTTTATAAAGAAACAGGTTTCTCTTTACCCAACACCCCAGAAGCGCATTCCATGAAATCTGTAGCCACTTTATCTGCTTTTTGGTCAAGAGCGTGCATAGATGATATTTGTGCAGCTGCCACTGGATCCAGTGCTCATACCTTTTTTGCTTATTACAAGTTAGACATACTATCCAGAAGTAGAGCAGCATTTGGCTCCACTGTACTCCAGAATATCCTTCCATGAGGACCACCCATCAGTTCCCAGTTTTGAGCTGCAACCATTCTGTATGTCTTTATCATGTTTCTTCATCATAATATGATGTTATGTATATGTTAATGTTGGGGAAGCAAACTCAGTCTGAGGTATACCAAGATAGTTGGGCATTATGAGTAAAGGGAAGAGCTGGAGAGCTGATCCATGAGTCTAGTAAAAGTGGCCGAGTTAGATCCGAGGTCGGTTCCAAGACCCATCTGTTGAGGAAGAATGAAAATAGACAGCACAGATACATCATTATGATTAGTATATAACTTGTTGTTGTGTACATTGTGACAATGGGAGGTATTGCCAGCTATGACAGGAGAAGTAGGGCAGTGGATATGTAACAAGAATCCCCTTGAGTACCCATTTCCCTATAGGTCCCTTCTGACTCAGTTACACAGCAAACTTTTTCTAGCATGTCGAAAGGTCAGTTGCTAGCGTCCTCTCCTGTTCAGCTGGTGAATCTGGGCATCTTGAGGCAATGTTACAATTGCCTCATGTACACAGACAATCCACTCCTTCTCCCACAAAACACAAATACATGTGAGAGATGCAACTATATAGCCAAACTGGAGGCTGAGCTCTCTCAACTCAGGACTGGCAAGACCAGACAGGAGGAGAAGGAAACCACGCACACCACAAACCCAGTTTCACATAGAACTATCAAAACTGCAAAACAAACACATAAACACACAAAGACATACTCGGAGGCACTGATCAAAAATCTACCAAAACTACAGAGGCCTCCAAAGCAGACACCCAAGCAACTGCCACCTCAAGACATAAGACGTGCAACACATAGTTCTCAAAGTCAGTGTGCTAAACAGTCACAGCCCTTAAGGCCAAACACAATGCCAGACACACTTGTTATAGGTGACTCCATAGTCAGACACACTGACATCTCACTCACCAGACTGAACAAGGAAAAGATCACAGTAAGCTGCCTGTCAGGCGCTAGAATCCGCCACATAACACAAGCACTCAGGTCACTCCACAGCAAGTACAAGTATGACTCAGTCATTGTCCATGCCGGTGTGAACGACCTGAGACGTACCTCCCTGGACTACATGAAAAGAGACATAGAGGAGCTCTCAGATTATGTAGCCCAGGCCGGTATGACCCTGACCCTGAGCAGTATCCTACCCTCACCAAGAATGATGCCACAATACAGAGACAAAATGATCAGCTTTAATAATTGGCTTAATTACTGGTGTCATTCTAAGGGGATCCAATGTCTGTCTGCCTGGGATGACATGCTTGACAAGCCACGCTGCTTCGCAAGGGACGGCTTGCACCAGTCACCCCTGGGCTTCCGGATATTGGCAAAGGCTCTTGCCACCCCCATAGTGCCTTCTTTAGGCAAGGCTCAAATGATAAACCTACCGCCCTAGAAAACAAAAATGGAGAAAAACTAAGGGTAATACTGCTCAATGCCAGAAGTCTAAACCTCAAGATGCACGCCCTCGAAGCCCTCCTCAGTATGGAGAACATCGATGTCTGTGCTGTGACTGAAACCTGGTTCAAGGCTCCTGAGAGCACCCCAGCACTATCAGGTTATACCTCATATCATGCGTTCTGGCCCCAAAATCCGGACCGAACCACAAAAGGAGGGGGAGTATCCATATTCATAAAGGATACCCACACCTCCAGGTTAGTGGCAACACACAAAGCATCGGAGACCATCCAGGTGCAATTAACCATAGGTAAAACTGCCCTACAGTTTGTAACATGCTACAGACCACCTTCTCAAACTCAGGAAACCCACATAGCCTTCCTGAAGACACTGGAGAGTATGAATGTCTCTCCAAACACCATCATATTGGGTGACTTCAACTACCCAAACATAGACTGGGAACATTACTCAAGCCCCAACACCCTAGCCCAAAGGTTCCTTGAGTTCATAAACTCAAATGCTATGGAACAACTAGTCACCATTCCCACAAGAGGAGAAAATATACTAGACCTGATCATCACAAACATGAGGACAAAATGCTCCACACCGGAAGTATATCCCTCATTGGTGAGATCAGACCATAAATTAATCTCACTGGAGATCCACATCCCACCCCACCCCCAGCAAAAAGAGCACAGTGAAGAACTTCTCAAAAACAAACTTCACACTTCTTAAGACTGGAGTGGTATCCTTCAAGGCCCCCCCGAGCCAGTGGAAACCACAACCCACGCTGCTGAAACCCTTACAAATGCCTTCTACGAGCACCTCCAGGAATGTATGGATCAAGCAATCCCTAATAAAATCAAGACCCTTTCCACCAAAGGCAGGCGCCGGTCTGGTGGACTCCAGCCATAAACAAACTCTACAACAAGAGGAGAAAGCTACTACATGACAGAGCAAAATCCCTAAATGGGAAGGCATCTCTGATCAATACTAGCAAAAACTACGATCACTCATAAAATCATCCAAGGCCAACTTTGAGAGAAAAATCGCTAATGACACAAAAGACAATCATAAAGCCTTCTTTAGCTATGTTAGAAACCTGGGTGGAAACTCCCAGATATGCTCAGAATTAGTCCAAAATGATAAAAATCACTGAACCCACAGACATTGCCAACATACTGGCAGACAGGTTCAGTGCAAATTTCTCCCCTCCCTCCCCCCCAAAAGGAGAAATATCTATCCCACCAGAGTCTAGCCTCCTAAACATCTCAGATGCCCAGGTGAGAGCTGCTCTCTCTAAAGCAAAAAACACAGCATCAATGGGACCGGACGGTGTCCCCGGCTGTGTGCTACACAAACTCAATGAGGAACTAAACCCATACATAAGGCTGCTGTTTAATCTTAGCCTTACTACAGGATACGTACCCAAAAAATGGCATACGGCAACTGTGGTCCCACTCCACAAAGGCGGTGCTTCTACGGACCCTGGAAATTACCGCCCCATAAGCTTGACGAGCCTTGTCTGCAAAGCTATGGAGAGGATCATAATGGAACTCATAAATAAAGACATTGGGGACCTACAGACACTGGATCCTACCCAATTTGGCTTTGTCAAGGGCAGATCCTGCCTCTTGAACTTGGTCGACTTTTTCGAAACCGTCACTAAGGCCATTGATGAGGGTAAGGCAGTTCACACAGCCTACCTTGACCTAGCAAAAGCGTTCGACACAATACCCCACTCGGGCATCATAGAAAAGCTCACCGGCTTAGATGTAAACCCATATGTCTCAAGATGGGTTGCAAACTGGCTCAAGGACAGAACACACAGGGTTAGAGTTGCTGGTGCCATGTCAGACTCTAAGCCGGTCACGAGCGGTGTCCCACAGGGCTCAGTCCTGGGCCCCCTCTTGTTTGGCATTTATTTTTCTGAAGTGCAGGCAAACATAGGGGGATTGTGGCTGACAAAATTTGCAGATGACTGCAAACTGGGCACCATAATTGACACTCCATCAGACACAGACATCCTCCAGAAAGGTCTCATAGAAATGGATAACTGGTGCCAGAGCCATGGCCTTAAGCTAAATGCCAAAAAATGTATAGTCATACCCTTTGGGAAAAACAAGGTAACCCTAATTACCACATAGGTGGTAATCCATTAAACACGGAAGAAGTTATCAGGGACCTTGGGACCCAAGTTGACAGTAACCTCTCTTTTGACACTCACATCGCCAAAGTGGTTAGGAAGACCTTCTACATTGCCCACCTGATCATGAAGGGATTCACATCCAGATCAGGAGAGGTCATTGTACCCCTGTACTCTTCACTTATCAGACCAATGATTGAGTACAACACCCCATTCGGAATGTACCTTACCCGACACTTGCAGCAGTTGGAAAGACCCCAAAAGTTCCTCACCAAAAGGATAAAGGGGCTCAAACATATGTCATACGTTGCCCGACTGAAGAAACTCCAGCTCTATTCAGTCGCATACCGTCTGCTCAGAGGTGATCTGTGCCTGACATACAAGGCTATGTCCAACCCGGAATTAATGGACATGCTCCACCTCAAAAAATCCAAATCCACCAGAGCCACGAGAGCAAGAGACTTAAACCTCAACACGGATATAAATAGGACGTGCTGGAGGGACAGATTCATCACCCAGAGACTCCCTACACTATGGAACAGAATCCCAGTCCATGTGAGGCAGAGCCCCTCACTGACTCTGTTCAAGAGAAATCTTGACGAGTGGATGGGAGTTCGTAGGTTTACTCCGGGAATCATCTCTGTATCACTGCTGGACAGAGGCACAGCAAACTAATGGGTATAATATTCTCATCCTAAGGGGTGGTGAAAGCCACACACACTCTGGCTAGGCTTATAAATGCCCTAGGGCAGATAGCCTAGTATGAACCTATGAACCTATATGCAGCACAACTAGCTGGAATTTTGGAAAGAATTACATGTTGTTTGTATATCAAACTGATTTGTACAGATGCTTGGGCTGAAAAATATATTTGCAAAGCTGTTTCTGTTAAAAAATGCATCAACAGTGTGTCCTGCTGAACAGAAAAAGAAATACACTTGTATGGCAGACTGTATTAGTACTATTGAAACTAATATTGTAACAGAGGATACTGGAAGAGAAGGACTCATAGAACTCATAGGTTAGTACTAAGCTAACTGCCCTTGCGAGCCATTTTAAGCCTAGCCAATTATCCCTTGTGAGACTCAAATCCTGAACCTTATGTTTGTAAGGCAGGTTAAGCTCAGCTCTAGCTAAGTTTGAAAAATAGTTCAAAATTAAATTACTTAATTTAGGCCATAAAGATTAGAGTTCTGACTGCAGCCAGAGATAAAATACCTCTGCCAAAGAATAGTTTATTAGCTCCTGCAGGAAGAGTGTAAGTATTTTATTTTATGATTTTCAGCAGCTTCAACAGATCTTAGCAAAGCTCTAGGTGTGTGAAGTATTGACACATATGTGTGAGATTCTGGGTCATTTGCTAGGAAAGGGGGTAGTATGGGAACCAGAAGTCAGATGACCAGATGTATGTGATGTCATTCTGTAATCCAGGGCAAAAATGACATTTTAGTACTAGATGAGACTGAAGTGTCAGATCAGTCTGTTTTTGGAACCTGACAAATAAGGAAGACCACTTACCTTCTTCATCTTGTGTTGCTCTAATAAGTGACCAGGGGAATAGTAATTCTTTAGATCAGTCAGGAAAATATAGTGAGATTAGTTAAGTACTATCTTTCTGTATCTGTGTGAATCTTTTCTCTGTATTATTTTAATATTTCCGGTGATTGAAACTCTGGTGTTTATCGTAAATAGATATTCCATATTTTCATGCTCTTTTATTATTTATTATTAAATATATTTAAACTTTTCATTGTAGCTGGTCGTGTAGAGAATATTATATATCTTTTTGGTGACTCTATGGGCACTCTTGAAAGCCTTAAAGCATTGGTCAAACACTATTATTTGTATTAATATTAATTTCACTTGGTATAGTTGGGTACCCTGGTGAAAGGCTTAGAGTAGCTGACTTTGGAGTGTCTGGTGGCAGTAATTACCTTATAGTCTGGGCATAGGGGGGCATAGCAGGTAAATCTGTGCCAACCTTTCCCAGATGTTTGTGTGTGAAAATCAAATCTCAAAGTGTGTGTGTCAGCTGCTTGGATCAGGGACATAGAGCACTGGTTTCACAGAGAGAGTGGTGGAGGACTTGGCTTGGACACTTGGCTGAGGACTCAACTCTACAGCTGTGCCAGTGGGGAGTCTTACTGCGGACCTGGAGGGAGAGAGAGAGGAACCCAGACCCCAGACTGAATGTGTTCCCCGTGTGTTCCTAAGGAAATTGTGCTTGATGCAGAGAGCTGCATTTGGAAATACTGTATCTGTTTTTGTTCCAAGAGAAAACAGCAGCACAGATTTGTGACACAGCAGCATGCCAGAGGAAGCTAAGTCATTTCAGCTCTGTGAAAGGGAAGTTTTGAGCTCACACTTGGCCATGCAGCACAAGCTATACCTCTATGCAATACAACTCACAGGATTACAGAACTAGCAGACTGCCACAGCAGGCAAATAACTGTCGCTCATGAGTGGAAGTGCGGTTCACAGACTTATTCAGGAGACTGCAGACATGTTAGGCTGACAGAAGTGGACCCATTTGAAACACATCTCAAAATCTACTTTGCTTTTCTGATGAGCAATCTTGTCTGAAGAATGGCAAGAATGCTCGACACCATGTAACCTAAAACTTTCAGTAACTGCCTGACTATGATTTGTTGCTGTTGAGCAAAATCTGAGAGCACTCGCCTGTACCGATTTTCTTAGAATGACCAGATTTTTGCCTCCTATTTTTGGTCCATTTTTCATAAAATTGTAGTTTTCTGGCAAATTAGTAGCAAATCATTAATGACTGAGGTTAGAAAATAATAACAGACATTTGAATTTCAGACTTCATACCCTTCAGAAAATCCATGTTAATACAAAACACGTTATTCTATCAACTCTCTAAGTTTGTAACAGCAATATTTAAAAAGTGTCCCTATTTTCCATTCATTTATTTTTTCCTCTGTGGGAAAGACTATCAAAACTGAATTTTGACTGCTCCTTGAAAGTTGTTAATGTTGATGGAGTTGATTTCCAAGTACCAGAAGACTAAAACTGTTGTATGTGTTGAATTAATATTTGACGTGTAGGAATGGATGGGAATATTTCATTTTCTGTTGTGGGCAAATAATAGAGCCAGTGTTTGTTAATTACTTCAAGGGCTGTGGACATTGGAAGTGGTGCTGAGCCTTTTGAAACTGAGATATTTCTTTTGAAATGAAGACCAACAAATCTAGCTGTAGGAGTGTCACTTCTTTCTCATTCGTATATTCATTATTTAGCAAAAGACATTATTTTGTGCCCAGAAAACCCATTTTACCAAATATTGGTGGTCAGCTGTTTTCAGTACAGAATTACCTTTACATCAACATAAAGGAATTGAATAATGTACATAAAGCACTCAGCCTTTCAGAACAACTTTTGGCCAGGCCGTTTATGCGTTAGTACAGACAAATCTGCTGTGATGTAATATGCAGAATAAAAAAGGAGTAAGTTATTTTTCATTTGTTCAAAGAAGCAGACTCTGGCAGACAACTTTGCAGCTCATCTTCCATTTTTCAGAAGTTCATGCACAGTATCTCTAGTGGAACACAGGCATGGTGCTGGTATAAGACTAGAAAAGGAATCAGTCTGCTATTTTAAAGGCTACCTGCAAAGAAATAGACATGGTGAGTTGGGTAAAACCCTACTTATATGATTTGCTGTCGCAGTAACCACTCCTCAAAGATCTGATGTTATGTTATGATGAATATCTTATCTGCAACTGCACTTTCCAAAGGCTTCAGAAAATACATATGGCATTCTGATTAGAACTGATTTTTCACTCCTTTGCCTGAAACAGATTGGAAACAAAGGTCTGCAAAACTGCTAGCTTTCAGGTTTAGAAATTATACATTTTTGTAGTGTCTTTCCGAAAGTGAAATATCACAACTTTTCTGATTTGCCTCACTCCTCCTCAGGCATGCTACTGATGGCTTTACTTGTAACTTTGCACACTTTATAGTGGCATCATAAATAATCCAGTCACTCATGTATCTATGTAGCTATCAAGGTAAAGGTCAACAGTTCTAGCATCATCTGATGAAAAAACTGCTGAAGCTGTTAAATAACTTTGTAAGGAAAATTTGGAGATCCTATATTGCCCCCCTCCATCCACCTTAACTAACAGGATATCTGCCCTGATGGTGGTGCATCTGAGCTGGCAACTTTCCACACTCCAGTCCTTTAGCTCTTCCTTTTCCCATAATGCACTTGCATCTTAACTGTCCTGCAGATCTTATTTGCTGCCATCTGCATTAGATGTGCATATCCAGCACTCAAACTCTTTTTTACAGATAAATCCAAATTTTATCTTCTTTGAGCTAATGTTTAGTTATGGTTTCTTCTCTAGCCTTTCTACTCTCTGAACCAATGCAAAGAAAAACATTTCTTATATACATATAGGGAGTCTCTCTCTCTCTCTCTCTTCACTTAGCCTCTTTCCTTCCTTCATTCATGGGCTGAGGCCTACCTCTTCTATCCTTACTAGCTCTTGCTTTCATTACAAGGACTTCCCTGTATATATAGATTATGGTTAGGCTTGTTGTTTTTCTGATTGTGTCTATTGCTGTTATTGTTCTTGTTTTTGATTTTCTTGCTGATATTTCATGAAACTTTTTTCCAGTCCCTATGAAGTAAGCTTCACTTTCAAAAAATGCTCAAAATGTGGCCACAAGATTCCACCCCAGGACACACAAGACCTTTG
Organism: Protopterus annectens; assembly: GCF_019279795.1. Lineage (NCBI taxonomy): Eukaryota > Metazoa > Chordata > Ceratodontiformes > Protopteridae > Protopterus > Protopterus annectens. The sequence continues at coordinate 939,137,046 of NC_056737.1, forward strand.
TATCATGTGCCTGGGTCTGGAACACTTGCAGGCACCCTACAAAATTTGCAAGGCCTTTGGTCTACATTCATGTTGGAAAAAATTATTAGAATTGATGAGAAATTAAATGGGAAAGAAAAGGAAAAAGAGATAAGGAGAGAGAAAAGGAGAATGCTAGAAAGAAAAAAAAACTCTCCCTGTTTTTTTATTCCAAAACACAAAAGCAACTACCTGTATGGAGGTGTCTGCATTGAATCGCTCGTCTGGTGTCCATCAACACTGAACAGATCCTTATACTGGCTAGGTCTCCTAGGAGGGAACCCTCCTGCAGTGTGCCCTTACAGAGGGTGCTCTCTAGGATCCTTTACTTTAGACCTCTGGCAGTCTCCACTTTTAGGTGCATCAGGTCTACCATGAGTGTTGTTATTATTGATTGGAACCGTATGATGAAGATATATGTCAAGGTTTAATTAGACATGGATGTCATCTCATCTCTTTCTGTTTCTAAGGTGGATCAGGTTGGCCCAACCATTCTAGTAGCTGCTGCTCCTTCCCCAGTAATTCCTGATGCCAAGAGTTTTGGAGTCAAAGACAGTCCTGGAGCATTCTCTGTCTGTACTGACTGGATCTAATCTCTTGGCACCAACCGTACATCCCAAGCACTCATCCCCTATCCTTTCTTAGGCAAGTGTGTCTCAGTGCCTGATCCTTAATGGAGGGTTGTCAGAGCCATCTTTGGTGCTGACTTGTTCTTGTTGTTGGGGACATAGGTGTTTAATGTGTCAGCACTGATCTCAGTACTAGAACTGACTAGTCTGTCATTGCTGTAGGGCTTCCATGTTGCTGCCATCTAACTTGTCTTCCTTCAAGGTGGAGTTAGTACTGCTGGGGTGTCCCCAGTGCAGTCTGAGTACATATAAGCACTTGTGTTTTTTGATGTAGGAAGGGGGATGCTCTGTCTGTCTTAGCTCTTCAGCTTCATGGTCCCTCATCTCAGTAATTAATCACAGATAATGGATGTTATGTGGAAGCACTTCAGTGCACCAGAAGCTTTTTCCCTTTGAGCATTGAATTATGTTACCCTGATGTTGAGATTCCAGAGAGATCTAATAGCACAAGCACTTGATTTTCTGAATTGACTTCCTTCCCAGGACACCAGGAAACAACTTGAGTTTCAAATGGAAACCATACTATTACCATCCTCTCCAAGAGGTTATTTCACAATGCAGCAGGTAGAGCGGTTAAAGTAGCAGGCATCAGCAGTGCTATAAGTGGTCTTGCCTGGTTTTGTCTTTGACTTTGTGGACAACTTCAAGGCATATTTTGTAAATCCCCCTTATGATGGGACCTCTTTGTTTTGTACTGAAGTTACATAGAAACTGAGAAGTGAGCAGGAAAGGAAGATCTTGCCTGCCATCGAGTTCCCTTTGAGACATCCTTGAACGTCCTTTTCAAGAGCAAGAAGGATAACAAGTCACTCTGATTTAAAAAAAAAAAAAATCACAGCACCTTCCTTTGATTTCCTTTCAGTCAGGGGCTTCCATTACAGGGGGATCTTTTAGTGGATGTCACTCTAGAAGCAGAAGGGTTCCACAGAACCAGGGGTGTAGGTTTCCTTTCTATGGAATACTGCCCTTGAAGGCTTGCCCAACTGCTCCTCTCTAGAGGCAGTTGAGGGTCAACTGTCTCTTCCTCTAGATTGGCTATCATGCAGGACAAGTGGATGAAGATCATAATATACACAGACTGTCGCTCGTTCGTCTCTAACCACATATGACTAGAAGGCTGGGGTTTTCGTTTAGATGCTTTAATACATAGAAATACATCAAGATGGAGAGCAGCATCATTAAATACGAGCAAACTATTTAACAGACAGAGCTTACATACATAAATACTTACATGTCAACAGCTAGCTACAAAATGCCAGTCAGACTTGCACGTGCTCAGTATTATACACTTGTAAAAATATATAAACACTATATGTAGGATGCCTGAAGGAAGACGCTAACTCGCACCGGCAATAATACAACTTGTTTAATATTCGAGTAACAACATAAAATTTCAGAAATACAGATCAAGCGCTTTAATCCACTGCAATATGGACTTCATCAGAATCAATTATTCAGTCATCAAACTGTTAATTTATACATTTTTTGGCGCCAAGCTGATATATCAAATTTAAAAAAACATACTGCATTTTTATTGCAATCTAAATACTGGTTACATCTAATGTATTATATTACCACTATTACATGTTTTATACCATCCTATAACAACCATTCAACTGATATTCCATAACTATTAGTTTTATAATAAAAAATCTAGGTCTGCACATTAAAATTTATACCAAGTCCAAAACTTTTCAAATTCATTAAAAATCGCTTCACTTCTAAAATTCTATAGGTTATAAAAAAATGCTCTAGTAAACCTAATGTGTATAATTAAAATTCATTTACAATCCCTTCCTATCTAACATCTATATCATCTAATTATTCTGAAAGTGTGCTGTAAAATTTGAAATACTCGGTATCCAAACTATACATATGAACTACATATATGTGTATGTGCTGTATAATAAATTTAATAAATCACATATAAGTCATAGGGAAAAATCTCAAATTAACAAACATACTAATGCCATAAATCTAATACTAGTGCATGAACATTAAAAAATGCCTCCACTTAGGTCTTAATTATTATGAACGTTTATACTGTGTAATATGTCCAAAATATATACTATCAGTACCTTGCATAGTGTACAAACTATCGTAATAATATATAATAATTAATTATAATTGATTGCCAATTTGTGTTATAAAATTATAATATCTTTCAGTTTATTTTAACCTCTACAAAATGGGTTTTATAGTGATGTAATCATTCAAACCCGGTAAGGTTGTTGCATCCGTTAATATTTGCCATCTTACTTCTTTCTCTGCCAAGAGGCTTTATTATTCCCTCCTCTGCTGTTTGTTTTCACTTGTTCTAAGATGGCAAATCCAAAAATTTGACTATTCCCACATGTAGCTATGTGTTTGTAAAGTGCGTTGGTGCTGTTATTTTTTTTAATTGCATATAGATGATCATAGATTCTCTTTTTAAACATTCTTTCAGTTTTCCCTATGTAGAAACTTGGACAAATTGCACATTTTGCCATATATATATATATATATATATATATATATATATATATATATATATATAATGTTTTTAGTATTACAGTTGCCATTACTAAAGGTTATTCTAGTCCTGTTAATGTTCTCTAATATGATGCCTTCTTTTTCTAGTATGGCATAACATTGACTATAACTACCACATTTCCTAGTTCCCTTATGCAGCAAATTCGATTGTCCTGCTACATTATTCCTCTTGAACAGTAACTTAATATTAGTTCCCATTTTGTATAGAAATATGGGAGTATCCCCTACTATTTCTTTTATTTCTCTATCCACAATTAGAATGTTCCAATATTTATTTAAGATTTGTTTAATTTGTTTAACCTGTGGTGTATATTCCAAGTTACATGCTCAGCTGTAAGTGACTTCACATTCTGTCCCTGTGGTTTTTTTCATTAAAGGTTTCCCCAAAATTGGGGTAAATTTTTTCCCCTACTCATCAATCATATAAGTTTTTATCTCATTCATTAATGTTGGGAGGTACCCTCTGTTGCTGAATAAACTACAAATAAATTATATTTCTTCTAGCATATATTTAAATATAGAAGTCATCCTAGCAGCATGAATACACTGTCCCTTAAAAATGCTCTTCTTAGTTTTGTAAGGGTGGTTGCTTGAATACTCCAAATAGTTATTGGAGAAAGTATTCTTCCTGTATATGCATGATTTGAACCCATTGTTGTTGACAGAAACATATATATCAAGATATGCTATACCCTCAGAACTATAGCTATGAGTAAATTTTAAAAATTGACTGGTGCTATTTAAATAATTCATAAATTCTTCTGTATTGTTTTCTGGTCCATCCCAAAGTATAAATATATTGTCCAAAAATCTTGTGTAGTGTCTAATGTACCTGAAATATTCACTCTTAATAGAGCTTCCCAGTCCAGCATTACTAAATTAGCGTATATTGGGGCACATGCTGCCCCCATTGCCACTCCCTGGGTTTGCTTATAGTATTCTCCTTCAAAGTAAATATAATTATACTCAAGTACTATACACATAAGTTCCATAACTAGGTTGATCTGATCCCAATTTAAATTAGAGTATTGTCTAATACTATTACAAAAACTCTGTAGCCACTCACACTTACAGATACTTGAAAATAAATCAATTACATCCACTGTAATGAATATAATTCCCTTTTTCCAAAGTTGTGGGGTTAGATTACCAAGAAACATCCAAGAATTTTTAACTAAATGGGGTATCTTGCCATAAATATGTTTTAACCATTTATCTATGGCTACTCCCAGTGGGAAAGTTTTCGACTGGCTTCCTGAAATTATTGGACGAAAAGGTGGATCAATAATATTTTTATGTACTTTTGGTACTCCAACAATGGTAGCTAGAATTGGGTGCTCTACAACCAAAAATTTGTAAGTATCAATAGTAATTCTTCCATCTAGGAGAAATTCCTCTAAGAACATTTCAATACGTCTGTACCCAATATTTATTTTGTTAATTGATACAGATATGTAATTTCCAGATTCCACTAATATTTTAAACATCTTATTAATATATTCATTTTGATCATGTAATACCACCCCCTTTGTCCGGCTTCATGATTCTTATGTTGTCATCATTTTTTAGCCGTTGAAATAGTAATAATTCCTCGTTAGATAGGTTGCTTTTCAGCCTTTTACACCTAATTTCATTCTGTAGCCTATATATGTCATTAGCAACTAATTTCTCATAAATTGCTACATTAGGGTGGGTGGGAGGTATATATGTGCTTTTTTTCTTTAATATTTCTTTCTCACCTGTGGGGGGGGTTGTTGTTAAAATAAATAGCTAGATTGATTTTCCTGAGATATTTCTTAATCTCAGTAATACAATCCACTACTTGAAATTTTTTCTTTGGTATGTACTTCATCCCCTTGGAAAAAAGTGTGAAATGCTCATCACTTAACTCCATTCCTATATAATTGAAAATATTGAATTCATTTTTACTACAAACAATACCTTCAGTGTTAACTGTCTGAATAATAGCACCTACATTTGTGTCTAACAGTGTACTGTTTATAATGCATTTTTCACTGTTAACTACTGATTGTATTCTCTCCATTCCTGGTTGTAAAACTGTCCCTGTCCCCATCTCTGTCTGTTCTTTCTTGATGTAGGAAGGGGGATACTCTGTCTGTCTGTCTTGGCTCTTCAGCTTCATGGTCCCTCATCCCAGTAATTAATCACAGATAATGGATGTTATGGGGAAGCACTTCAGTGCACCAGAAGCTTTTTCCCTTTGAGCATTGAATTATGTTATCCTGATGTTGAGATTCCGGAGAGATCTAGTATCACAAGCACTTGATTTTCTGAGATGACCTCCTTCCCAGGACACCAGGAAACAACTTGAGTTTCAAATGGAAACCATACTATTACCAACCTCTCCAAGAGGTTATTTCACAATGCAGCAGGTAGAGCGGTTAAAGTAGCAGGCATCAGCAGTGCTATAAGCTGTCATGCCTGGTTTTGTCTTTGACTTTGTGGACAACTTCAAGGCATATTTTATGAATCCCCCTTATGATGGGACCTCTTTGTTTGGTACTGAAGCTACATAGAAACTGAGAAGTGAGCAGGAAAGGAAGATCTTGCCTGCCATCGAGTTCCCTTCGAGACATCCTTGAACGTCCTTTTCAAGAGCAAGAAGGATAACAAGTCACTCTGATTTAAAAAAAAAATCACAGCACCTTCCTTTGATTTCCTTTCAGTCAGGGGCTTCCATTACAGGGGGATCTTTTAGTGGATGTCACTCTAGAAGCAGAGGGGTTCCACAGAACCAGGAGTGCAGGGTTCCCTTCTATGGAATACTGCCCTTGAAGGCTTCCCAACTGCTTCTGTCTGGAGGTAGTTGAGGGTCAACTGTTTCTTCCTCTAGATTCTTGATTGGCTATCATGCAGGACAAGTGGATGAAGATCATAATATAGACAGACTGTCGCTCGTTCATCTCTAACACATATGACAAGAAGGCTGGGGTTTTCGTTTAGATGCTTTAATACATAGAAATACATCAAGATGGAGAGCAGCATCATTAAATACGAGCAAACTATTTAACAGACAGAGCTTACATACATAAATACGTACATGTCAACAGCTAGCTACAAAATGCCAGTCAGACTTGCACATGCTCAGTATTTATACACTTGTGCAAACCCTTGGTTAGCTTCTTAAAGGTACATAAACACATGGTGAACTACATCCTCCCTCTTAAAAAGATTGTCCTATGAAAAAACAATATTTGAGTTAGGCATGCATTACTATATACATTAGAAACAAAACACAATGTTCATGTCCAAGTTGCTTCATATCAGTCACAGAGTTTAGATATGCAACCATATCTTGTAACATGACAGTGTGGACCAATTGAGCAACAGGCACAGTCTGCAGTGCACAACTCATATCGGGAACTTCTGGATTCATCGCAGGAACAGGAATGTTCTCTGGAACTTCCTCTGGATTTGGAACACCGGACAACTCACTCTGCGATACAGTCTTTCTCCCAGGCTATGTGCTGTGGTATAGGCTCGGACCCCGGTCCAAGTGTTTTTGATTCTGCCTAAACTCTGCTCCTTGTGATTTCACAATGTATAATCACGGTTCTGGACCAATATTCTTCACGACACCAGTCGGATCATAATCTTTGGACATTTGCATCCTTACCACTTTTCCCTGTTGTAATGGATTGAACAGTTTGCTGGTTTTATCGTAGTAGGACTTCTGGGTTAAACACTTATTCGACAGATTGGCCTTCACTAATCTGTTGTTCTTGGCACATGGAACCAACAATTGACTGCTGATTGGTAAACTGGTTCTGGTTTGTCTCAACAGAAGTCTCTGAGCAGGTGAACCAAGATGTTAATCACGAGGAACATTTCTGAGATTCAAGAGATTCAGGAAAACATCACTATTATCTTGTTTTGACTTTTCTAGTAACTGCTTTGCACTTTGATCTGCACATTCTGCCAAACCATTTGACTGCGGGTACTCTGGACTACTTATGACATGAGTAAAGTCCAATTCTTCAGCAAATATTTTGAACTGTTGGCTTGTAAACTGCATAACGTTGTCAGAAATAACTTTGTGCGGACTTGTACATGGTAGTCTGGGAGTCTGGTTCAGCTGAAGTGGTTATTTCTGTTGATATAGTTTGGTACTATTACAAACTGAGCAAGATAAAAGTGCTGTCTCAATGTCTTGTGACATAGAAGGCCAGAATACTAGTTCTCTTGCCCTTTTTTTGGTAGATTTGACTCCTGGGTGACCACAGTACAAGATAGTAATGTACTCTGGTTGTAAGGACTGTGGAACAATGACTTTCAGACCTTTCATAATACCTTTGTCAGATAAAATCTCATCTCTTTATGGAAAATAAGGTTGCACTTCTTGAGGTAAACTGGATTGCTTTGATGGCTATCCTTGATTGATAAAGTAGTTGAGCCTTTGTAAAACTCTATCTGTGGCTGTGTGATCTCTCACCTCATCAGGACACGTGGAAGAAAAATTTCTCATTTCCATGACTTCAAAATCAAGGTTTTCATTCTCGTCCTGTGGTATATCTGGGTGATCTGGATAATGCAAGATAAAGAAGTTTGCCTTTCTTGTAGACAAGACTGAAATTATACTTTTGCAATCTCAGCATCATACATTGCAGTTGGGCTGGAGCTGGATGCATAGGCTTTCACAAGATAGTGACTAAAGGTTAGTTGTCTGTTTCGTTCTGGATAGGTCTACCATAAGCATAATCATGGAACTTTGAACATGCAGACACAATTGCCAAAAGCTCTTTCTCAGTCTGGGCATACGGCATCTCAGTTTGGGTAAGAGCTCTCGATGCATAGGCAACAGGTTGAGCCTTTTGTAGAATGACTGCACCAAGACCAAATTTTGAAGCATCACAGGAAAGTGTAACCGGTTTGTGAACATCATAGGTATCTGAGAGTTGGTGGACTAGCAAATCCCTGTTTCAAGACATCAAATGCTCTTTGTTGCTGCTCTAACAAAGACAAGGATATGTCTTTACATATCAGCTCTCTGAGTGCTGCTGATAGTTGGCTCAAGTCTGGAATAAACTTGCCTAGGTAGTTGAGCATGCCAGGAAAATGTTGCAGAGCTTGAACATTGTCTGGTGTTGGCATCTCGAGAATGGCTGCTTTGAATGGTTTGGTCTTAGGCCTGTACTAGTAAATACATGACCAATATGAGTAACTTCTTGTAGCCTGAACTTGCATTTGTGTGGATTGAGCTTAAGAATCACTTGACATGCCCTTTCCAGAACTTTTCTGAGGTTTTTGTCATGCTCTGCTTCATCACGACCTCCTACCAGTATGTCTACTATAAAAGCACAAGGCTACCCAGAAAAAATGTGATACATTGCCCATTGAAAGACTTCACTTGCAGAATTTATCCCAAATCTCTACTTGCCAAATGGAGTACTGAACATAGCAGTAAGGATTTCTTGTCAAGCTGAATTTGCCAAAATTTACTCTTTGCATTTAAGACAGAAAAAAATAGTGGCATTTGGCATCAAGGCTGCGACTTCTTTGACTGTGCGCGTTGGATGATGAGGTCTTTTTAATGCTTTGTTCAAATCTTGAGAGTCAATACATATTCTGATGTTATCTGAGCTTTTTTTATGAGCTACCACAATGGAAGATACACATTCATTTGGAGTATCAACTGGACAAATCACACCTTGTTGCACCATTTTTACCTAGCTCGGCTTTGACTTTGTCTTTCTTGGCTATTGGAACTTTTTGTGCTGGTCTAATAACTGGACTGACCTCTGGGTCTAACTTCATGGAGTATACAACTGGAGGTTTGCTTAGTTTGTCTTTGAAAAGATCAGACTAGGTAGAAAAAATGTACTGGACAAAATTAGAGTAGTGGACTTCCTTATTAAATGAAAGCAGTTCAATTTTCAAACTCTGAGCCCTAATAATGACTGGATGTGCCTCTTGACCACATAAAATAATAATTTGTAGCTTCTTCCTGCAGAGTAACATGAAAGCACTACTGAGCCTTTGGATTGAATTTCTTCACCTGTATAAGCAGCAAGCTTAGCACACATTGCCAAATCAAGCCTTTCACCATGACACATTCTAGCAAATGTTTCTGCTGACATAACACTTGGAACCTGTATTAACTTTGAGCTCTGTGGGTTTGCCATTTATCCGAACAGTGCAAAATACTTCATTCTTTGCCCTTAAATCTACTGCATCAGCTGTTTCATGAAACACTGACACACCAACCACATAAAGAATAGCCTGCCACCCTACGTCATGGCTTTCTAATTGATCAACTCATTTCTTAAAATGTTCCCTTTTAATGAAAGAATGTGGGCCTTTTGATTTACAAAATCTTTTGAAATGATTCTATTTATTGCATTTGTGGCATTGTTGGCCAAAAGCTAAACATTTCTCCCTTTTAGATTCATGACTTCCACCACAGTTACAACAGTTGGCAAGGAAACTAGATTGCGGCCTATGCTTTGAGTTTGCTGACTCATTCTTATGCTTCACTGGCACTATGCGAACTCTGGAATTTGCTAGAAAGTTCTGGTGTTTACCAGTGAATGCTACTGGGGTTATAGTTGCTACCATGTGCTTGGGCCTGTTTCTTTTAATAACATGCTACATACTATCAACATGAGCTTTATCACTGTGCCTTCTAAAGCTGTTCTCATTTGTAAGCATATTTGTGTGCTTTTCTGTGAGCTTGTATATCTGACGAATCTCAGTGGGCTTTGTGATAAACTGTGAAGCCTGCCAGCCTAGCTAGATAGAATTTTGTAAATAATTCTATGTCCTTGTAAATATTAATATGATCCACAGGCTTGTGTAACAAATGTAAGACAACTGTGTATGTTCTGAGCTTTAAAAATGTAACCACAGTGCACCCTGCTGGAAGAAAGCTGATAAGTAAAGCATTTTATGACTGCTTGATCTCAAGCTCAGAGACAGGGTGTCTGGGCTGGAAATTCTTTCTGTTTTAAGACAACAGATAATTACTAGGTTTTATATGTAAAGTGTCTTTTACTGCTGTGGCTTCCTGGCAGGTACAGATTATAAAAACAAATGTTAAAATTTTCAGTTCTGTGAGCCTGGGAAACTTAAGTAGAAGTGCCAAGAATTATGTAATCTGAAATGACTCAGCAGTAAGGTGTATTATCAATTTAAGACTTTCTCAGAGAGAAAGATTGAGCATTTTGTATTTTGCTCTGAAGCTGACAACTCACCAGCACTTTGCCTTGTAAGTAGAACATAGTTTCTCCTAGAGACAGATAGGAATATAGCCAGATTAGTCTGTTTCCTATATTTATGTCAGACTATCCTATAATATTGTTTTAAAGTATTTTCTTGTGATTTCTGAACTATTACCACTGCATTGAATTAATGAGTATTATCTTGTGTTTTATTATTTATTATTAAATATTTTAAACCTTTCAACTGTGGCTGTTTTGTGTAGAGATAATTTAAGCTCTGAGAGTACTTGCATGTATTTGGTGATACTGTATAAGCCACTGCAGTAGCCTTGGCCCTGGGTTACACTTACTATTTGGATAACAGTAATAGCACACAGTGGAATTGGTCACCCTTTGGGAAAGGCCTTATAGTAGCTGATAAGTAGTGATTGTTGGCAGTGATTTCTGCCTTATAGTCTGGGCAGGAAGGGGCATAGGTGGCAAACCGGTGCCAGCCTTCCGCAGGAGTGTCTGTGTGTTTGTATATAATTTATATCTCAATGTGTGTGTCAGCTGCTTGGGCAGGGACACAAAGCCATTGCTGGATAGAGAGGGTGCTGGAGGTTTTGGCTTGACCACTAGGCTTAGATCTGTACCCTATAGCTATGCCAGTGGGAAGACTTATTGAAGATCTGGAGAGAAAGGGAGAATCCAGCCCTAAACTGACTGTGATCTCTGTGTGCTCTTAAGGGAAATTGTACTTTATTGTGTGTGCACTTGTTATCCTTCCCAATGTGCACGCCCCTCACTGGTGCTAGTGGTGATGATTGAGGCTCCTTGATTACTGGGCCAGTGCATGGGTGTCACATATTAATTGTTTGGCAGTGGTGGGATATCCCCTTCAAATATTAATTGGTTGATAGTGGTGAGTTAGCCACATCATATAGTAATTGGCTTGTAGTGGGGTGGATAGTGAATTCCTGTAGTTTGTGTACAGTGATCATTGAAGGTGTTTTTGTACTCTAAATCAGCCACGCAGTGGATATTTAGAGTTCACATCTTTGCATCTAAGAGTTCACAATTGTTTTATTTCTTTTGTTAGCTTAGTCAGGGAGAGCAGGCAAGCATGTCAGCAGAGGCGTACGGTAAGCTGACAAGGAGCCAACTGGCTGAGATGTGCCAGGCTAAAGGACTGGTGCATTGAAACCTGAATAAAGTAGACATGATTGCAGCTTTGGTCCCAGCTGTATCAGAATATATGAACCAGGAGGATGATCAGACTGGCTGTGGAGATGTACAACACTCAGAGAATGGACAACTCAACTTTACTACAGTGGACCTAAAAATCCATCTGGAGTTAGAGACTTGAGTTGGAGGCCAAGCAGTTGGAAATAGAAGCAGCAGAGAAACTGTGACATCTGCAGGCTGAGGAGAATGAGAAACTATGCCTGGAAGCTGAGGAGAAGGAGAGGCAGAGTCAGCACGAAAAGGAGATACTGACTCTTTGCCAGACTCTTGGAGGTAATGGGGAAAGGAATAAACGAACCCAAGAAGCAACAAAAGTCAGTAAATTTCTTCCACAGTTTACAGAGGGGGATAATGTTGATAATTTCATTCACATGTTTGAGAGGGTATGTAAACAGTATGATGTTGACCAAAGGCTCTGGGTATGGTTCCTGACCCCCTTACTCAATGGTAAAGCTGTAAATGTACTTTCCAAACTGACAATGATTTCTTAAATTATAATGCTGTAAAGAATTGTTAGCTAGAATTTTTTAAAGCTAACACCTGAAGCTTATAGGAAAACGTTTTGGGAGCATAGACACAAGGCAGATGAAAGTGTGTGTGAATATGTTACTGAACTAAGCACTTATTTTCATAGGTGAGTGAGTGGATATCGGGTCACCACTTTTGAAGGGCTGGCAGACCTTTTGGTGAGGGAACAGGCCCTTACAAAATTTGGCTGATGACATGAGGATTTGGTTAGCTGATAGACAATGCTCTACTTCAGATGAGTTGAGGAAGCAGGGAGACCTATACCTAGCAAGCAGGGCATCACTGCACAGGAAAAGGGACCCTTAGTGCTGTTCATGGATCTAAGGGAACCCATGGTGGGCAGCCCAGACTGCCCCAACAGAATCTGACAGTAGCAGGGGAAGCCACTAGTCCAGGTACACATCCAGGACCTAGGGTTAAATGTTTTGAATGCAACCAGTGGGGCCATGTAGCATATAGATGTCCATGGAGGAAAGGTGGGGAACAAAAGGTGAGGAAGCCAGTAAGTGGGAATGACAAAATGCCAACAGTAGGTTGTCTTGAGACAACAAGGGCACCAAACTACTACAGGAGGTTATATACTATCATAGTGAATAGCAAAGAGGCTATTGCTAAGAGAGAGACAGCCTCTGACATAACCATTATGAAGTCTGCAGTGGTTATAGAGGAGCACTACTTGCCTGGGCAGTCTACTCCATTCTGAGCTTTGAGGGACCCCATTCCAAATACCTTTGGCTATGGTTCACCTTGACTGGGAGGGTGGAAAAGGAGGCCATCAAGTAGCTGTGTTTGAGGATGTCCCTGCAGATGTCCTGATAGGGAATGATTTTGATAATGCAGTACCATGAGCTCATGCCGTTACAAGCAGTCAGGCTTAGAGACAAGCATGCAGGTCTGGTGGCCTGGGGGAGACCAGACCGCTCACTTGCAGCCAAGACTAGTGAGGTGGCTACTCCAGGGAGGGAGCTACCCTGTAGCAGTGAGACTGAAGGTGAGCCACAACTGCTTGTTGGTACTGATGGTCCCTTGGACACAATGACTGCAAAGGCAGAGGTGAGTAGTAGTACTCAGGCTGACAATGAGGCACCACTGTCAGAAGATACCAGACTGCCTGTGGAAGGGGAACTGGGAAGGGTTACAAAGAGAGAGTTGAGATAGGCTCAGCTCTCAGACCCTACATTACAAGGCCTGAGGCATATAGCTAGTGAGGCACCTGATTCTCAAGGGAAGGGGGAATCTGGGACATAGGGTTACTGTATAGAGATTGGACCCCTGAGGGATGGCTATAAGGTGAGAGGATACAGCAGTTGGTAGTGCCTCGAGCCTGCCGTCTGCAACTTCTAGCCATAGCCCATGATATTCACTTTGCAGTTCATATGGTCATAAAATGTACAGAGACGTATTATGCAGAACTTTTATTGGCCTAGGATTTCAAAAGTTGTAACAGGGTACTGCAAGACCTGTAAGAAGTGCCAAAAGGTAGGCAAGGCAGGAAACAAGGTGAAAGCTCCTTTGATGCTTTGCCTGTGATTGAGGAGCCATTTCAGAGGGTTGCTATGGATATTGTGGGGCCTCTGAGTACTCCAAGTTCCACAGGGAAAAGGTATATCCTAGTGGTAGTAGATTATGCTCCAACATACCCTAAGCCAGTGGCTTTATCCTCCATTGAGGCAGAAAAGGTGGCAAATGCTTTGTTAGAGATTTTCAGCAGGGTAGGTTTCCCAAAAGAAATACTGACTGACAGAGGTGCCAATTTCATGTTAGACCTGCTGGCTTGTCTGTGGAAGTACTGTGGGGTGAAGTACATGAAGACCACCCCCTACTATCCCCAGACTACTGGTCTTGTTGAGAGGTTAAACTCTACACTCAAGTCTATGCTATGGTCATTTGCAGACCAGTTTAAGAGGGATTGGGACAAATATTTGCCCCATTGGTTATTTGCTTACAGAGAGGTTCCCCAGGAATCTACAGGTTTTTCACCCTTTGAGTTGCTGTATGGGCATAGGGTGAGAGGCCTGTAGATTTAATTTGAGATGAGTAGGAGAATGAGTGGAAATCTCACAGGGAGTCTGTTGTGGCATATGTCCTAAACGTCAGGACAAGGCTCAGGGAACTGATGGGCTTGGCCCACGAGAACCTGGCAGAAGCCCAACAGCAGAAAAAGGTCTGGTATTACAGGAATGCTCGAGCTAGTGAGTATGCTGTAGGGAAGCAGGTAAGGGTTATCATTCCTGTCAGACACAACAAGCTCCAAGCATCCTGGGTGAGACCCTACAAAGTGGAAAGGGAGGTCAGGGATGTTAACTACATGGTGAAACTGCTATGCAGGAGCACAAATTGTACCATGTTAACATGATGAAACCTTACCATGATAGGGAGGCCCTTGTGCTGAGTATTTGCAGTGGATTGCAGGTAGAGTGTGAGGGAGATCTGGTGCCTTATCTCCTCAGTGAGGCTCGACCTAACAGTTCAGTGGAAGGGGTAGCAATGTCCCCGAAGCTGTCTCCTACCCAGGTTCGAGAAATCCGAGCCGTGTTATAGGAGTTTGGGGACATGTACACTGGGAAACCAGGGCACACCCACCAGGTGCAGCACCAGATGGATACAGGTCCCCAAAGGCCTATTAGGCAGGCCTCTTATAGGGTGCCTGAGAGAGTCAAACAGACTCTGAGGGAGGAGATACAGAAAATGTTGGAACTAGGGGTAATTCAAGAGTTCAACAGTCCCGGGGCCTCCACAGTGGTGCTGGTGCCAACGAAGGATGGCAGCACCAGGTTCTGTGTGGACTACAGGAAATTAAATAGTCACACAGAGTCAAATGCTTACCCCATGCCTAGGACAGGTGAAGCCCTAGAGCAGCTGGGTGGGGCTAAGTATCTTACCACGGGTTACTGTCAGGTGCCCTTGACTTCCAGTGCTAGAGAGACGTCAGCCTTTGTGACTCCTTTTGGCTTTTATGAGTTTACAATGATGCCCTTTGGGATGAAAAATGCCTCGGAGTCTTTCCAAAGGCTGGTAGATCATATTGTAGCAGGAGCAGGAGGGTTTGCCCTTGCTTACCTAGATGATATTGCCATCTTCAACCATTCCTGGCAAGAGCACCTTAAGCATGTCAGGGAGGTGCTGGGCAGACTACAGAAGCAGGGTTGACCATTAAACCCACCAAATGTCAGGTGGGTATGGCAGAGGTCTCCTACCTGGGACATAGAGTGGGGAGTGGTACGATCATGCCAGAACCTGCCAAAGTGGAAGCCATTCAGGCATGGCCTGCGCCTGTTACCAAAAAGCAGGTGAGGGCATTCTTATGGACAGCAGGGTACTACAGAAAGTTTGTCCCCAGTTATAGTACCATAGCTGCTCCCCTCATGGACCTGACAAGGAAAAACAGGCCGGATAAGGTAGTGTCGACCCCAGCATGTGAACAGGCATTCCAGAAGCTTAAAGATGCTTTGGGAGAACCCCCTGTGTTATCCAGTCCATACTACAGCAAATAATTTGTTGTGCAGGTGGATGCTTTGAACCATGGGGTGGGGGCTGTACTTAGCCAGATTTCTTCAGAGGGAGAATAGCACCCAGTAGTTTATCTCAGTCGTAGGCTCCAACCCAGCTAGGAATGCTGTGCAGCTGTAGAAAAGGAATGTCTAACCATAGTCTGGGCACTGCAGAAACTTCAGCCTTATCTGTATGGAAGGAAATTTACTGTAGTTACAGATCACAATCCCCTAACATGGTTACACCAAGCCAGCCAGCAAAATGTCAAGTTGCTAAGATGGAGCCTAAGGTTGCAAGTATATGATATGTCAGTGCAGCACCAGAGTGGGATTAGCAATGCCAATGCAGATGGGCTGTCAATACAGGGAACGGGATAAGGTATACCCAGATAGACTCATCCCTCTCAAGCAACATTACTGAAGGGAGACTTGAAAAACTAGCTTGAGTTCTGTGGGGGGGGGTTGTGATAAACTGTGAAGGTTCCCAGCCTAGCTAGATAGAATTTTGTAAATAATTATATGTCCTTGTAAATATTAATATGATACACATCCTTGTATAACAAATGTAAGCAAACTGTGTATGTTCTGAACTTCAAAAATATAACCACAGTGCACCCTGCTGGAAGAAAGCTGATAAGTAAAAAAATTTTTGACTGCTTCATCTCAAGCTCGGAGACAAGATGTCAGGGCTGGAAATACTTTCTATTGTTTTAAGACGAGACAATTGCTAGGTTTTACATGTAAAGTGTCTTTTATTGCTGTGGATTTCTGGCAGGTGCAGATTATAAAAACAAATGTTAAAATTTTAAGTTCTGTGAGCCTGGTAAACTTAAATAGAAGTGTCAAGAATGATGTAATCTGAAATGACTCCGCAGTAAGGTGTATTATCAATTTAAGACTTTCTCAGAGAGAAAGATTGAGCATTTTGTATTTTGTTCTGAAGTGGACAACAACTCGCCAGCAGTTTGCATTATAAGCAGAATTTAGAACATAGATGTTCTTCGTCTCACATTGCTGCAGTCATAACCATTGGGTAGTCCGCTGTCCTCGGTCGGCCCGAATACCAAAGATTTAGGCTGACGTCGGTCATAGGCGCCCGGAGTTGACATCAGTACGTAGTACTACTAAAGCGCATGACCGACGTCATATCCTCAGTCTTTCTTGCCGCGTGGTCCGAAGCAGAAGCAGCGTTTGCAAGTGCCGTTCGGCTTTCTGAAATTGTCGTTTTCGAGTTTCAGACCGAAGACCAAGTTGGGCTAAGTACCCCGTTGGGGAAAACTTTTGTCTTTTCTTGCTTCAGTTAATCCGGATGTCAGAAAAAGTTAATAATTGTATTTCTTGTGGGAAACAGATACCTCATAGGGACTACCATTCTCTTTGTATTCCTTGCTTGGGGCCTGAGCACGACGTTGTCGGGTGTCGCTTTTGCGCTAAATTTAATAAGTGCACCATTAAACATAGATTAGACTGTGCTAGGCTTGTTTTCGGTAAGCGGTGTAACTACAACATGCCATCGGATTCTCCGACGCCCGCTACCGCGAAAAAGAGGAAAGAGAAAGTTTTAAGGTCTAAACTGGAGGAGTCGTCCGTTGCGGACGCCGGTTCTATGGAAACCACGGCTGAATCCCAGGGGGAGCCTTTACTTTTGCAGGAGTTGGTCTCTCAGGAGTTAGGCCAAGCTGAGGGGGCTTCTCAAGTGTCTGTGGTTCCATCCTTACAAAAGGTTAGTAGGCCTTCTACTTCAGTGGCTAAAGGGCCTGCTAAGTCTAAATCTGGTCCTTCTGATTCGGGACATGGCCCTAGTTCTTCAGGTTCTGTTCCTAAAAAACATATGTTGAAGATGGCACAGGATTTGATTACTTTGATTAGGGGTTCTATGCCCCCTCCTGAGAAGAGGCCTAGGGGGGAGACGGATTTAGAGGGAATAGAGCATTCTTCTGATTATTCTGAGTCCTCAGCTGAGGATATTCAGGATTTTCCTTCTTATTCAGATTCGGAGACAGAGGATTCCTGTCCTTCTGCTTCTCCTCCAGAGGATTTTTCCTTTTCTGAAACCCTGCATTCCATGAGGGAGCATTTCAAGTGGGAAGGTCAGGATTTTTCGGATTCTCATAAAAGGTTGAGGGAATTTTTGTTTTTGCCACAACATAGGCCTTTGGCTATCCCCCCTGTTTTGGATGTTGTTCAGGATGTGTTTTCTGAGGCTTCTCTTAATCCTGATTCCTTACCCCCTGCTCCTGTCAAGCCAGATAGGTATTACAGAGTCCCTGAAGCTCATAAATATTTGTATAAGAGTCCTAGGGCTGATCCAGAAACCATTCATCTGAAGTAGGCAGACTTCATTTGTCTGCAACCTGTGGGTATCGGATCCGACCTTTCAAAAGCTTAGGCTCCGAGCTCCTAGCTCCTCCCTCTACCCATAACCCCTTGCCAAGCCCTGACTGACCTCAGATTTCGTTTGCCGCTTTCAAGTTGCGACGGATTCCTTGAGCTCCTAGTGCAGATAAGTTTTCTGACAGGAAAATTTTGTAAAATTTAACCTTTTTTGATTATTTTATATAGAAGTGTGTCTGTTAGGCTTTCCTTCCTCTATCTTTTATATTTTCTTCCCGGGTTTGCGTAGTTTGAGTGGTTTGTGTGTGTTTAGGCCTGTTAGGGCTAGAGTATGTCTGAAGCCCATAAGGCAGTTTTTTCTAAGTGCACCGAGTGTGGCCATAAGCTGTCCCGGCGGATGGCCACACTCGGTGTTAATGCTTGGGGTTGAACACCTGTCATCTGGTTGTACCATTTGTGCAGGGTTCAACCCCGAGCTGAGGGAGCGGAGGTCGAAGCTTGTTCTGGCGGGACTTCTCCCTCCAGATACCGCCGCTTCTGCCCTTCTACACAGCAAGCAGTTGCTGTGGGCTCTCCTCCCCCGGCTGGGACTCAACCTCCCTCTAAGACGCCGGAGGAGAGAGAGACTTCTAGGGAGAGAGAAAAGAAGGAGAGGCACAGGGAGAGGCACCACAAACGGAGAGCTGAAACCTCTAGTTCGGCTCCTTCATCCAAGCGGGCCTCTCCTGTGCCTTCTAGTTTCCCTCCTCCTCGGCTCCTCTCCCCTCAGTTCTCTCCTGGGCCCGAGGAGGAGGAGGCTAGCCCTTCAGCGAGGTCCCCAAGGCGGCTCTCTAGGTCCGCTTCGGTGGCCTCGACTAGATCTACCTTCTCCATGAGTGAAGCAGACATGGACCGGATGATGAGGAGATTCATCCAGGCCCAAATGCAAATGGGAGTGCTCCTAGTCCCCCCCCCCCATCCGGGAGGGGCTTCAACCCCTTTTTTCGCCCCTTTGGCTCCTTCTCCGACCCACACCATGGGTTCGGAGCTGTCGGCGCCGGGCAGAGTTGGATCCGGGGGTGGGTCGGATCCGATAGGTCGGCGCACCTCGGACCCGTCCCATCCCTTGAGTGCTTCGGGTGCTTCGGACCCGACCTCTCGGAGCCGAGGACCAAGCCTCGGATCCGAGGGAGCTGGTGTGTCTTCGGCTCCGTCTAGGTCGGAGCACACTGGTCTCTCGGATCCGACGGTCTCGGCTCCGGCTCCGATCCGTGCGTCGGATCTGAGTGGGGGTCGGCTCTCGGGGTTCAGAGAAGCTGGCTCCCCCTCGGCCTTCAACGTAGTGGAAAGGGCACTGTTGAGGACTTCCGGACCCCCGGTCCCTGCCACGGCTCCATGCCGCACTCCCTTGCAGTTGGGCCAGGCTCCCACCAGCCGGTCCCAGGGACAGCCCGCCTCGATGTCCCAAGTAGTTCCCTTGGAACATCCAGCTGCGGAAGAGTACTCCTCGGACAGCCCCCCCCGAAGAAGTACCTCGGAAGCGTAAGTGCAAAAGGAGGCACATGGACTCCCCCGAGTCCGTTACCGAAGACACAGACTTGGATGAAGGGGAGGGCTCCCCAAGGTCACCCCCTGAAGACGTCTCATTTGGAGACATTATGGAAATGTTGAGGATCAGGGGGGGGTGGTCTGCCCCCAAGGCCTCCTCAGACGAGTCTGTGTTCTTGGAGGCATTCGAGGCGGGCCCATCTACCTCTTGGGTGTCCCCTCCTGCCGACCCTCTGGTGGACCTTATATCCACCAGAGCGTGGAAGGATCCGGACACCATTGAGCCTGTACCCAAGCGTCCTGACCGTATCCTTTCTCCTCCGGCGGACCGCATTCACTGGAGCAAAGGCCCTCCAGTAGATGCCATGATGATAGCTGCAGCCACTAAGAGGGAGTTGGCCCAGGAGAGTCCCTCTATGCATCCTCCGGGCAAGGAGTCCCGCTCGATGGATCGCATTGGGAAGCGAGTTTTCAGTTCAGCAACCTTCTCTTTGAGAGCGCTGAACTACATGGCACACATCATCAGGATGCAGCGGGATTTGATTAAAGAATACGCTGCATCTCCCCCAGAGTCCATGTCGGGTGAGGACAAGAAGGTATACTCCACCGGAATGGCCACTCTTAGAGCAGTTTCTAACACATCTATGCGGCTACTTTCTCACGCTACCGAGGGAGCTGCTAGAGCCAGCGGAGCAGGCCTAGTCATGAGGCGGCAGGCCTGGCTCCGCCACTGTGATTTCGCAGAGCCCTTCAAGGCGACTTTCGCGAATGCCCCCTTTGATGGTTCTGCCTTGTTTGGCAAAACTGTTCGCGAAACATTGGTCCAGAGCGAGAAGGATGGGAAGACGCTGTCTGCCGTCGGAGTCCGCTTCTCAGCTCCCCAGAGGTCCTTCTCGAAGAACCAAAAGGGACAAAAGAAGATGTGGTTCCGGAAGTCGCAGCAGTCCCAACCTGCTCCAGATAACCAGTCCTCCCGTGGCAGAGGAGGACAGGGAAGTCGCCGTCCTAGAGGCAGAGGGGCTCCTAGAAGCTTTGGGTCCAGAGAACCTTTCTCTGATAGGCCCACGCAGCAGCCCTGAAGGGTTGCCCGGCTGTCAGTCTCTGGAGGCAGTCGGAGGGCGTTTTTCGAGGCACCTAACTTCTTGGGAGTCCATCACAACAGACCGTTGGGTGCTTCGCATGATATCCAGAGGTTATACAATTCCCCTGTACAAAGTTCCCAGATCTCGCAGCCTCCCAGATGTACCACCCGACCAAAGGGAGGCAGCAGCTATCGAAATCGGACAGCTGCTAGAAAAAGAGCTATCCAGTCGTCCCCTAGATCAAACCGGGTCAGGGTTTTACTCCAGGTTCTTTTAGTGCCAAAGAAAACGGGGACTTAAGACCGATCTTAGATCTTTCCCTGCTGAACCTGTCAGTAACCAAGCAAAAGTTCCGGATGGTCACCCTTCAATCTATACTTCCCTCTTGAGGGAGAACGACTGGATGTGCTCCATCGACCTCAAGGACGCGTACTACCACATTCGCATGGACAGACGGTCCAGGAGGTTTCTTCGCTTCCGGCTGGGAGCCAGTCATTATCAGTTCAGGGTCCTCCCCTTCGGTCTCACCTCAGCCCCAGGGTGTTCACCAAGGTACTAGCGGTTGTAGCGGCCCACCTGAGACTCCAGGGATTACAGGTCTTTCCGTACCTGGACGACTGGCTCCTGACGGCATCATCAAGGCATCTTCTGTGCTCAGCCAGGGACTACTTCCTTCAGATAGCCCCAAGGCTGGGCATCACTATCAACTGGGAGAAATCTTTACTGCACCCCACACAAATTATAGATTTCATAGGAGGAAGGCTAAACACCAGGTCAATGCGAGCCTTCCTCACCCCAGACAGAATTTCCAACCTGAAGTGTCATGTCGCAGCGGTCCTGCAACCATTTCCGACAGCAGCTTCAGTCCTGAGGGCCCTAGGTTCGATGGCGGCAGCTATCCCGCTTCTTATTCATGCGCTTATGCATGCGGGTTCTTCAATGGACCCTTCAGGTTCAGTGGTCCCCTCTCTATTCCTCTCTCAACAGTCCGATAGCGGTCAGCAAAGCATGCAAGGATTCCCTTCTTTGGTGGCTTCGGTCTCCGGAGCCTCTGACAGGGAGACCTTTTTGTGCAGCATTTCCCCGAGCCACAGTGACCACGGACACTTCTCGCCTCGGGTGGGGGGGGCATTCTGCGGGAAGATTGTCCAAGGCACGTGGAACCCCACAGAGACTTCGTTGCATATAAATGTCCTGGAAATGAGGGCTGTGCTCCTAGCGTTGCAAGCACTTCACAACCTTCTTCCTTCAGGGACTATTGCGATTCAGACAGACAACATGTCGGTAGTCTGGTACATCAACAAACAGGGAGGAACCAGGTCCTATCCCCTTTGTCGAGAGGCCATGAGAGTCTGGGAATGGGCAATTTCCACCAAACGCTTTCTTGTAGCAACGCACATTCCGGGAAAATCCAACATCCTTGCGGACAAACTCATTCGCACCATTCTTTCCCCTCACGAGTGGTCTCTCAATCCTCAGGTAGTGAAGAAGATTTTTGCCATCTGGGGGCAACCCTGTTGCGATCTTTTTGCCTCTCACTCAAACGCCAAATGCGAAAATTTCTTCGCTCTGCTTCCCCCACCAGGGGAATCCCCGAGACGCAGCTGGTGCATGCTTGGCCTCCCGGTCTCCTTTATGCCTACCCTCCACTACCTCTGATGCAGAGGCTTCTGCAGAAAGCCAACAGTTTGGGGAGCAGAATGATTCTCATTGCCCCGTTCTGGCCTCGTCAACCCTGGTTCCCCTTTGTATGGTCTCACAAAGTGAATCCACCCTGGATTCTGGATCCGATCCCGGATTTCATCTCCCACCCTCTGGGAATTCCGGCCCCAATCTCGCACCCTGAAATTGACAGCTTGGCTGCTCCAGTTCCATCCTTGATTAGGACTCCGGTATCTCGTCACCGGTCAAGGCCATCCTAGTGGCGACTCATAAACCTTCCACTAGGCAGGTTTATCGGAGTAAATGGAAGAGATTCTCTATTTGGGCGGTCCAGAAAAGTTTGGATCCTTTTTCAGCACCTATGTCGGCAGTGCTGGATTTTTAACAGACCTCTTTCATCAAGGGGCAAGTTCTTCCACGATTAAGGTACAATTGGCAGCCATCTCTCATTATCACATTGGTCATGAGACAGCTCCCTCATGACGGGTAAATTGTGCAAAACCTTTCTTAAAGGGATTTTTTTGTTGAGGCCTCCAGTCAAAGAGATTGTACCACCTTGGGACCTATCCTTAGTTCTGCAAGCCCTTACTGCTCCTCCCTTCGAGCCTGCAGCTTCTACAGACCTGAAGTACCTTTCCTGGAAGACTGCCTTCTTAGTAGCTATCACTTCAGCCAGAAGAGTGTCTGAACTTCAGGCTCTATCGTCAAACCGCCTTACCTTTCCTTCTTTCCAGATAGGGTGTGCCTCAGGACCAATCCATCCTTTCTTCCAAAAGTCTCTTCAGAATCTAATATCAACCAATCAATCAACTTACCTGTGTTTTTTCCCAAGTACTCAAACAAAGGAGAATACAAATTGCATTCCTTGGATGTTCATAGACAATTACGATTTTACATTCACAGAACAGCTGGTCACAGGCAATCAGATCAGCTGTTCATCTCCTTTGCTAAATTTGCTTTGGGTAAAGCAGTTTCTAAAGTCACACTATCGAGATGGATTGCTAATTGTATTCTGCAGGCTTATGACACTTCAGGTAGACCTGCTCCTCAGAGGGTTACGGCTCATTCTACTAGGGCAGTCTCCACGTCAGCCGCCTTTAAGTCCCGTGTGTCATTGGATGATATCTGCGCGGCAGCCACTTGGGCCTCACCTCATACCTTTATTTCTCAATGTAAGGTGGATGTTGTTTCCAGGGGAAGAGCATCCTTTGGCTCAGCGGTGCTCTGGAACATCCTTCCATGACGCCCAAGATTCAGGTAGCTGGGGACTCTGTCCCACAGGTTGCAGACAAATGAAGTCTGCCTACTTCAGATTTAGAAGTTATGTACTCACCATAACGTTCCATCTGAGTAGGTGACTTCATTTGGATGCAACCATCCCCCCTCCATCCCCCTGATCTTTATACAGCGAGTATTTATGCTTTGTTCAGATACTTTATTCAGTATTATATAGGCAAACTCAATCTGAGGTCAGTCAGGGCTTGGCAAGGGGTTATGGGTAGAGGGAGGAGCTAGGAGCTCGGAGCCTAAGCTTTTGAAAGGCCGGCTCGGATCCGAGGTCGGATCCGATACCCACAGGTTGCATCCAAATGAAGTCACCTACTCAGATGGAACGTTATGGTGAGTACATAACTTCTAATTCAAGGGCCTAAGGGTGTTAAGGCTTCTCTGGTTAAGAATCCGGTTCCTTTGGACAAGGATTCTAGAGCTTTGGATAGGTGGGGTAAAAAAGTGTACACCTCTTCTACGTTAGCTATGAGGGCTTTAAATTGCCAATTTCATATGCTGAAATATCAGAACTTTTTGTTAGGTCAATTGAAATCAAAGGTAGATGCCTTATCTGAGGGTATAGAGTGCAAGGAATTGCAAGATTTGGTTCATGCTTCTGATCAAGTTGGTAAACATTCCTTGCAGTGTGGCTTTGATGCTATTCAGGCTTCTTCCAGGGTGGCTGCTACTGGTTCAGTAATTTGCAGGCATGCCTGGCTTAAGGATCAAAATTTGTCAGAGCATGTGAAAGCTCGGATTTTGGATGCTCCTCTTCAATCTGAAGTTCTTTTTGGTTCTCCTGTGGAGTCAGTTTTGAAAAAGATGGAAGAGAAAGCTAAGTCGATGCAGACGGTTAAGGACTTCTTGCAGGTGCAGCCCCCTAAATTTAGCAGGAATTGGCCTGCAAAAGGATGGTCTTATCCTTCTTCAGATTTTCAGTCCAGGGGCAGGTCTAGACGTGGTAGGGGTAAAACTCAAGCTCAGGGTTCCTTCAGACCTAGGACTTGGAGTTCTCCTGCACAATCCTCTGGTGAGGGCAGGGGTCAGCCTTTTCGTAAACAGACCCAATGACCTGTATTTTCTGCTGCCAGATCCCTCTTGTCTGGCAGCTCCTCTAGGGGGAAAGTTGGCTCTTTTCAAACAGAATTGGCATTTGGTCACCCAGGACAAATGGGTGTTGGACATAATAAATTGAGGCTACAAGTTTTATTTCCACACTTTTCCTCCTTTCAAAGGCATGCCAGATGTACCTCCTCAGCAAAGGCTGGAGGCGCAGGAACAAATTTCTTTGCTTTTACAGCTGGGAGCAATCCAGGTGGTTCCTCCTTCCGAAGTAGGCCTAGGGTTTTACTCTCGCCTTTTCCTAGTACCAAAGAAAGGAGATTCTTGGAGGCCAATTCTGGACTTATCCATTCTCAATACATACCTGGACATTCCAAAGTTCAAGATGTTAACTCTACAGCAACTTCTGCCTATGCTAGGCAAAGATCACTGGATGGTAACTCTGGATCTCAAAGAGGCCTATCTTCACATTCCTCTCAGGCCCAGTTGCAGGAGGTTTCTGCGTTTCCGGGCTGGTACTTCTCATTATCAGTTCTCTGCATTGCCCTTTGGTTTATCTACTGCGCCCAGGATGTTCACGAAGGTTCTGGCCCCTGTCATAGCATTCTTCAGACTGAGGGGAATTCAAATTTATCCTTATCTGGACGATTGCCTGATCATGGCTCAAGACAAAGACAAGTTACTTCAGCATCTGCAGTATGTAATGGCAGTTTTAAGATGCCTAGGGTATTCTGTGAACGAAATAAAGTCCAGTCTAGTACCCTCTCAGGACATGTGCTTTCTGGGTGTGAGACTGAATACAGCCTCTCAGATGGCTTTTCTGACCCTGGACAAAGAACTCTTCACCTATACTTTCAGCAACTATCAGTACAGTCCAGGCTGACTGCAAGGACAGTCCTTCAAGCCTTGGGGTTCATGGCATCTTGCATTCTAGTACTTCCCAATGCCAAACTGCATATGAGGAAGCTTCAATGGTATCTCAAAAGTGTATGGACTCAACACTGCCACGATTTGGACACTGTCATTTGGATAATACCTTGCATCCACAAGGAATTCTTGTGGTGGGCACAGGAATGTCACCTAAACAAGGGACTCTCTGTGATCCGACCAGAGGCGAGTCAGATCTTAACGACGGATGCCTCAGAACTGGCTTGGGGAGCACACTTCAATGGGAAATGGATTCAAGACACGTGGCCTCCCAGACTACAGCATTTGCATATCAACATGAAGGAGATGCTAGCAGTCCAGTTTGCTCTGTTGGCTTTCAAGGGCTTACTTCAACCAGGACAGGTGTTGATTCAAACAGACAACACTACTGTCATGTGGTACATCAACAAGCAGGGGGGAACACATTCTTACCCTCTTTGCAGACAGGCAATGATTTTGTGGGAGACTGCTCTAAGTTTGCACATTTCTCTTCAGGCTCGGTTTCTGCCAGGAGCACAGAACTCCCTAGCAGATGTCTTGAGCAGACGTATGGTGGACCCCCACGAGTGGAAATTGGATTCTCAGGTGTTCCAGCAGTTGACAAAGGCTTGGGGAACTCCAGACATAGATCTGTTCGCTTCTCCTCTAAATTTCCAACTACCAAAATTTTGCACAAAGATGTTTCACCCAAAAGCTTGGAAAGCGGATGCTCTTTCTTTCAGTTGGAACAACCTTCACGTTTTTGCCTTTTCTCCTCTGCCTCTCATTCCAAAGGTACTCTTGAAAGTCAGGAGGGACAAGCCTCATATGATTCTAATAGCACCAGATTGGCCACGTCAGCACTGGTATCCTCTGCTGAGGAGTTTAATTCGGGAGCCTCCTTGGCCTTTACCACAGCTTCCTCACTTGTTGTCCCAGTCAAGCAGTCATTTGCTCAATGTCAGAGTGCAGTCCCTACATTTAACGGCCTGGCGAATTCTGTTTTAGAGCCTGTGGGGACTCAGCTTCCTCAACAAGTTTTAGATGTTCTATTGGAAGCTAGGCGGCCTAGCACCAGAAAAGTTTATGCTGGAAAATGGAAGAGAATTTTTCTTTGGAGCACAACAAAGGGCTTGGATGTCTCAGGGCCTAATTTGAGTTTTACTCTACAGTATCTTACTGAATTACTGGACAAGGGTTTGTCTTTTTCCTCTGTGAAAGTTCATGCTGCAGCTGTTTCTGCTCACTATGATTGTGACCCTCCTTTATTTTCGCATCCTTTGCTTAAACAATTTCTTAGAGGGGCAAAAAATATAAGACCCCCACGTAGAGCTCCTACTCCTTCCTGGGATCTCAATTTTGTGTTGGAGAAGCTTACTTTACCTCCTTTTGAACCTGCAGCTACGTCTGAATTGAAATTTTTGTCTTGGAAGACTGCTTTTTTGTTGGCCATCACTTCTGCTAGAAGGGTGTCTGAATTGCAGGCTCTCATGGCAGTTGAACCTTTTCTGATATTCCATAAGGATAGAGTTTCCTTGCGCACTAACCCCACCTTTATGCCAAAAGTGATTTCTAATGTGGCCTTGAACCAGTCTATCCATTTGCCTACTTTTTATGCTGATCCCCAAAATAAAGGGGAAAAAGTTTTGCATTCATTGGATGTCCACAGACAGTTACGTTACTATTTGAGCAGAACTAAGGAGTTCAGACAGTCTCAACAGCTATTTGTTTCTTTTGCTGTGATTTCTCAAGGGAAAGCTGTGTCTAAACAGACTATTTCAAAGTGGATTGGAAATTGTATTGCTTTTTGTTATTCCCATCATGGGAAGAATGTTCCTGCTGGGATCAGGCCTCATTCCACTAGGGCTACTGCTACATCTACTGCTTTTCTGAGGGGTGTAGCTACTAAAGATATTTTGGAAGCAGCTACTTAGAGTTCAGTTCACACTTTTACCAAGCATTATCATCTTCCTCTTTACTCTAAGTCCAGGGCTGGGTTTGCCACTGCAGTCTTACAGGGCATGTTAGCAGCCCCTAATGCCTTTTAGTTTGCCAGCCTCCCTTTTTCCTTTGCTTTGGGATTCTACCCAATGGTTATGACTGCAGCAATGTGAGACGAAGAACATAGTACAGTTTTGTACCTACCATAAATGTAGATGTTCGAGGATCCACATTGCTGCAGTCCTATTTTCCCTCCCTCCTTCCCCCTCTGTTGTTAGGGTGGTTATTGGGGTTGTTGTGCCTTGGGATGATTGTTATTTTTCCTTCTGGTTGTTAGGCATTTCTTTATAGAGGCATTCTGACATCTGGGGCAAGAAAGACTAAGGATATGACGTCGGTCATGCGCTTTAGTAGTACTACGTACTGATGTCAACTCCGGGCGCCTATGACCAACGTCAGCCTAAATCTTTGGTATTCGGGCCGACCGAGAACAGCGGACTACCCAATGGTTATGACTGCAGCAATGTGGATCCTCGAACATCTACATTTATGGTAGGTACAAAACTGTACTTTCCTCTTAGAGACAGATAGGAATATAGCCAGATTAGTCTAGCTGTTTTCTTTATTTATGTCAGACTATCTTACAATATTGTTTTAAAGTATTTTCCTGTGATTTCTGAACTCTCTATTAGCACTGTGTTGAATTGATGAGTATTGCCTTGTGTTTTTATTATTTATTATTAACTGTTTTTAAACCTTTCAACTGTGGCTGTTTTGTGTAGTGATAATTTAAGCTCTTAGGATACTTGCATGTATCCTGTGATACTGTATAAGCCACTCCAATAGCCTTAGCCCTGGGTTACACTTACCATTTGGATAACAGTAATAGCGCACAGTGGAATTGGTCACCCTTTGGGAAGGTCCTTATAGTAACTGATAAGTAGTGGTTGGCAGCAGTGATTTCTACCGTATAGTCTGGGCAGGATGGGGCATAGCTGGAGAACCTGTGCCAGCCTTCCCCAGGAGTGTCTGTGTGTTTGTATATAATTCATATCTCAAAGTGTGTGTGTGTGTGTGTGTGTGTGTGTGTGTGTGTGTGTCAGCTACTTTGGCAGGGACACAAAGCAATGGTTGGACAGAGAGGGTGCTGGAGGTTTTGGCTTGACCACTTGGCTGAGATTTGTACCCTATAGCTGTGTCAGTGGGGAGTCTTTTTGGAGATCTGGAGATAAAGTGAGAAACCAGCCCCAGACTAACTGTGATCTCTGTGTGCTCTTAAGGGAAATTGTAATTTACTGTGTGTGTGCTTCTAAACCTTGCCAATGTGTACGCCCCTCACTGGTGCTAGTGGTGAGGATTGAAGCTCCTTGATTACTAGGCCAGTGCTCAGGCGCCACAGCCTTATTCAAAGTTAAATCACTCTCATGAAGCAAAATCTTTCTCACAGCATCATCTTTTATACCACACACAAGTCTGTCCTTTATCAGCTCATCCCTTAAATCACCAAATCTGCACATTTTAGTTTTATTTCTCAGGCCAGTTATATATGCTGTAGAAGTTTCACAGGGTTTTGATCCTTGTGTAAAATAAGTACCTTTCCATCGTAACATTTGTCTGGGGGTTGCACATTTCT
The DNA here is from genome assembly GCF_019279795.1 of Protopterus annectens. Classification (NCBI taxonomy): domain Eukaryota; kingdom Metazoa; phylum Chordata; order Ceratodontiformes; family Protopteridae; genus Protopterus; species Protopterus annectens. Next base: position 939,166,065 of record NC_056737.1, read on the forward strand.
CTAAATTTACATTTTAAGCACTCTGAGTCCTCCCTTGACTCAGCCGGTACAAGACTGTGATGATTTTCCCCCTCTCCTTTATAGATAGCAGGTGCATACACAAATGAACGCTCCCTTTCTATTCTGCTTAATTTAGCTGGGTAAGAAGCCTTTGTACGGTTCTCTTGATTAGAAAATGCAGCCTGTATGAAAATGTTGTACTCTTGGTCAAACACTCTCCAGTTCTCAGCAATATTACTGTCAAACGCAAGTGTACTGGGCTTTTGAAATCCATCTGCCATGCCCACAAATTATACCAAACACACTGAAAATATAGCCCTTGTAATTATGTATGAACAAACAGATCTGTGAACTTGTAACAACATTCAAATGCACTATAAACTCTTTGCAATACTGTACTTAGTGAAATATGCTCTGTAATTGCTGTATTCTGTGGAATATGCCCTGTAAAAGCTGTACTTTTGCAAAATAGCTTTACTATAACACTGCACTAACATGCGAACACTTTATACACTTTTGATAACTTAGATATCTGTGCTTAATATGAATAATACATGCTTTGCGAAAATGCAGTCGTTTCCACTTTTTTTTTTAGTTTTATACACTTCGGACTTTATTTCAAACATTTTCTCTAGTAATTTGAATATTTTTGTCAGTATCATACATATCAGCTTATGCAAGTATCATTTAGAATTTTCCGTATGCCTCGTTTCATATTATGCCAAAAGAAATAATGCTGAGCAAGTTTTAATACCCAAAATTCATTTCTGACCTGTTTTGTGAAGTTTGTACATTTTAGGGATGATTCACTCCTGTATATATTCCACCAGCCCCAAGCAAGTGCCTTAAGTCATTTTAACCACGTTGCCTTTAACTTCATGCCCCTTGGATTTGCCATTTCTGATTCCATGTCCTTTAGACATCCCATTTCTGGCACAATGTCACTTGTTCATCTCTAACACATGACAGGAAGACTGGGGTTTTCAGTTAGATGCTTTAATGCATAGAAACACATTAGGGTGGATAGTAGCATCATTAAATATGAATGAACTAGTTAACAGACAGAGCTTACATACATACATGCTTACATCTCAACAGCAAACTACAAAATGGCAGTCAGACTTGTATGTGCTCAGTATTTCTACACTTGTATAAGCCTTTGGATAGCTTCTTAAAGGTACATACACAAATATTCATCTACACAGACTACACCATTCCATTCACAGTGACTCCCAATCAGTTATCTCAACCTCTTCCCAGATGTGGCACCTCAACGAAAAAGAGCAGCGGCACAAGATATTTCCCAAGTCCTTCAAAAAAGAGCCATCCAAGAAGTCTGACCAGACCAGAGGGGATCTAGTTTCTATTCAAGATTCTTTTTACTTCCAAATAAATCAAAGAACCTCAGTCCCATTTTAGAAGATCTGAGTGGCCTAAACCTCTGTGTCAAATAGATTATGTTTGGGATGGTCATAGTACAGTCTATCCTTCCATATTTACAAGAAGGAGACGTGATGTTCTTGATAAGCCTTCAAGATGTCTGCCTTCACACAACTATTGTAAACTCACCCAGAAGGTGCCTCTGTCTCCAGTTCAGACATAATCAATACCAGTTCCAGTCTGTACCCTTTGGTCTCACTACAGTCTTTGGGTGTTCACTATGTGCATCTCAGCAATCATTGCTCATCTCTGTCTGAAAGGGTTCGAAATTTGTCAGTATCTAGACTGGCTCCTCGCCACTTAAATAAAAGACTCTTTTGTCTTAGCAAGGGATTACTTGCTTAATTTGTGTCTTTCTTTACGCATATCAGTAAATCCCAAAAAAAATCCAAATTGGAGCCCACTCAATTCATAAATTTCACTGGATGCTATCTGGACACAACCTTAAATAATGCAAAATTACCAACTGAGAGACTCCTGCCTCTCAGGTCATCTCATATGAACTGTTTCAAGTGACGTCTCCTCCAGTATCTCTTGTACTACATGCATTACGTATGAGAGTAGCCTCCATAGCTCTAATCACACAAGCCAAATTTTACATACATCTTTCAGTAGACACTCTGCATACAGTCGTCTCCTCACCTTCTCAGTTTTCCCATATGTCTCTCTTGTAAATGCAGATTTCTTCTGCATTGGTGTGCCAGTCATCTTTATTTCCAGCAGGCTGTCCATTCATCTTGCTCTTTCCATCAGCCACAATCACTTCAGACACCTTCTGTCTGAGGTGGGTGGACATTGCGATGGGAGAACAGTCCTAGAGACAAAAGGCTCACCTTCACATCGACGTACTGGAAGGCAGTTCTCCTTTTGCAGGTTCTATAAGACTTCCTTTCTCAAGGAGTGATCTGAATCCACATGGAGAACATCTTCATAGTGTGGTACATAAACAAGCAAGGGGGATCCCATTCTTACCTGATCTGCCATGTTTGGCAGAGGGTGATGTTTTCAAAACACTTTCTAATGACTATACATATTCCAGGTCAGACTAACCTTATAGTGGACAGGCTTAACCACTGTATTTTAATGCCTCAACCCAATAGTAGGACAAACAGTGTTTTACTACTGAGGCCAGCATTACTGCAATCTATTTGCCTCTCTAACAGTCTAGCAAATGCAGCAGCTAATGTGTCCTTATCCTTCCATAGGTGCAAACATCCACGGATGCTGTAGTTCATCCTTGGCCAGCAGGTCTTCTTTACGCCTTCCCTCCTCTTCCCATCATGATAAAAGTTCTTCAGAAAGCCTCTCTATGCAAGGCTTCTATGGTCCTATGATCCTGATAGTCCCCTTTTTGTCAAGTTAAATTTGGTTCCCCATACACTGGCCTCATCCCAGGAAATAGCCTTGGCTGTTAGATCCCCATCAGCATCTCTTGTCACACCCATCTGGCAAGCCTGACCTGGAACTTATCTCCCTAAAGTAACCACATGGTTTCTCCAATTCTTGTGATGGCCAATAATTCATCCTTTTCTGTTAGCGTTATTCAGAACCTCTCACACAAAGATAACACTAGAAAAATTTATAAGGGTAAATGGAAGAGGCTCTCTCTTTGTGCAGCGCATCAGGGTCTGGATCCCATTTCAGCTCCTATTCCATCAGTCCTTCAGTTTCTGGCAGCAGTGCACAATTCTACCTCAGTTATTCCACTGTCAAAGTTGAATTGGTTGCCATATCCATTGTGCACCATGGATTTAATTCTGCCTCCTTATTAGCCCCGAAAGTCTGTAGAATCCTTCTAAAAAGAGCCTTTCTTTTTAGATCCCTTTCAAACACCCTACTATGCCATGGGACTTGCATCTTGTTTTACAGGTCCTTATTTGAACCTATTATGAGCTTGATACTTCTTGCGGTTTTTGAAATACCTGTCATGAAAAACCTACCCCAGTTGCTATTAGTTCAGAAAAAAGATCATCAGAATTGCATACTGCAAACCTCCATATCTGATTCTTTTGATAAAGGCAGAGTCTTTCTTGACTCTTCCTCCCAGTTTTCTATTCCACACTTTGGATGCTCATGGACAACTTTATTTTTACCTGCAATGTACTAAAGAATTCTGTAAAAACAATCAACTCGTTGTCTTCTTTTCAGCTGCTAAATTAAGCTTCATTGCTTTCAAAGTCAGTTTGTCCAAACTGCTGTCAGATTTAGTCTATCAGCAATATGTCTCTTCACCTGAAACCCAAGGCTTATTCCGTATGGTCAGCTGCTCCTTCTATGGCTTTCTTCAGAAGCTTCTCTACAGAATGTATTTGTACTGCAGCAACCTGGTTAACAATGCGTACCTTCATCAACTACCACAAACTGCATGTGATTTCTGAATCCTGGTGTTCATTTAGATTTACTGTCTGGAATGGTATCCCGTCATGATGCTAGTCATGAGGTCAAGTAACTGGGGGATTCTGTCCCATAAGTCAAGCCAGTCAGAGGGGACAATATTGGATGTGGAAGTTATGTGCATGTCATAATGATGGATCATTATTATCCAACTCCATTTGCCTCACCAAGCTTCCTATTGCCCCCTTACAAAATTATCAATGTTCTGTAGTCCTATCTCGCCTTCATTGTTACATATGGGTTCGGAGTCGATCCTCGGCTCCGACTCGGCCTATTACAAAGGTCGAAGTCTCTAAGTTGGCTCGTTGCAAGGTAGGCATCCCATAATGCACTAGTAACAATCCCCAGATCTCGTTTGCTGCTCTACGATTTCAGAAGTGTTCTCTTTCTTGGCCGTGGCTAAATTGAAATATTTTTCTTCAAATATCGATAGTGTTCTTTTTTGGCTGTAAACTTAGTATTAATAGCTTACTGTTGGTAACTTGTGAGTAGTTAATTAGTGTGTGTTTTCTGCAGTTTTATTGCAAATTGTTTCTGTGCAAATTGTTGTTGCTAATTGTTGGCCGTCGCTTCCACAGGCCTCTGTGAAGACTGGTAGAGAAGGGTGAAGGCTGCCAGCCTAGTCAAATAGAATTTGACTAGGCTGGTAGTCTAGCCTAGTCAAATAGAATTTGATACATAATTCTGGCATTTGTAAATATAAATGTGAAATACAGGCTTGTTTCTTAAATGAAAGAAAAATACTGTAAAATGTTGAACTTCAAGATTGTAGCAACATTGCCATCTGCTGTAAGGAAAACTAAGTCAAACATTTCAAATCTTTCTTTTGAAGTTAAAATTATTTCAAATCTGTCCTTTGATCTAGATAGTGGTGCCGAAGAAGCTAGCTGAACACATTCTTTCTATTGTTTTAACTTAAGGAATAATTACTAGAGTTTACATGTGGAATGTCCTTTATTGCTCTAAGTGTACAAAATGTAAATGCAGTTTCTGTGTGGCCTGGAAACCAGGAAGGTGTAAAAGATGATGTATTGTTTAGCAGAACTGCAGTTTCAATTTAAACAGTGAGAATGAGAGATTATTAAGCATTTTGATCTTGGACATCTAACTCAGCACTGCCTGTTGTCTTAAGTTAGTTATCTTAGAAGTGTGTTTTCTTGTAGAAATAGCTAGGACTATAAAGATTAGTCTGAGTGTTTTTCTTTTATGTCAGAACTGTATTACTGAATTATTTTAAGTTTCTGTGTGATCTCTGAACTCTTGAATAGCACTGTGGTGTTGTAGTATTGTCTTGTATTTTTAGTATTCATTATTAAATATTTTTAAACCCTTTTCATCTGTGGCTGGTTTATGTAGAGATAATTTAAGCTCTAGAGTGCATTGCATGCTTACAAGTGATTCTTGAATAAGCCCTTCCAGATAAGCCTTAAGACTGTTTAGTCGCACTTACTATTGGATATTAATATTGCACAGTAATAATTGGTCACCCTTTTAAGGGCCTTTGGTTAGCTGATAATTATTAGCTGGTGGTGGCAGGAATTACTATTGTATAGTCAGGGTATAGGGGCATAGCTGGAGAATCTGTGTCAGCCTTTCCCAGGAGTGTCTGTGAAATTGTATAACTACTTATCTCTAAGTGTATGTGTGTGTGTCAGCTGCTTGGGCAGGAACTTGAAGCACTGGTTGGACAGAGAGGGTACTGGATGTTTTAGCTTGCCAGCTAGGCTGAGATCTGGACCCTATAGCTGTGCCAGTGGGGGGGGGTCTTATTGGGGACCTGTGGAGCAAGGGAGCGACCAGCCCCGGACTGACTGTCATTTCTGTGTGCTCTGAAGGGAAATTGCACTTTACTGTGTGTATTTGTTATCCTTTCCTCTCATATGAGACGCCCTCTCTGGTGTTAGTTGGGAGGATTGAGGCTCCTTGATTGCTGGGCCAGTGCACGGGCATCACAGCCTCCCTTAGTGGTATCCCTTCGTTTTCTCTTGTGAAAGTTGTTAACTTTTATTAGGTCTGTTTTTTTAGTTAGGACCTATTTTTGCCTTCCTGTTGCTTGTTATTATTTATCTCTCCTACTCCTCTTTTCAGGGCTAGGCCCGTTTTAGTTAGCTGACCTAGTCCTCTATTGCCTTTCTCCCTTGTGTGTTGTTTGTTCAGCAGGGCTAGGCCCGTTTAAGTTAGAGGACCTTGTCCTCTCTTCTTATTGTCTTTCTACATTTATAGTCGTCGTTCTGGTAGTTTTGTCTAAGCAAACTTAAGACCATAAACTTTCGGGTTTTAAGAAGTGCTTAAAATGTTCACAGAAAATGTCCCTGACTGACGGGCATAGTATTTGTGTGTATAGTTTGGGAGCCATACATCTACAGTAGACATGTACTTTTTGCCATTCTTTTAGTTCCTGGGTTCTCCAGGAAAGGAAGAACAAACTGATTTTGAAAGGTCTCCTTAAACCTTCCTTTGAGGAGGATTTAGCTAGTTCTTCCTCTTCTCACTCCAGGTCTCCCTCTTCTAAAAAACTGAAGGTTAAGTCAGCGAAAAGACGTTCTCCTACACCAACTACTAAATCAGGACCTCCAGACAAAGTTGCCAAAATTGACAAACCTTCTACCTCTTCGGCTCCTCTGCCTTCAGAGCCGGTTGAGGTTATTGATACAGACCTTCCAGTTTCGGCCTCAAGTTTTTTGGAGCTTATAGCTGGATCCTTACCTCGGAGTCTGTCAAAAGACTTATTATCGGTATCCCCGACACTTAGATCTCCAGTTTTGCAGAGATCTTGATCCTCTATTTTGTCTTCCAGATCCTCCAGGAGTCTTTCTGAGGAGGATGTCAAGTGGGTGGTGCTTAGACTTTTGAAGTCGTCTGTGCTAGCAAATTTGTTGTCGGCTCTGACCCAATCGGTTCCAGAGCTGTCTAAGTCCGTATTACCTGCTTCTGTTCCTCCTCCGAGCCATACTTGTCTTTCGGAGCCAGAGCTATTGATGCCATTTGTTGTGGAACCGTCAGTTCCAGCAATCCAAGTGGATGTCTCGGAGCCAAGTTCCGCTCTGACACCTTCGGTGCCGTCCCTGTTGTCTAGGAGCCGAAGCTCACAAGTCGGCCCCAGTGGAAACGCTTGGACCCAAACTTCTTCGGTTCCAAGCCTACCTCTCAGTGCATCGGCTCGTACATCTGTCTCAGAGCCAGTTGCACTGGAGTCGGGGGCTACATCCACTTCCTCGGAACCGGTGGTATTCTTGGAGCCGGAGAGATCTGCCTTCGAGATGATGAGGAGCGTGCTGTCTAGATCTTCAGCTCTACACAAGGGTACCGATGCTCTTTCCCCTCAAACTCTGACCTCTTTCTTAGCACCATCTCTCTCTCTTGACAGCAGAGACCCACAGCCTCAGGAGCCCCCCTTTGGTGGCCCCCAGTCTTCCGAGACCTCCCCAAAATACCCTTCTGAGGAGCCCCCTCGAAAGAGAACTTGCAAGAGGAAGTACGTAGACTCCCTTGATGAGTCCATCACACTGACCTCAAGGAGTCAGAAGGGTCCTCTAGGTCATCCTCTGATGATATCTCCTTCGTAGATATCCTAGAGATCCTGAAACAGAGAGGTGGCTGGCCTACCGCCACCCCTTCTGATGAGTCAGTTTACCTGAAGGCTTTTGGGTCTCAGCCTTCAGTCTCTTGGGTGTCTCCACCTTTCGATGAGCTGTTAGATATGGTGAGTCAAAAGGTGTGGGGAAACTCCTGACACTGTGGAACCAGTCCCTAGAAGGCCGAACAAATTCCTTTCAGCTCCTAAGGAAAAAGAGTTTCTGACCAAAGGTGTGCCTGTAGATGCCATGGTGGTGGCAGCACCCACAAAGAAGGAACTAGCAGAGACATCCTCATCTGTCCACCCACCAAACAAAGAGTCTCAAACGATGGACAGATATGGGAAGAAATTCTTTTTTCAGTGGCTTTTACACTCAGATCGCTGAATTACCTCACCCATTTTACTAGGCTTCAAAAAGATCTCCTAAAAGAGTTGGGAGATATTCTCCAAGGTACCTTAACTGAAGGAGTCTCACTCTCCAAGGTACTTTAACTGAAGGAGTCTCTGAGAAGGTTACTGCTCAATTGTCCACCTTAAACTCTGTTGTTAACTCCTCCATGAAGCTGATATCTTACACAGCAGATGGAGCGAGCAGGGCAGCGGATTCAGGGGTTTCCCTTAGGAGACACTCCTGTATGCATTTGTGTCATTTTGTCGAGCCCTTCAAATCTACATTTACTAATGCCGCCTTTGACCATTCCTCTTTGTTTGGAACAAAGGTAAAAGACACACTCACCAGATGTGAGCAGGAAGAGAAGACTGTCTGCCTTGTGAGTATGTTTTTCCATCCCTTCCAGACCATACCCTAGAGGGGGGGGGATGTGGTTCAAGAAATCTCAGAGATTTTTCCCAGACGCACAAGGTGATTCCTTCTCCAGAGGTAGAGGAGGAGAAAATAGTAGTAGACATTGCAGGGGGGTCCACAAAACCAGGGTGACCACGATTCCTTTCGTGGACGTCCCTATCAGCGTTCCTGAAGTGAGGCTCGGCTGAGCTTCTCTGGAGCCTCTCGGGGGGGGGGGGTCACTTATCCTTGTACCCAGAAGCCTAGCATGACATCACAAGACACGTGGGTACTAAGGATAATTTCCAGAGGATACTCCATAACCTTTTCTTTTCCACCTCATCTAACCAAGAAAATCCCAGATGTTCCACCCAATCACAGGGATCAAGCAACTATAGAAGTTCAAAAGTTGCTTCAAAAGAGAGGCATCCAAACCATCCCTGCAGACCAGAAAGGATTCAGACCTTACTCCAGATTCCTTTTAGTGCCAAAACGAACAGGGGACTGGAGGTCCATCTTGGATCTCAGCAAGTTAAACAAATCAGTGAAGAAGTCCAAGTTCCGAATGCAACACTGCAGTCTATTCTTTCTCTATTAGAGAAAGACAATTAGATGTGCTCCATAGACCTCCAAGATGCGTACTACCACATAAAAATGGACAGAGCATCAAAGAGTCATTTACGCTTCCGGCTGAGCCAGTTGTTACCAATTTCGTGCTCTGCCCTTTGGTCTCACCACAGCCCCCAGGGTGTTCACCAAATGCATGGCGGTAGTAACGGCTCACTTGAGACGTCTTGGATTCCAAGTGTTTCTGTACCTGGATGACTGGCTCCTGACTGCCACCACCAGGCAGCTACTTCTACAAGCCAGGAATTCAACCATCCAAATCTGTACTCAGCTAGGCATCACTGTAAATTGGGAAGTCTGCCTTGTCGCCCTCTCACTATGTGACTTTTATAGACACAGAAATAGACACAGTCACAATAATGGCTTGCCTTCCTTCAGACAAAGTGCAAAATCTAAGACAACAAATATACAGCCTGCTTCCCCAACACAAGGTCAAAGTGAAGACAGTGCTCCAACTCCTGGGAACCATGGCCTCTACTATAACCGTAGTTCCTTTAGTCAGACTACATATGAGAATTCTTCAGTGGCTACTCTTTTCCCAGTGGTCCCTTCAACAACTGCCTCTGTCTCATCCCATTTTTATAAAGGAATCTTGCAAAAAGGGCCTTTGTTGGTGGATCCAATCCAGTCAACTAGTGTTAGGGAGACCATTCATTCCTCGCCAACCCGTTGCTGCTGTGACCACAGATGCCTCCCAGATTGGGGGGGGGGGGTCATTATCTAGGAAGGACAGTCCAAGGCACATGACAAGAACACGAGGCTCACTTGCATATCAATGTTCTATGAGGGCAGTGCTACTAGCATTGCAGGCACTTTATGACTTTCTTCCTCTTGGGACAATAACAATCCAATCAGACAATATGTCAGTGGTATGGTATATAAACAAACAAGGATAAACCATATCCTACCCTCTATGTCGAGAGGCTCTACGTGTTTGGCAGTGGGCGATATCTTCCCAATGCTTTCTAGTTGCAATGCATATCCCCGGGAGAACCAGTGTAATAGCCAACAAGCTCAGCACGGCAGTCTTGATGCCTCACGAGTGGTCTCTGAATCAGAGTGTCACGGAACAGATTTTCCGCAAATGGGGACAGCCTTGCTGCGATCTGTTTTCCACCCCAATGAACACCAAATGCAGCAGCTACTTCACCCTTACCCCCCCCCCCCCCCAGCGGGAGACACCTAGAGATGCACTTGTCCACAGTTGGTCCTCGGGACTTCTTTATGCTTTTCCTCCCTTTTCGCTAATATCGAAAGTTATCCAGAAAACAAAGACTTTGGGAAGCAGAATGATACTCATCACTCCTTACTGGACTTGTCAGATTTGGTTCCCCTTTCTCGGGCCTCATCATCTGGATGATCCATGGACTCTGGACCCAGTACCAGACCTTCTGACACATATGTCAGGCACAGTCCATCCCTGTGTCCACACCCTCAACTTGACAGCGTGGCTACTCCGCTTCCATCCCTAGTTAGGCTTCATGATTTATCCCCTGCGGTTACTCATATCCTGATGTTTTCTCATAAACCTTCTATGAGAAAATGGTATGCTAGCAAGTGGAAAAGATTTTCTGTCTGGGCACAAGCTAGGAACATAGATCCATACACAGCCTCCATTCCCTTAGTTTTAGAATTTCTAACCAAACTATGTCATCAGGGATCAGCTGCTGCTACAATCAAAGTTCAGTTAGCAGCTATCTTCAATTTTCATTTGGGGCAACATGAACCTAATCTTATGGCTCACAGATTGGGTAAATCATTTTTAAAAGGCACTACCTTACTAAGACCTCCTTTTCAAGAACCTATATCTACCTGGGATCTAAATTTTGTTCTTTCAAAACTTACCTCACCGCCTTTTGAACCTTCGCATACATGTGAGTTAAAGTTCCTTTCATGGAAGACCACTTTTCTGGTAGCCATTACGTCCGCCAGAAGAGTGTCAGAGCTGCAAGTACTCTCAGTCAAATCTCCTTACTTGATATTTCATAGAGACAGAGTTTCCCTTCACACTAACCCTTCCTTCGTCCCCAAGATTTGTTCACAATCAAATATTAATCAAAATATTGAACTGCCAGTTTTTTTTCCAAATTATACAAACAAAGCGGAATATTAGTTTCATCAATCTGATGTACACAAACAGTTAAGGTTCTATCTACATAGAACCAAAGAGTTTAGGGGATCAGACCAATTATTTATATCTTTTTCGGAGACGAGAAGAGGAATGCCAGTTTCCAAGATAATGCTATCAAACTGGATTTCAAATTGCATATCTTTTATTTACTCTTCTAATGGTAAAGAACTCCCATTTAAAATTAAAGCTCATTTCACCAGATCTGAATCCACATCCGTCACTTTTCAAGCCAGAATTCCAATGGACAGTATATGTGCAGCAGCAACTTGGACTACCCCTCACACCTTTATTACTCATTACAAATTGGACTTGGCCTCCAGGGATAGAGCCTGCTTTGCTTTCACAGTTCTTAGGAGTATATTCCCATGAGCCACCCAAGAAAAAGGTGCTAGGGATGCTGTCCCATATGTAAGAATGAAGGCAAGATAGGACTACAGAACATAAAAAAGTTATGTGCTCACCATAACGTTCCATGTTTGTAGTCCATCTCGCCCTTCATTCTTATGAACCCACCCACCTACCCCCGTCCATTTATCCTTGGAGGATCTGAAGACAAGATAGTGTCTATCTTCCTTAGAGTTGGAGACCTTTCATCTTTGTGTTTCCTTGTGGAAATACCTTTATATCACTATTATAGACAGCAGCAGACAAGATCTGGGGATTGTTACTAGTGCATTATGGGATACCTACCTTTGCCACGAGCCAACTTAGAGACTTCGAGCTTTGTAATCGGCCGAGCTGGAGCCGAGGATCAGCTCCAAACCCATATGAAGGGTGAGATGGACTACAAACATGGAACGTTATGGTGAGTACATAACTTCTTTTTTCTTTACCTCTGGATAGGCCTGGTTGTCCTAAGCCCAAAACATTTTTGCCTTGTCTATTCGTTTAATTTTTTTATGGAACTTGAAAGCACACTTGATCTGAGGGTTGGTGAAGAATAGTGCATTATGGGAGAGGGGAGGGGGAACTCATTTGCTGAAGAAAGCTGTGTTGTGAAAAGTTGCCAGCCAGCTCGGATCCATCATGAGGGCAAATAACTCATAAGTTGAGGTGAACAGAGTGGGTCAATAAGGATCCAGAGATCACACAAAGAACTTTATTCTCATGTTCGGAACAGTTTATACCAGGTCATTAATAATGTTGTTACAACTAGTAACTGTTCCTTATCATGGGAAGAAGCACACATTTTCAAGCACAAAGCAGTGAAAGAATTAAGAAAATAGGTATTCCAGAGTGACCCTAAGTCTTCTGAACAGTTAGTTGTTTTAGTACAACATTTGATGTTAACTGAAATTTCAAACTCCAAGTCAGACATGCTTGTACTAACAGCAGTATGTTCATGTGTCTGTAAAGAAGGAAAAATTGTTATTGTCTGATTTAGTTTTAAATATTGTAGAAAAATGCACACAGTAAAATGCAACACAATTACTGGCAGCAGTATGCCTGTAAAAGCTGTTACTTCCAGCTAGCAAGCTGTACCTAAAAGCATGCCCATGAAATGTGATAATGCTGAACTTTTAACTGCTGAACTTTTAACTACTAGAAGAGTAGAATCTGCTGTTTGTTAGCATGTCCTGAAGTCAAAACACAGTATATTATCAGTGCCTCATAAGTGAAGGAATTTATACATATTCATAGGTTCATAGGTAAATTAAGCCTCACCACTTTCCCTTTTTGTGCTGAAATTAACCTATCCCTTTTGATAACCTTGTTTAATATATCTCAGTTCCTTATATCACAATATCCTTGTGAATAAGGATGTAGTATCAGAATTGCCTGGTAGAACCCGTATAATCAATCACAGCAAGGAAACCATACATGGCAAGAGAGTAAATCTGAAGTTATATCAAATACCAAAATTACGATGCTAAGCAGTTAAGGAAGAAATACAAAAAATGCTTAAACCTGGAGTTATAGAAGAATCCCAAAGTGAACCCCATTGTACTGATCCCCAAGGTTGATGGGTCTGTAAGGTTTTGCAATGAGTTCAGAAAATTAAATAGCATCTATAAATTTGATATATATCTTTGCCTTTTGTGGGTGAGCTAATTTGAAACATTGGGCAAGGATAGGTTTCTATCCACTTTGGACCTAAACAAATGATGTGAAGTTGTTCAATCTCACCGTTATTCTTACATGTGGGTTCCGAGCCGAGCCATCAGCTCAGAGTTGGCCACTTTACTAGCTAAAGATCTCAGAATAGCTCGAGGCCAGGCCCCTATCCCATGATGCTCTCTGTCCTACCCCAGATCTAGTTTGCCGCTGCAACTGATCGCTAGGTCTTCGGAGAGCTCAGGCCAGTAGAACTTTATTACTTTATCTTTTTACTTGTTTGAAGAGTTTTTCTCTTTAAAAATGTCATATTAAGATAGTGTACTTTCCTTTGTAGGACTTTTGAGCAGTTAGCCTTTGATTTTGTTTATATATAATTCTCGTTATATACAGAGTGGTTGTTCTTAGGCCTCTGGCCATTTTTTCTTTGTATAATACAGAGTTTGCTATTAATAGTTACTATTATTGTGTAGTTGTACAGGGATCTGTCAACTCAGGTCTATTTTTGCTACCCTATCCCTTTTAAATCTAAGATAGTGTGTTAAGTAGTTAGCGTGTGTTCAATCCTTTTTATATCTATAGATAGTGTTTTAGATATTGAACGTGTTTTATCCCTAGTTGTACAGGGATTTATATCTTAGTATGGTTTGTTTGCTGATTACTGTTGATTCTGTAAATCGAAGTTGATCAGGGCTGATAACTTCAGTTCTGTTGTGTATAACATGGCGGATCAGAAAGAAAAGTAAAGATCTGGTTTCATGAAGTGTAATTGTGGGCAGAAGATGTCCATTACAGATGGACATGTTAATTGTGTTTATTGTTTGGGGCCTGTACACCTACAAGAAGATTGCTCTACCTGCCACTCCTTCAGAGGTAGGGTTTTGTTAGAACAGTGAAGGAAGTTGGTAGATAGAGGCTTGTTGAAGCCAGACTTTCAAGATTCCCTGGACAAGGCTGACCAGACCTCCAAGTCCTCGAAGGGGTCGAAGTCCTTGAAGTTGTCCTCGCATCCCAGGTCATTGGATCCAAGCATTTCTGTGAGGGTGCGGTCACCGGCTCTGCAGTCTTCAGAGCTGTGCACCGAACAGATGTCTCAAAGAAGGTCCCCAGTCTTGGAACCGGTCTCCCAAACTCTGAAGTCTCCAGTCCTTCGATCTGTGGTGTCTTCGGTTCCTTTGACCCGTTTGTCGAGGACCATTTCCGATGTCGACAACCCCCGAGCTTTAAGGGAGCGGAGGTCGAAGCTTGTTCTGGCGGGGCTTCTCCCTCCAGATGCGGCTCCGGCCTCTGCCCCTACTAGCCAGCAGCCTTCCGTGGGTGCTGCGGTCTCCCCTCCCCCGGCAGGGACTCAACCTCCCACCAAAAAGCCGGAGGAGAGGGAGACTACAAGGGAGAAAGAGAAGGAGAGACACAAGGAGAGGCACCACAAACGGAGAGCCGAGACCTCAAGTTCGGCTCCTCCGTTTAAGCGGGCCTCCCCTGTGTCTTCTAGATCTCCTCCTCCTCGGCTCCACTCCCCTCGGTTCTCTTCTGGGCCCGAGGAGGAGGAGGAGGCTAGCCCTTCAGTGAGGTCCCCGAGGCAGCTCTCTAGGTCCGCTTCGGTGGCCTCTTCTAGAGCCACCTTTTCAATGAGCGAAGCAGACATGGACCGGATGATGAGGCATTTCATCCAGGCCCAAATGCAAATGGGAGTGCTCTTAGCCCCCCCCCCATCTGGGAGGGGCTTCTACCCCTTTTTTCGCCCCCTTGGCTCCTTCTCTGACCCACACCCCGGGTTCGGAGCTGTCGGTGCCGGGCAGAGTTGGATCCGGGGGTGGGTCGGATCCGATAGGTTGGCGCACCTCGGATCCGACCCATCCCTTGAGTGCTTCGGGTACTTCGGACCCGACCTCTCGGAGCCGAGGGCCGAGCCTCGGATCCGAGGGAGCTGGTGTGTCTTCGGCTCCGTCTAAATCGGAGCACACCGGTCTCTCGGATCCGACTGTTTCGGCTCCGACTCTGGTCCGTGCATCGGATCCGAGTGGGGGTCGGCTCTCGGGGCTTAGAGAAGCTGGCTCCCCCTCGGCCTTCGACGTAGTGGAAAGGGCGCTGTTGAGGACTACCGGACCCCCGGTCCCTGCCACGGCTCCACCCCGCACTCCCTTGCAGCTGGGCCAGGCTCCCATCAGTCGGTCCCAGGGACAGCCCGCCTCGATGTCCCAAGTAGTTCCCTTGGAACATCTAGCTGCTGAAGAGGACTCCTCGGACAGTCCCCTCGAGGAAGTGCCTCGGAAGTGTAAGTGCAAAAGGAGGCACATGGACTCCCCAGAGTCCATTACCGAAGACAGAGACTTGGATGAAGGGGAGGGCTCCCCAAGATCACCCCCGGAAGACATCTCCTTTGGAGACATTATGGAGATGTTAAGGATCGGGGGGGGGGTGGTCTGCCCCCAAGGCCTCCTCAGACGAGTCTGTGTTCTTGGAGGCATTCGAGGCGGGTCCATCTACCTCTTGGGTGTCCCCTCCTGCCGATCCTCTGGTGGACCTTATATCCACCAGAGCATGGAAGGATCCGGACACCGTTGAGCCTGTACCCAAGCGTCCAGACCATATCCTGAGCCCCCCGGCGGACTATACTCACTGGAGCAAGGGCCCCCCGGTAGATGCCATGATGATGGCTGCAGCCATGAAGAGGGAGTTAGCACAGGAGAGTCCCTCTATGCATCCTCCGTGCAAAGAGTCCCGCTCGATGGATCGCATTGGGAAGCGAGTTTTTAGTTCAGCAACCTTCTCTTTGAGAGCGCTGAACTACATGGCACATGTCATCAGGATGCAGCGGGACCTGATTAAAGAGTACGCTGCATCCCCCCCAGAGTCCATGTCGGTTGAGGACAAACAAGTGTACTCCACCCGTATGGCCACTCTTAGAGCAGTTTCCAATACTTCTATGTGGCTACTTTCTCATGCTACCGAGGGAGCCGCTAGAGCTAGCAGAGCGGGCCTAGTCATGAGGCGTCAGGCCTGGCTCCGCCACTGTGATTTTGCAGAGCCCTTCAAAGCGACCTTCGCGAATGCCCCCTTTGATGGTTCTGCCTTGTTTGGCAAAACTGTTCGCGAAACGTTAGTCCAGAGCGAGAAGGACGGGAAGACGCTGTCTGCCGTCGGAGTCCGCTTCTCAGCTTCCCAGAGGTCCTTCTCGAAGAACCAAAAAGGACAGAAGAAGATGTGGTTCCGGAAGTCGCAGCAGTCCCAACCTGCTCCGGATAACCAGTCCTTCCGTGGCAGAGGAGGACAGGGAGGTAGCCGTCCTAGAGGCAGAGGGGCTCCTAGGAACTTTGGGTCCAGAGAACCTTTCTCTGACAGACCCACGCAACAGCCCTGAAGGGTTGCCCGGCTGTCCGTCTCTGGAGGCAGTCGGGGGGCGTTTTTTGAGGCACCTGACTTCTTGGGAGTCAATCACATCAGACCGTTGGGTGCTTCGTGTGATATCCAGAGGTTATGCCGTTCCCCTGAGCAAAATCCCCAGATCCCGCAGCCTCCCCGATGTACCACCCGACCAAAGGGAGGCAGCAGCTGTCGAAATCGAGCAGCTACTAGAAAAAAGAGCCATCCAGCGCGTCCCCCGAGATCAGACCGGATCAGGGTTTTACTCCAGGTTCTTCTTGGTGCCAAAGAAAATGGGGGACTTAAGACCGATCTTAGACCTCTCCCTGCTGAACCTGTCAGTAACCAAGCAAAAGTTCCGGATGGTCACCCTACAGTCTATACTCCCCCTTTTGCGGGAGAACGATTGAATGTGCTCTATCGACCTCAAGGACGCGTACTACCACATTTGGATGGACAGACGGTCCAGGAGGTTCCTTCCCTTCCGGCTGGGAGCCAGCCACTACCAGTTCAGGGTCCTCCCCTTCGGTCTCACCTCTGCCCCCAGGGTGTTCACCAAGGTACTAGCAGTAGTAGCGGCCCACCTGAGACTCCAGGGATTACAGGTCTTTCCGTACCTGGACGACTGGCTCCTGACGGCATCATCAAGGCATCTACTGCGCTCAGCCAGGGACTATTTCCTTCTTATAGCCCCAAGGCTGGGCATCACCATAAACTGGGAAAAATCTTTACTGCACCCCACACAACTTATAGATTTCATAGGAGGAAGGTTGGACACAAGATCAATGCAGGCCTTCCTCACCCCAGACAGGCTGTCCAGCCTGAGGTGTCATATCACAGCAGTCCTGCATCCATTTCCGACGGTGGCTTCGGTCCTGAGGGCCGTGGGTTCAATGGCAGCAGCTATTCCACTTCTTCTTCATGCTCGCTTACACATGCGGGTTCTTCAATGGACCCTACAGGTCCAGTGGTCCCCGCTATACTCCTCTCTCAACAGCCCGATAGCGGTCAGCAAGGCATGCAAGGACTCCCTGTTTTGGTGGCTCCAGTCTCCGGAGCCTCTAGCAGGGAGACCTTTTTGTGCAACATTCCCCCGAGCCACGGTGACTACGGACGCTTCTCGTCTCGGGTGGGGGAGGCATTCTGTGGGCAAGATTGTCCAAGGCACGTGGAACACCTCAGAGACCTCGTTGCATATAAATGTCCTGGAGATGAGGGCGGTGCTCCTAGCATTGCAAGCACTTCACAGCCTTCTTCCTACGGGGACTATTGCGATCCAGACAGACAACATGTCGGTAGTCTGGTACATCAACAAGCAGGGGGGAACCAGGTCCTATCCCCTTTGTCGAGAGGCCATGAGAGTCTGGGAATGGGCAATTTCCACCAAACACTTTCTTGTAGCAACGCACATTCCGGGAAAATCCAACATCCTTGCGGACAAGCTCAGTCGCACCATTCTTTCCCCGCACGGATGGTCTTTCAATCCTCTGGTAGCGAAGAAGATTTTTGCCGTCTGGGGGCAACCCTGTTGCGATCTTTTTGCTTCTCACTCAAACGCCAAATGCGACAGTTTCTTCGCTCTACTTCCCCCACCTGGGGAATCCCCAAGAGACGCTCTGGTGCATGCTTGGCCTCCCGGTCTCCTTTATGCCTATCCTCCACTACCTCTGATGCAGAGGCTCTTGCAGAAAGCCAACAGTTTGGGGAGCAGAATGATTCTCATTGCTCCGTTCTGGCCTCGTCAGCCCTGGTTCCCTTATGTATGGTCTCACAAAGTGAATCCGCCCTGGATTCTGGATCCGATCCCGGATCTCATCTCCCATCCTCTAGGACTCCCGGTCCCGAACCTACACACCCTGAAATTGGCAGCCTGGCTGCTCCAGTTCCATCCTTGATTAGGACTCCCGGTATCTCGTCACCTGTCAAGGCCATTTTAGTGGCGGCTCATAAACCTTCCACTAGGAAGGTTTATCGGAGCAAATGGAAAAGGTTTTCTATTTGGGCGGTCCAGAAAAATGTTGATCCTTTTTCGGCACCTATGTCTGCGGTACTGGACTTCTTAACAGACCTCTTTCATCAAGGGGCTAGTTCTTCCACGGTAAAGGTACAAATGGCAGCGATTTCCCATTATCATATGGGTCATGAGTCAGCTCCCCTCATGACTGCGAAACTTTGCAAGACCTTTCTTATAGGAGTTTTTCTGTTGAGGCCACCGGACAAAGAAGCTGTACCACCTTGGGACCTATCCATAGTTCTACAGGCCCTTACTGCTCCCCCCTTTGCCCCCTTTGAGCCTGCAGCTTCTGCAGATCTAAAGTACCTTTCCTGGAAGACTGCTTTCTTGGTAGCCATCACATCAGCCAGAAGAGTGTCGGAACTTCAGGCTCTGTGCTTCAAACCGCCTTACCTCTCCTTTTTTCCCGATAGGGTGTGCCTCAGGACCAATCCATCTTTTCTTCCAAAAGTTTCTTCGGAATCTAATATTAATCAATCAATCAACTTACCTGTGTTTTTCCCCAACTATCAAAACAAAGGAGAATATAAGCTGCATTCTTTAGATGTTCATAGACAATTGCGCTTTTACATTCACAGAACGGCTGGTCATAGACAATCAGATCAACTGTTCGTCTCCTTTGCTAAATTTGCTATGGGCAAAGCAGTTTCCAAAGTCACACTGTCGAGATGGATTGCTAATTGTATTCTGCAGGCTTATGACACTTCAGGTAGGCCTGCTCCTCAGAGGGTTACTGCTCACTCTACTAGGGCAGTTTCCACGTAAGCCGCGTTTAAATCCCGAGTTCCATTGGATGATATCTGCGCGGCAGCCACTTGGGCCTCGTCTCATACCTTCATTTCTCATTATAAGGTGGATGTTGTTTCCAGGGGAAGAGCATCCTTTGGCTCAGCGGTGCTCCGGAACATCCTTCCATAACGGCCGCCCAAGATTTAGGTAGCTGGGGACTCTGTCCCACAGGTTGCAGACAAATGAAGTCTGCCTACTTCAGATTTAGAAGTTATGAACTCACCATAACGTTCCATCTGAGTAGGTGACTTCATTTGGATGCAACCATCCCCCTGACCTTTATACAATAAGAGTTTATTCATCTATTCAGATACTTTTTATTCTAGTATTATATAGGCAAACTCAATCTGAGGTCAGTTAGGGCTTGGCAGGGGATTATAGGTAGAGGGAGGAGCTAGGAGCTCGGATCCTAAGCTTTTGAAATGCCGGCTAGGATCCGTGGTTGGATCCGAAACCCACAGGTTGCATCCAAATGAAGTCACCTACTCAGATGGAACGTTATGGTGAGTACATAACTTCTAATTCTGCAACATTTGCCATGAAATCGCTTAACTATTTGACTCATTTCAGCCGTCTTCAATGAGATCTTCTCAAAGAGCTTGGAGATACTGTACAGGGCAACACAGATGAAGCTGTCTCTGATAAGGTGACAGCACAGCCTAATACCCTTAATTCTATTGTGATCTCATCCATGTGGCTCATTTCCTATGCAGCTGATGGATCGAGTCGAGCAGCAGGTTCAGCGATAGCTCTCCGGAGACAGTCCTGGATGCGCTTATACTCCTTTGCAGAAGCCTTCAAGTTTTCCTTTGTCATCATCCCATTTGATGGCTCTTCCCTGTTTGGGCCCAAAGTCAAGGAGACTCTCACTTGGTGTGAGCGGGAGGGAAAGACTCTGTCTGCTGTAGGAGTCCGTTTTTCCACCCAACTAGACCATACCCCAAAGGGCAGAAAGGTGGGAAAATGTGGTTCTGAAAGTCCCAAGAAGCTTTCCAGAACACATGTAGTGAACCCCCCCCCTCCAGGGGCAGAGGAGGGTGCAATAACGGAAGATGCCACCCTGGCGGCAGAGGGGGTTGGCAGAACCAGGGCGACAGGGATCAGTTACTTGGCAAGCCCTACCAGCTCTCCTGAGAGGAGGCCCGACTGTCCTGCTCTGGAAGCAGTTGGGGGTCGCTTAGCTTTGTATCTGGTTGCCTGGCTAGGAATTACAACAGATTCTTGGGTACAAAGCATAGTTACCAGAGGATATATCATTCCATTCCTACAAAGTCTGCCTGTCAGCACAAAAATCCCAGACGTTCCACCCAGTCTCAGGGATCAAGAAGCTATAGAAATCCAGAGGCTTCAGGAAAAGCGAGTCATTCAGCCAGTCCCAGCAGACCAGATAGGATCCGGAACTTACTCCAGATTCTTTAGTTCCAAAGAAGACAGGGGACTGGAGGCCTATCTTGGATCTCAGTAGACTCAACACATTTGTAAAGAAGGAGAAGTTCCGGATGGTCATGCTTCAGTCTATTCTTCCATTCTTCGAAGTGGGTGATTGGATGTGCTCCTTAGATCTCAAGGATGCATACTACCACATCAAAATGGCCAGGCCATCCATAGATCATCTGCATTTCCAGCTGGGAGCCAGTCACTACCAATTCCGAGCACTGCCCTTTGGACTCACAACAGCCTCCAGAGTGTTTACCAAATGCATGGCAGTGGTTACGGCTCACTTGAGGCGTTTAGGATTCCGAGTGTTTCCATATCTGGATGACTGGCTCCTTACCGCCACCTTCAGGCATCTACTAATTCTGTCCAGGGATCACACTATCAATCTCTGCTCTCAGTTAGGCATCACTATCAATTTCGAAAAACCTGTGTTGTCGCCATCGCAGCATATCTCCTTTATCAGAGCAGAACTAGACACTACCACTGCCACAATAAGATTACCCCTGGAGAGAATAGCCTCTTTATGGAATCAGGTCTCGGACATTCTGCAGGAAATAAAAGGTACCGGCCCATCAAGTACTGAAACTCCTAGGCACCATGGCAGCTACGCTCGTAGCAGTTCCTCTGGGACAAATGCACATGAGGATTCTTCAGTGGTTACTATTCACCCAGTGGTCATACCAACAACTTCCCATGTCATTCTTAATCATGATTATGGACTCTTGCAAGAAAGATCTTCGCTGGTGGTTGACCAGCCATCAACATATGATGGGTTGCCCTTTTGTTCTCCCCCCACTGTCAGCCACGGGGACCATGGACGCTTCTCTGATAGGGTGGGGGGGCTATTTCAGGGAAGAACTGCCCAAGGCACCTGGTCGGAGACAGAGTCACAGTTGCACATCAGTGTTCTGGAGCTGAGAGCGGTGCTTTTGGCATTGCAGCACTTTCACGACTCTCTGCCTCCAGGCACGATTGCCATACAGACGGACAACATGTTGGTAGTCTGGTACATCAGCAAACAAGGAGGAATCAAGTCTTATCCTCTGTGTCGAGTGGCCTTGAGAATTTGGCAGTGGGCTGTGTCCTCCGGGCACTTTCTGATAGCAATGCATATCCCGGGGAAATCCAATGTAATAGCAGACAAATTGAGCAGATCCATTCTGCTACCTCACGAGTGGTCCCTCAAAAACGAAGTTGCGGAGAAGATTTTCTGCTGATGGGGCAGCCTTGCTGCGACCTGTTTGCATCCCCTATGAATGCCAAATGCAGAAGCTACTTTGCCCTGAATCCTCCACCGGGGACAGCCCAGGGGACTTGCTCATACACGATTGGCCCCCGGGACTCCTGTATGCTTTTCCTCCTATTCTCCTGATTTTCAAGTTCTTACAGAAAGCCAAAGCTTTCGGCAGGACGGTAATCTTAATAGCACCTCTTTGGCCTCATCAGATTTGGTTCCCCTTCCTCCGACTGTACCAACTGGAGGAACCTTGGATTCTCTACCCAGTTCCAGTCCTTCTGACACATTCATCAGGGACCCTCCACCCCTCTCTTCATTCCCTCAGACTGACAGCTTGGGTGCTCCAATTCCCTTCCTAGCCAGGTCACATGATTTTTCTTCAGAGGTACAACACATTCTTGTATCTTCCCATAAAGCTTCTACCAGAAAGTTGTATGCTAGTAAATGGAAGCGATTTGCCCTTTGGGCTTCTCAAAACAACTTTGATCCCTATGTGGCCCCTATTGCTAGTATTCTGGAATTTCTCTAAACTTTTTCAAGAAGGTGCTGCTGCTGCCACAATTAGAGTCTAATTGGTTGCCATCTCGAATTTTAATCTTGGAGCTGAAGGTTCTAACTTAATGTCGCACAGATTGTCGGGCCTTCCTTAAGGGCACCATTCATCTCAGGCCTCCTGTTAGACAGCCCTTTACTCCCTGGAATCTAAATTTTGTACTGTCCCGGATTATTCTTCCTCCCTTTGAACCTGCATCATCCTGTCAATTGAAGTTCCTCTCCTGGAAGACTATTTTCTTGGTGGCCATTACCTCAGCACGCAGGGTATCTGAGCTTCAAGCCATTTCTGTCAAACCACTGTATTTGGTGTTTCATCCGGACAGGGTTTCACTGAGGACTAATCTTTCATTCTTGCCAAAAGTGTGTTCTGAGACCAATCTGAACCAAATTATTGAGCTTCCAACTTTTTTCCATAATCATTCTAATCAGTTGGAATACATGTTGCATGAACTTGATGTCCACAGACAATTGAGATACTATTTGAACAAGACAAAGTAATTTAGAAAATCTGACCAACTTTTTGTATCTTATGGTGACTCTAAGAAAGGATTACCAGTTTCTAAAGTTCCCCTTTCCAAGTGGTTAACTGACTGCATTAAATTTATCTACTCTTCAGCCAACCAAACATTAGAATATGGTGTGAAGGCCCATTCAACTAGAGCTGTTTCCACGTCTTCAGCTTATATGGCTCATTTACATTTGGACACTATATGTGCAGCTGCCACTTGGTCTAAGCCTCATACCTTTATCACTCATTACAAAGTGGACACGGCCTCCAGGGACAGGACTTCCTTTGGTTCCACTGTCCTGAAGAATATACTCCTGTGACCCACCCAGGATTAGAGTGCTTGGGATGCTACCCACATGTAAGAATAAATGGCGAGATTGAACAACTTCACATAAAGAAGTTATGCACTTACCATAACGTTCCATGTGAGTTGTTCATCTCGCCTTTTTTACATTCCCACCCACCATCCCCCACCAGGGTCTCGAAGAATGGGTAGACTTGGGGTCTGGTAGTCTTTTCTGGGATTCTTACTCCGGCTGGAGTACTTCTGAGTCATTTTTTATTGTTGCTGACTTCAGCAAACTAGATCTGGGGTAGGACAGAGAGCATCATGGGATAGAGGCCTGGCCTTGAGCTGTTCTGAGATCTTTAGCTAGTAAAGCGGCCGACTCGGAGCCGATGGCTCGGCTCCAAACCCACGTGTAAGAATAAAGGCAAGATGAACAACTCACATAGAACGTTATGGTAAGTACATAACTTCTTTTTATTGTCAAATTCCAGTAGTGTCAGAAGCTAAGGAAATGG
Source organism: Protopterus annectens (assembly GCF_019279795.1). Classification (NCBI taxonomy): domain Eukaryota; kingdom Metazoa; phylum Chordata; order Ceratodontiformes; family Protopteridae; genus Protopterus; species Protopterus annectens. Next base: position 939,189,780 of record NC_056737.1, read on the forward strand.
CATATCCCACACAAGATGAACTCTTCCATAATTGAGTCCTGCCTTTTGGTTTCCATGGAGTGCCTGCAACATTCCAGAGGCTGATGCACAGCATTCTTAGACTCCCCTGCCTGAATGACTTAGTAATATTTTCTGAAGAATGCAAAATACATCTTATGCTCCCTACTCATGGTCTTGGGCCTTCCCTGTAGGAGCATCACATTAGCTGCATATATTCATATTGACTCTCCTCTATCACCCTCCACAGTCCTCCCACTCTTGTTGCTGTAACATGCTACCATCCCTGACATTTTTATATCTTCCTTCTATTTAGATTCACAGGTTGGTACTGGGCTATCTGCCCAAAGGCATATATTAGCCCAGCCACGTTGTGCGGCATTCACCGCCCCTTTAGTAGTTCCCTAGACCCTTGTACTAGCAGCTAGTACCATTGGCCCCTATCTAGTAGTGCTGTTGGTGTGATCCCCGGTGTGAACTTTCTGTTATCCATCCACTCATCAAGGTTCCTCTTGAAGAGTGATAGTGAGGGGCTCTGTCTTATGTAGATCGGGGCCTTGTTCCATAGTAAGGGAAGTGTCTGCGAAGGGAATCTATCCCTCCAACATGTTCTATTCATTGTTGTGTTGAGGTATCTATCTGTAGAGCGTGTAGCTCAAGTAGATTTGGTTTTGCTAAGATGGAGCATGTTCAACAATTCTGGATAGGACATGGCTCTGTATGTTAGACAGAGATCACCTCTGAGAAAGCGAAATGCAACAGAGAACAGTCTTAGCTTTTTCAATCGTGCTGCATAGGGCAACTGTTTGAGGCCAGTAATCCTCTTGGTTAGGTACCTTTGTGGTCTCTCCAGCTGCTGGAGATGTCTAGCCAGGTACATTCCAATTGGTGCATTGTACTCAATAATGGGTCTGATGAGGGAAGAGTCGAGGGGCACCTAAGATCTTGATGCAAACCCTTTCGTGATCAGATGGGTCACATAGAAGGATTTTCTAACCACTTTGGCAACATGGTTATCAAAGGAAAGCTGACTATCTTGGGTCCCTAGGTCCCTTATTTCTTCTTCAGATTTCAGGGGATTACCTCCTATGTTGTAGTTTGCTGGTACTCTGTTTTTTCCAAAGGGGATTACTACGCATTTTTTTGCATTTAGCTTGAGACCATGGCTTTGACACCATGCATCAGTCTCATTTAGGCCCTTCTGGAGGATCTCCATGTCGGCCGGAGACTCTATTATAGCACCCAGTTTGCAGTTGTCCGCAAACTTAGTTAGCCACAGCCCTTCTGTGCTTGCCTGTACTTCTGAGAAGTATATGCCAAACAGGAGGGGCCCCAGGACAGAGCCCTGAGGCACACCACTCGTTACTGGTCTGGATTCGGACATAGATCCCGCTACTCTCACTTTATGGGATCTGTCTGAGAGCCAGTTTGCGATCCATCTTGTGACGTAAGGGTTTATGCCTAGGCTGGTGAGCTTATCAATAATACCTGAATGGGGAATGGTGTCAAATGCTTTAGCAAGGTCAAGGTAAGCCATGTGTACCTCCTTTCCCTTATCTATGGCCTGAGTAACTGTCTCAAAGAAATCCACCAGGTTCAGGAGGTATGATCTGCCCTTGACAAAGCCGAACTGTGTGGGGTCCAGCGACTGGAGGTTCCCAATCTCTCCATTTATGAGTTCCATAATGATTCGCTCCATAGTCTTACAGATCAGACTGGTCAGGCTTATTGGTCGTTAGTTCCCAGGGTCAGTTGTGACCCCACCCTTGTGTAGCGGGACCACCACTGCCGTGCGCCATTCTATGGGCACGTATCCTGTGGAGAGGCTGAGACTGAACAGGGTATTAAGATGCGGGGTTAATTCCTTTTGGAGCTTGCGTATGACACAGCCTGGGACACCATCTGGTCCCATGGAGGCAGTGTTTTTAGCTTTAGATAGAGCCTTGTTAACCAACGTATCAGTAATAATTGGACTTACACAATCCCCTAGAATGGTAATAGGCCCTGTAGGTGGTGAAGGTGGGGGGGGGGGGAATTTGCACCGAACCTGTCAGCCAAGATGTTGGCAATGTCAGAAGGGTCAGTGTATTTTGTTCCATTTTTGTACTAGCTCAGAACAGACCTGAGCTTTGCCATTTAGGTTTTTGACGTAGCCATAGAAGGCCTTATGGTTATCCTTGGCAACTTTCTTTTCAAAATTAGCTTTAGTTGACTTGATGAGGGCCCTCAATTTCTTACTAATGCTGATCAGGGATGATTTTTCTACTTGAGATTTGGCCTTTTTTTTGTATAAGTCTCCTCCTTTTATTGTAAAGTTTGCTTATGGCCGGGGTCCACCAGACTGGTTTCTTCTTGCTTGAGGAAGGAGTCTTGGTTTTATTTGGGATAGCACAGTCCATGCAATCCTGAAGATGCATATAGAATGCCTTGGTGTAGGATTCCGCATCTTGGATATCATTATCCTTCTGCAAGGGAATAGTGAAGCTTTCCACTTCAGATGCAAGTAGTTTGAAGTTTGCTTTGGAAAGGTTTTTGACTATGGTTTCTTTGATTGGGGGAGGTGGAGGAGTGAGGATGTCCAGGGTTATCAGTTTGTGGTTGGATCTGACCAAGGAGGGGGTGATAATGGGTGTGGTACAATGGGCGCCCATATTTGTGATGATTAAATCCAATATGTTTTGCCCTCTAGTGGGGGAACATACTAGTTGTTCAAGGGCATTTGAATTTATAAATTCTATGAATCGCTGAGCATAGGGGTTGGAACATTGGTAGTTCGCCCAGGCTATACCAGGGTAGTTGAAATCACCCAAGATTATGGTGTTGGGTAGGACCTTTATATTTTCCAATGTCTCAAGAAATGCAGAGTGAGCATCTTGGGACATGGTGGGTGATCTATAACCGGCTACGACTTGAAATGTGGTTTTGCCTGCTGATAGTTGCGCATGGGTGATCTGTGGGGCATCATGCTGCGCTACTAACCTGGAGATATGGGTATCCTTGATGAATATGGATACACCTCTGCCCTTTGTACTGCAATCCGGAAACTGAGGCCGGAAGGTATGATATGAATTGTAACCTGGCAGTGCTGGGGTGCTCTCTTGAGCCTTGAACCAAGTTTCCGTCACTGCACAAACATCAGTTTTCTCCATGCTGAGGAGAGCCTCGAGTGTGTGCATTTTGAGGTTGAGACTTCTGGCGTTGAGTAGCATTTCTTTTCTCCTGTTCTGTCTTCTGTATCTCTATCCTTCCTATAACTTCTACACTCTCCTTAGTCTTTCTCATTTTTGTGGTTTATATTCCTATGCAACAAAACATGACCACTGTGTAACCATGTCTGAATCAATGGATACTCTCTGAACTTACTGATGTTATGTGATCCTATCTCGCCTACATTCTGACTGATGGGTTCGGAGCCGATCCCTCGGCTCCGACTCGGCACGCTTATGCCAAAGAGCGAAGTCTCTTATTGGCTGAGCTTACTATATCCCAGGATGCACCACTACCAGTCCCCCAGATCTCGTTTGCCGCTAACAAGTGAAGACGTGGTCTCGAGCTGGCTGAGCTAAGTAGTGATTATTTTCACTAGTTTTTCTGTCAGGAATTTCTTTTTTCTTCAACAAAAGCTGTTTTAACAGCTATTCTTGTGTTTAGAGTGAGTTTGGTGAAATTTACTTGGTAAATTCTTGTGTTGTGAGTGTTGACTAGGAGTACCTCTTGTGTGGAAAGGCCTTTCCGGTCTTTTTGATTGTAGGTGACTTCTGTTTTGTTTAGGGATCTCGGATCCTTTATACTGTTGATAGTTTCTCTTTCTTGTAAAGAAGGACAAAGAAGAGAATTTCTTTCTAATTACAGTGTTTGTACTGTGTTTTGGGCTTTAATTCACCGGAATGTCTCAGGTACCTAGGCCTTCAGGCTTTAAAAAGTGCACCAAGTGCAACTTTAAAATGTCTGTCACAGATGACCACTCTCTCTGTGTTTATTGTTTGGGTGCAAAACATTTGCAGGAGTCCTGCAGCGTGTGTCACGCTTTTTCCTCGAGGGTCCTCCAAGAGAGGAAAAATAAGCTCATATTAAAAGGTCTTATAAAACCCTCCTTTGAAGAAGCTTTAGCATCCTCTCCTTCTCCTGCTAAAAAGAAAAGGGCGTCGGCTCCGACCAGCCCGTCGGATCCGACCGCCAAAGACATAGGCAGGTTTCTCCTTTGGCTCCAAGGACTTGGGCCGAGGCGAACGGTCTGCCTCGATGCCACCAGTCTCGACTCCTCTGGCTTCGGAGCCGATGGCTGGGGCATCGAGAGGCGGGTCACCCGTCGGCTCCACTGGTCTCGGAGCCGACAAAGGTTGTCCGCTCAGACACTTCCTCCTCGGCGCCGAAGTCCTCCTCGGCACCGATGGAAACTAGTTTGGGTATTACTGCGCCGATAGTCATCGAGTCGCCTCGGAGCCGGTCCCCTAGCCCCTTGGGGCCGTTGGAGAGGCCATCTCAAACCCGTTCAGTATCCTCTAGGTCATCGAGGATGTCAGATTCGGACATAGACAGGGTGCTCCAAAGACTGTTCCAGTCCCCAGTCTTTCAAAATTTGTTTCGGCTCCGACCCAGTTGACTTGAGCCGGCCCATGCCCATGTCATTGCCATTCCTCCTCCGACCGCATCGGCTCCGTCGGAGCAGGTGCTGTTGGAGCCGGTGGAGGTCTTAGGGTCGGCTCCGACCCTTACTCCAACCCGGCCTTGGTCCGAGTTTGGTACACGGACTTCTTCGGCTGGACCTGGGGTGATGTTTGGGACCTATGCTGTCGGTTCCGAGCCTCCCTCTCGGTGCTTGACTGCGGGACTTCCGTCTGCTATCATGGCTCGGGGACCGGACACTCGCAGGATGCTGGGGCTCCGGCTTTCAGAGCGAGGAGGAGTGCCTTGGCCAAGTGTTCGGCCATCTCTCCGGCTTTACCGGCACCTTCCCTGGGTGTGGAGACTGGGTCTTTGGCAGTTCCCCTGTCCTTAGGCAGCGGAGCCCCTGGGCCTGAGGTTACCCCACTGGGGTTCCCCTCCTCCTGAGGGTTCTTGAGTTGTCTTCAGAGGAGCCCCAAGGAAGAGATCGTGCAAGAGGAAGCACGTGGACTCCCTGAGTCTATTACATCGGACACTGATCTTGATGATGCGGAGGGGTCCCCAGTCGCCCTCGGATGATGTCTCATTTGCAGACATCTTAGAGATCCTCAAACAACGAGGCGGCTGGATATCCAAACCCCCCTCTGCTGATGAGTCAGTGCTTCTCAAGGCCTTTGGGGATCAGCCCTCCGCCTCCTGGGTGTCTCCGCCCTTCGACGGGCTCCTGGATTTAGTTTGTCGGAGGGGGAACATCCAGATACCGTGGAACCAGTCCCTTCTCGTCCTAACAAATTTTTGTCTGCCCCACCCGAGAAGGAGTTCCTGACTAAAGGCGTGGCTGTAGATGCCATGGTGGTGGCATCTGCTACACAACAGGACGTGGCAGAGGCTTCAGCGTCCGTCCATCCTCCTAATAAGGAGTCTAGGAGCATGGACCGCACGGGAAGCGTGCCTGACTTCAGCGGCCTTTACTTTAAGGTCCCTGAATTATTTGGCACATTTTACCAGGCTTCAGAGGGATCTGGTCAAGGAGCTGTCAGATTCCCTCTCAGGTAACCTACCTGAGCAGCTAGCCCAGTCGGTTAGCTCTCAGTTGGCTATCCTTGCTTCAATTTCTAACTCGTCCATGAGGCTCATTTCATATGCGGCCGAAGGGGCGGGTAGAGCGGCAGGCACAGGCGTGGCTCTACGGAGACAAGCCTGGCTCCGTTTGTGTCATTTTGCGGAGGCCTTCAAGTCTTCCTTCGCCAACGCTCCCTTTGATGGGTCCTCTTTGTTTGGACCTAAGGTTAAAGACACTCTTACCCGCTGTGAGCAAGAAGGAAAAACTTTATCTGCCGTAGGTGCACGTTATTCTACTCCCTTTCGGCCTTATCCCAAGGCTAAAGGAGGAGGGAAGATGTGGTTCCGCAAATCACGTAAGTTTTTCCATCAACAGCAGGAAGATTCCCCTTCCAGAGGCAGAGGACGGGGAAATTTTTCTGGGAGACGCCGTCCCAGAGGCGGCAGAGGGCCCCGCAATTCTGGAGACCGCGAGTCCTTTCGTGGCTCTTCAGCCTCCCACACTTCATGAGGGATTGCCCGGCTGTGCTGCTCCGGAGCCAGTCGGGTGCCATTTTGCCAAGCACCTAAATGCCTGGGAGTCAATCACTCAGGACAGATGGGTGCTTCGGATTATTGCCGGAGGTTACTCCATTCCCTTCACACACTCACCCCCACCGTCCAAAAAAATCCCGGACCCACCACCCAGTCAAAGGGAAATTGCAGCCGCAGAAGCGTTAAAGCTGCTAGAAAAAGGAGTCATCCAACCGGTCCCCACAGACCAGATCGGATCCGGAAATTACTCAAGGTTCTTTTTAGTGCCAAAAAAGACAGGGGACCTGAGACCAATATTGGATCTCAGCAGACTAAACCAATCCGTCACGAAATCCAAATTCCGAATGGTCACGTTACAATCCATTCTCCCATTATTGGAGAAGGATGTTTGGATGTGCTCCATAGATCTCAAGGACGCCTATTATCACATACCGATACATCGGGCGTCCAGGAAGTATCTGCGCTTCAGCCTGGGAAACAGTCATTTCCAATTTTGTGCTCTGCCCTTTGGTCTCACCACAGCCCCCAGGGTGTTCACCAAATGTTTGGCAGTAGTAACTGCTCACCTGAGGAGTCTTGGATTCCAAGTGTTTCCCTATCTGGACGACTGGCTCCTGACTGCCACCACCAGTCATCTACTAATGGACAACCTCAAAGCCACCTTTTCCCTGGGTGCTACCCTGGGAATTACATTCAATTGGTCAAAGTCTGTCTTGCTGCCCTCTCAGCGCATAAGGTTCATAGGAGCAGAGATAGACTCAAAATTGATGCGCGTTTTCTTCCTACCGAAAGGATCCAAACTTTACAAGGCCAAGTTCAAGCCCTGCTTTCAAGATCCAAGGCCCCAGCCAGGATGGTCCTGCAACTTTTAGGTTCGATGTCTGCCACGGTTCTTCTAGTTCCTCTGGCAAGATTGCACATGAGGATTCTTCAGTGGCTATTATCGACTCAATGGTCCTTTCAGGATCTTCCCCTCAATCACCCCATTATGATTACAGAAAGCGTGCAAGCGGGACCTTCGCTGGTGGCTTCAGACATCCAATCTAAATCAGGGAAGTCCTTTTGTTATTCCCCCTCCAGTGGTCACCCTGATGACAGATGCCTCCCAGACACGGTGGGGGGGGCATTGTCTGGGCAGGTTAGTTCAGGGTTCCTGGCTTCCAGACGAAACTTTTCTCCACATCAATGTATTGGAGATGAGGGCTGTACTTCTGTCCCTACAGGCCTTACACAAGTTTCTCCCTCAGGGCATTATCGCCATCCACACAGACAACATGTCGGTGGTCTGGTATCTAAACAAACAAGGAGGGACCAGATCTTACCCCCTTTGCAGAGAGGCCATGAGGGTGTGGGAATGGGCTGTAGCTACCAGCCATTTCTTGGTAGCGACCCACATTCCGGGGAAATCAAATATATTGGCAGACAGATTAAGCAGGACAATTCTCTCTCCTCACGAGTGGTCCCTGAACGAAACAGTAGCAGCTCAGGTTTTCAGAAGATGGGGGCCGTGCTGCGACCTGTTTGCAACACCACAAAATACAAAGTGCAAAAGGTTCTTCTCCTTGACTCCACATCAGGGGGAAGCAGCTATGGATGCTCTAGCACAACCTTGGCCAACAGGGCTACTTTATGCTTTTTCTCCGATTCCACTTCTCCCCAAAGTCATTCAGAAAGCTTCTCAATTGGGGTCCACAATGATACTAATTGCTCCACTGGCCTCGTCAGGTATGGTTTCCCTACCTGAAGAAACATGCGGTGGACGATCCTTGGACTTTAGATCTAACTCCGGATCTGCTAATTCATCAGTCGGGACAACAACACCAGTCCCTTCACACTTTGAAGTTGACAGCTTGGCTCCTCCACTTCCGACTTTAGTCAGAAATCACACCTTAGACCCGGAAGTTATTCACATTTTATCTTGACCCACAAACCCACCACTAAGAAATTGTACCTCAGTAAGTGGAAGAGGTTTGCTATCTGGGCTCAACTCAGGGGCTTAGACCCTATCACTGCTCCAATCCCAGAGGTTTTGAAATTTTTAACATCCCTGTTTAATCAAGGATCTTCTGTCTCTACTATTAAAGTCCAACTAGCGGCTATCTCTAAATTTCACGAATCCATGGATCCTCCGTTGATGAGCAGCAGATTATGCAAAACTTTCATTAAAGGTGCGGGGCTGTTAAGACCCCAGTTTTTCATCCTCGCCTCCGTGGGATCTTGATTTGGTGCTTCGTGCATTAACATCTTCCCCTTTCGAACCGGCTGCTACATGTGAGTTAAAATATCTGTCTTGGAAAACTGCCTTCTTAGTTGCAATTACCTCTGCAAGAAGAGTTTCAGAGCTTCAAGCCCTATCTATCAAACCACCGTACTTGATTTTTCACAAGGATAGAGTATCACTTAGGCCTAATCCATCTTTTGTCCCAAAGGTCTGTTCTAATCTCTGTCTCCAACAATCTCTAGAGCTACCAGTTTTCTTTCCAAAATTCTCCAATGAAGCAGAATACACTCTCCATAAATTGGATGTTCACAGGCAATTGCGCTTCTATCTAGACAGGACTCAGCAAATTCGTAAATCAGACCAGTTGTTTGTGTCCTTCTCAGACAATAAATTGGGTAAAACCATCACAAAAGCTACTATCTCCAAATGGATTAGAGATTGTATAACTCAGGCTTATTCCTCTTGAATAAGCAACTTACAACATCTATCAAAGCTCACTCTACCAGAGCTATGGCGACTTCTATAGCTTTTCATTCCAAGCTCGCTATTTCTGAGATTTGTGCTGCGGCTACTTGGTCCAATCCGCACACTTTCATTTCCCACTATAAATTGGATGTGGCATCTAAAGGCGAGCATCATTTGGTTCCACGGTACTCAGGAGTGTTTTCCAGTGAGCCACCCAGGATTCAGGTGCTAGGGCGCTGTCCCATCAGTCAGAATGTAGGCGAGATAGGATCACATAACATCTTTTAGTTATGTACTCACCATAACTTCAGATGTTTGGGATCCATCTCGCCATTCTAATACCCACCCTCCTTCCCCCGGCCTTGGAGATCAGAAGAGATTGAACGGTTTTGAGTTCTACTGTTTTATCTTGTTTCTTCTGACGATGTTATATAAGCAGTGCTTGCATGTGTGCATGTATGCGGACAAACTAGATCTGGGGGACTGGTAGTGGTGCATCCTGGGATATAGTAAGCTCAGCCAATAAGAGACTTCACTCTTTGGCATAAGCGTGCCGAGTCGGAGCCGAGGGATCGGCTCCGAACCCATCAGTCAGAATGTAGGCGAGATGGATCCCAAACATCTGAAGTTATGGTGAGTACATAACTAAAAGTTTTGTGCCTTCATTTTAAGCCTATGTATTGCCTTTATATTCTAATCTTGTATTGTTTTTGACTGTTCTCTTCTTGCTGCTGTAACTCCTGGGCTGTGGCTAAAATAGATCAGCCCACTATCCCAGTCAACAAACATAAGTAAATATAATCTTCCAGATTTCAAGCAGTTTTACATGTACTGCATCAAGCAAGGTTAATTGCTAGCTCAGCTAACAGTAGGTGAGGCATGGCCGAACCTGGTATTTGAGCTGTGTAATAGGCTGAAGGATAGAGAAACCGCTGGCCAAGAAAACTGAAGTAGTGCAAAATTTGACCTCTCCACCCACTAAGAGGCAGGTTAAGCTTGTTTTAGCCCCTGCTTACCACGATAATGTATTTATTTCTAATTGTGCTAACATTGAGTATCACCTGACTGATCTAAACAAGGATGAAGGCTAAGTGGGAGTTGAAGCAGAATAAGCCTTTAGACAACTGAAGGACCGTCAGTTCCTTGGAGTAGAGGAATAAAGCCTTGACTATGAGTCAAGCAACCAGACTTTGAATAGCAACTGGGGCACCTGTAGGAGCTAGCAGGGGAGGATGGGAGTGAGAGGCCATTGCAACTCACCCATCCTTCGGAGAGGGAAGGAGCCTTAGCTTACCACTTCGGTGACACCTAGCAGTGAGCACTAGGTGTCAGCCCTGGAAAGGAGTTTGAGCCTATGGAGTGCATACTGCCAAGTGCAGTCACATATTAAACTAAGGGGATTTGGCATGAGAAATACACTTCTCCTCAGTGGCAACACACAGTGGAGCTTGGAAGAGCCTCCTTAAGGGAGTGGGAACACCATCTGTGAAGATGGTAGGCTGCCCTACACCAAAAAGCACCCACTCCCTACCACCTGACTGTCACCAGTGGGAAACAGATGGGCTGATAGGGCCTCCCAGGGAAGAAAAATGGACTTTAGGAGCACTCTTCTAAACTGGCAATGCTTGGCTTCTAACATCTTGGAATGAATGGGGCAAGTTGTAAGTTGAGGTGCCATTGACCAAGTTTGTGGAAATAAAAAACCCTTTGACATCTAAAGGACATGCTGTGTTCAGAGATAATACTAGCAGCTTAAAACTTTTCCAAACATTCTTAGTGCACACAGATACCTTTGAGGTAGACCTAGGAATAATATTCTCTTAGGTACTATTACCATCTGTTACATAAGCAGAAAACTTAGTAATGCTGAGAGACTTAATTTGCCTTTAAATGGGTCCTTATCTCTCTTAAAATAGTATTTGTCAGTAAGTGATTTATCTTTAAATGGGCCCTTATCTCTCTTAAAATAGTATTTGTCAGGAAGTGATTTCGTATTAATTACTGATCGTGACCCTTTCCAGAGGCTGTGCAGGCATGAAGATTGCAACCAAACATTTTCCACATTGGCTTTAACCCTCCAGCCTTATAATTTCAAGATCCAATGTTATTCAGGCTGCAGTCACTTAAATTTGTGGGGCTGTCTCAGGCTTGCACCCCCTTCTGAGGATGCTAGAACCGGAAGTTCTGTGCTGGGAGGGTCATGCGTCATAATGAATACTTAGCCAGGAGAATTCAGTTCTCATTGTGAAATTGTGTCTGCTATTGCCTTTAGCAGGAGGTGTGGTGTGAGCGAGTGAGATATATATATTTGCTGCTATCTTCTTTTGGTGAAGCTATTTCTGGGGTTTAGTCTCCCAAAAATTAAAACTAAGGAGTCCTTATCTAAGTCTCCTAAACCTTCTGCTTCCTCGACTCCATCTTTGAAGCTGTCAAGGAAGAGATCAAGATCGGATCCAAAAACATGTCAGAGCCACTGTCCTTCAGATGTGAAGAAAAAATAATTAGTGGATCCTACATCCACGGATCCGATGAAGAAACCTATGGATTTGACTGCTTCAGATTCAGTAATCTTTCCAAGGACCAGATATTGTCCTACAATACAATCCAGTGACTTCCTGGGTTCCCTCCCCCTTTTTGGAAAGGCGCTGATTCAGGTCACCTTCCCTTGCCTCCTGTCATTCATTCAGGAGTTTGACTGAAGAAGATGTGGACAGAATGATGATGAAGTTTCTCTCAGCACAGATTCAGTGGGTGTTTTACCAACTCTACCCCTTTGGGTTAGGAAACCTGTTCACCTACCTTACCACCACTACTTGCTGGTTCTCTGATCCCTCTGGTTCCTTCATAGTCCCTGGATCTGAGCCTTCTGGGTCCGTCTGGCTTGGATCTGAAGATGACCTTATCTTCAGATCCAAACCTTGCTCTTGAGTGCACCAGCTCTGACATTTTCGGATCTGGTTGACTCTCGGTGTTGAAGCTTCCTTGTCGTTCTGAGGACTCAGCGGGTTTTGGAACTGTCTCTGCACCTCGTTACTTCAGCAGTGGATAGCTCAGCTCAAACTTCCTTTTCGAGGGGATTGCTTTTGGAGCAGATGGAGTCATTGGTTCAGAAGCCTTCCTTCTTGGAGCTGAGGTCTTGCTTCTCTCCATAGTGGTCGGCCTTCAAAGTAGTGATGAGAGTATCTTCTGCTCTGAAAGGAAGGTCAGATCAGTCATCCTTGGACCTTCAGTCTAGTTTCCAGATGTCTCGGCGCTTGGAGCCACATCATTCTACACCACAGTGACAGCCAGTTCAAGGCCCCCAGATCACCCAGCGTGGTTTCACGATGTCTTCCAACACTTCACCTGAGAATCTCACTGAGGAAGTCTGTAGGAAGAGAAAGTGCAAGAGGAGGCACTTGGACTCTCCGCAAGAGTCTGTTACTGAGGATACTAATTTCAATGAGGGTGAAGGGTCCCTGCATTCAACTCCAGAAGATGTCTCATTTGGAGACATCTTTGAGATCCTGAAGCAGAGCGGTGGTTGGACCTTAAGCAACCCTTCCCCAGAGGAATCAGTATTTCTGGAGACCTTTAGAACTGTCTCGTTTATCTCCTGGGTTACTCCGCCTGCCGATGAGCTCATTGATTTGGTCTTTTGGTGGTCAGGGAATGAGTCTGATTCAGTTGAGAAAATCCCTAAGAGGCCAGATTGGATTTTAGCACCATCTTTTGGGAAGGAATTTTGGAGTAAGGGGGTGCCTGTGGATGTCACTAAGAAGGAACTTTCTTAACAAAGTTCCTCTGTTCATCCCCCAAACAGAGAGTCTAGGATAATGGACATGTTTGGGAAGCATGTCTATGCATCGGTGACCTTTGCTCTTAAGTCGACAAACTATTTGGCACATTTTACTAGGTTACAAAGGGACTTGATGAAAGAACTTTCACATTCCCTTTCAGGAAATGTTACTGCTGAGGCTCAATCGTCTGTGGCCTCTCAGCTACCCTCCAATCCATTTCAAATTTATCCATGAGACTTATCTCACATGCAGCTGAAGGTGCATCAAGGGCAGTGGGTTTGGGCATATCCATTAGGAGACATGCCTGGATGGCATTTTGTGATTTTGCGGAGCCTTTCAAGTCCTTGTTCATCAGTGCACCCTTTGCTGGCAGTTTGTTGTTTGGCCCAAAAGTGAAGGACACATTATCCAAGTATGAGAAGGATGGAAAGATCCTCTCTGCAGTGGGAGTATGTTTTTTGACCCCCTCAAAGATCTTTTTCCTAGGAATCATTGAGGTGGTCAGAAAATGTGGTTCAAAAAGTCCCAGAGTCCTTTCCAGACACATGTGGATAAAGTTCCCGTAGGGGCAGAGGGGCTAACTAATGGATGACACCAGTCACTTGGCAGAGGAGGCCCTCAAAGCAAGGATCCAATGATACTTTCTCTGAAAGACCCTATCAACACTCCTGAAAGGAGTATAAACCAACGGATTAATAAAGACTTGGAATTTGTACCTGGAAGAATTGTGTGGAACTTATGTTGTTTCTTCTGCCAGCTAGGCACTATTTTTTGTTTTATGGTTACTGTTAGTGAACGGATAAATAAAGACTTGGAATTTGTACCTGGAAGAATTGTGTGGAGCTTATTGTGTTTCTTTTGCCAGTTGGGCACTATTTTTTGTTTTATGACTCCTGAAAGGAGACCCGATTGTCCCCTTCTGGAGGCAATTGGGGGTTGATTATCCCTGCACAACAGAGGCTGGCTAGATATAACAAGAGATACTTAGGTACAGAGGTTATTTCCAGAGGCTATATAATTCCCTTTTCCCTTCCACCCTCATCTGTATGCAAAATTCCCAGTGTTCCACCCAGTCAGAGGAAAGCAGTGGCCCTAAAAATACAAAAGCTGCTAGAAAAAAAGAGTCATCCAAGAGGTCCTACCACACCAGATAGAATCAGGAACTTGCTCAGAATTCTTTTTAGTGCCAAACAAAACGGAACTGGAGACCAATTTTGGATCTCAGCACTTTGAACAAGCCAGTTCAACATACAAAGTTTTGGATGGTCACAGTTCGGTCCATTCTACCCTTCCTGGGCAAGGATGATTGGATGTACTTGATAGACCTTCAGGATGCATACTCTCACATAAAAATGAACAGACAATCCAGAAGGTATTTACGCTTCTGGCTGGGAGCCAGTCACTATCAGTTCAGAGCACTCCCCTTTGGCTTCATCACAGCCCTCCAAGCATGTTTACCAAATGCATGGCAGTGGTAGCAGCTCACTTGAGACTGCAGGGATTCCGAGTGTTTCCATATCCAGACAACTGGCTCATCACCGCCCCGACCAGGCATCTACTAACCTGAACAAGAGATCAGGTACTTCTGATTTGTTCTCATCTGGGGATAACTGTAAATTACACAAAAGTCTCAGAACCAACACAAATTTTGGAATTCATAGGAGTAGTCTATGATATCACTGACGGCCTGTTTACTTCTTTCAGGAGTTCAGACCATCAGATTCCAGGTCATGAAAATAATTTGGAATATCAACATTTCTGCTCAGTTGATCCTTCAAGCCTTGGGGGTCAATTTCAGCTGCCATAATCTGAGTTCCTGTAGCAAGATTTCATATGAGAATTCTTCAGTGGATGGTAGCAACACAGCAGTCGATTCCTTACCAGAACATGTCAGCACAAGTAAGAGTCACTCAGGCATGCAAGAGATGCTTCTGGTGATGGATTCAGTCAGATCAAGTTCTATAAGGCTGTCCTTTCATTCTCCCTCAACCCAAGGCCATAGTGACCACGGACACTTCCCAGATTGGATGGGGGGAACACTTCCTGGGGAAAACAGCCCAAGGCACTTGGTCCTCGAAGGGGCCACTTTGCATATCAATGTCGTAGAGATGAGGGCAGTGCTATCAGCTTTGTAGACCTTCTTAGACACACTCCTTTAGGGACAACAGCGATTCAGACAGACAATGTGTTTGCAGTTGGGTACATCATCAAATGAGGAACTAGATCTTACCCCTTGTGTTGAGAAGCACTCAGAGTTTGGCAATGGGTGATCTCATCCATCTGCTTTCTCATAGCAACGTACATTCTTGGGAAGTCCAAAGTGATAGCAGACAAATTGAGCAGGTGCATTCTTCTACCTCACAAGTGATCTCTCAATATGAAGGTCTCAGAAATTATTTTCCATCAATGGAGCCAGACTTGCTGCAATCTTTTTGCTTCACCCCTAAACAACAAATGCAGCAGCTACTTTGATGTAATCCCCATTCAGGGGGAATCACTGAGGGATGCTCTACTTCATGATTGGGCCCGGTCTACTTTGTTACCCACCAGTTCCTCTGATTCCTAAATTTCTGCAGAAAGCTGCCAGGTCGAAGAGCAAAGTCATCCTCATTGCACATTACTGGCCTCGGCAGATTTGGTTCCCCTTCCTATGGCCTCATCTACTTTGCCAACCTTGGATTCTGAATCCAATTCCAGACCTCCTGTCATATCTGACAGATATGATTCATCCAGATATCTCAATGCTCAAGCTAACAGTGTGGTTTCTCCAGTTCCATTAATAGCCAGACAACCGATGCTCTGTTCCCTGTCCATCATATACATGTATGTTAGCAGCATTACTTTAGGTAAGTCAGCAAACAAGATCTGAGGTAAGGTAGGGGTTGGTGCATTATGGATAAGGGAGAAGCTCGAGAGCTTTTTGGTTACCATGAGCTTTAGTAATGGCCAAGTTGGATCTGAACCCAGCAGTTGAGGAAGAATGAAAATGGACGACACAGATGGAACACTTTTGTGAGTACCTAACATCTTTTTTAAGTCAAAAGCATTTGGGCTAAAGAGAGATGTAAGCACAGGCTTTTGTTTTACTACCTCGTGAATGTATTATTCTTTAAACTGCATTTTTTGTCAGCTGAAAGAACTACATTTCTAGTTCATTTTGTTAAAATGAAAACAAAATTGTATGTGATGATGCAACCTATAGCCCAGTCCTTATTCTCAAAGATGGAATTGTTGATCTAATTCTCTTGAAATGCAACAATACGCATTGTACTGCCTCGGCTATCTGTTTTACACAGTAGTTATACTTCTGCTGTGATTTCGCAGCTAAAGATTATTAAAATGCATTAAATGTTGCTAAACTGCCTCTGGTAGTTTAGAATTTTGCCTTAGTAGCATCAGACTTGATTTATGTTGCAGAGAAATACAGAATGTATCAATTTGTATAAATGCTGTCTTAATAAGACTGGACCTTAATGTTTAATCCCTCCCCATTTCTTTTCTTATTACAGTACCCTCCTTTCCATTCTGTTATAACAAAGTATTAATAAGTTTTGTAAAGGAATGACATTTACTTAATATTAAATTCACATGGAATACTGAATTCTTACCGTCTAACTCTAATTAGATACTGTCTTTAATTTTAGTTGCATATGTAATTGGATGCTGATAATTGCAAAAGATTATTTGCTTTTACATACAGAACACCACATTGCCTTTGCCATGACTGCTTCTTGTGTTTATTTACAGATCGTTCTGGAATTAGACAGAATGGAAACTGTAATAGAACCAGTGAGTATCTATTTTTATTTATTTACAATCTGATATCTCATTTGACTGTAGAGAATAATATAATCACAAGCACTGTTATTTTGTAGTTCCATAAAAGACTTCAAGAAAAAGACATAATAGATCAGAAGAAAGAAAGAGAAGAAAACTTGCTTCTGGAAATGGTAATTGCTCAATTTAGTACTAACATTTCTCTCACATAAATTTGTTTGTTGAAGTAGTGATTGAAAGTTGAAGCAATAAAAGACACACTCCCTCTTCATTTTTCAGTCATGTAATTCACAGTGTTAATTACATTTTAGAAAAACACTTGGTATAGAGTCATACTGCCCTCCAGGCAGAAGACTGTAACTGTATACAGTTTAACACTTTTTGTTCTTTCTTTGTAGTTATCATCAGTCCAACATTACATACATTGCTGAATTCCTGCCTTCTCCTTAAGACTCACTTCTCTTCCTGAACATTCTTCTGTATGTATTGTTACCATGATTTCCATTTATTTCTATGTAATTTGCTCCTTCCCTTTTCCAACAATCTCTCTTCTAGTTTTTTCCTGCTATATACTAATCAGTATGTCAAATATAGTTGGTTTAAACCTTGATTTCCATTTTCTAGCAATTGTTTTTTTTTTTGGGTAGCCAACAGAAGTAAACGTAAGGCCTTACTATGTCTAGGCATTCAGATTCTGTGTCCCAGATCAAAAAGCATATCCTTAGTTACAGCAATATGTCCACCAAATATTTATGACAGAGTACTCTGTAGGTAATTTTTAAAGTCTGCCAACTGCCAAAGTACACATTCTCAGTTACCTCTTTTTCCCCATTACACCTCCAACATCTGATATCTGCTGCAGGAAGAATTATTTGAAGTCTGCTTGGGGTATAAAAACATCTGTGCAAACACTTCCAATCAAAGATCCTAAATCTTTTGGACTTTGTTGCATACTTGGGAGCCATACATTTTTACCTTGTAAACTGCTATTCCAATCATTCTTCCCATCATTTCTAGTCTTCTCTAATTGATTCTTATAGTTATCATGCAGTATTTTATATGCCCTACTAATTATCCCTTTTTAACACCAGCTTCTGTTCCATATTTGACTAACTTCCCTATTCCTTTCTCTTCGTATTTACTGTCCTATCAATCTCTGGTGGAGAAGGCAACCTCTAGCCTGCAGTCCAAACATTTTCTTGGCCTCATCCAACTCTATTACCTTTTCCTTTCTAGGTATTTGCTACTAATATCTTGGTTCCTTTACAGTTTTCTCCAGTAAATTCCAGTTCTCTCTTGCCTATTTTCTGAACCCCTACTTGCAGTCATCCCTATTAATAAAAATCTCCTTTCTGCATTCTGGTGTTGGCTTAGTTCTTAGAATACATTTTACCACTTTATAAATATAATATTCTGTATGGTTGTTGTGACATCCCCCACTCTGGGCCAGTGATCAAGGATCCTGAATCCTCACCACTGACACTGGAGAGGGACGTTCACTTGGAATACAAATGGATGCACTCAGTATTTCCAGATGCAGACCTCTCTGCATCGAGTACAGTTTCCCGTAAGAGCACACAGGGAACACACACAGCCTGTGGTTTGGGTTTCTCTCTCTCTCTGTCTCTCCCCAAGTCCACAATCAGGCTTCCCACTGGCACAATTGTAGGGTTAAGTCCTCATTCAAGTGTCCAAGCCAAGTCCTCCAGCACCCTCTCTGTGAAACTAGTGCTTCGTGTCCCTGTTCCAAGTAGCTGACACACACACACACACACACACACACACACACACACACACACACACACACACACACACACCTGGGAAAGGCTGGCAGAGATTACCCACTCTACCAACTCTGCCCATACTATAAGGTAGATCCACTGCCAGCAGTCAGTTACTATAAGGCTCTTAAAAGAGTATCCAATTATACTGAGTGAAATTAATATTAATAAACATGGTAATGTTGACCAAACAGTCAGGCTTTCAGGAGTGACCACAGTTATCACCAATTAAATATATGCAAATACTCTCAAGCTTAAATATTTTCTAAAAGGACCGGCCACAATGACAAGTTTAAATATATATAATAATAAATAATGAAAGAACAAGAAAATACTAAATATCTATTTACAATAAACACCAGAGTTTCGGTTACAGGAAATATTAAAAATATCACAGCTGGAAAGATTCACACAGTTACAGAAAAACATTACTTAACTAATCTCACTATATTTTCCCAACTAAATCTAAAGAGTTGCTATTCCCTTCTTCACTGGTTCACTTAATAGAGCAAGGCAGGACGGAGTAGGTGAGTGGTCTTCATCCTTTGCCAGGTTCCAAGAAACGGACTTCCCAGTCTAACTGAGAGATTTCTCGGTATACTATCTAAATATTTTTTTCTGGGATAACTTATAGAATGACATCACATTTGGTCATATGACTCTGTTTCCCACACTGTCACCAACCTAGAAGCTGCTAGGAGTTTAATACCTATGTATTCCCATGCACACATATAGAGCCTTGCTTAGATCTGCTGCATCTCCTGGAAGTCATAAAACAATTTCAAACCTCCACCCTTTCAGAGTAGCAATTAGTTCACCCCAATGACAATGCAGGAAGCTTTTTGTTTGTGGCTGCATTCAGAACTGAAGATACAATCTTTATGGCCTAATTTAACTTCAGCTATTTTCCAAAGTTACAAAGAAAAATGCAGCAAAGCACAGAAACACGGCCAAGAGCATAAAATTCAAGTTGTTTAATGAAATAGGTAAGTGCTTTCACTTGATAAAACAGTGCTTCTTCAGGCCATAAAATCAAGTAAAAAACAACTGCTTAATATACAAGTAAATTAATCCAACTAATTCAAAGTGACCAATGAAAAACAGGAACACACAAAAATTGAAGCTCATTTAAAAAGACCCCCTTGCCTTTAAAACAGGTTTAGTAGAAATTCTATCATTTAAGCCAGGGGGCTTAACTGCTTGCAGTATTTAAATCCAATGTAATTCACAGATTTCTGTAAAATTCTTAAGGTCTCCCCCATGTTCATTTATGTTGATCAGCTCAATGACTCTAAACCCAAAGGAATGTTCTTCCTCATTTTCTATAAAATGCTTAGCAAGTGGATTGTGCGTGTCACTATTATTAATACAATGAGTGTTCTCTTATGCTTTCCATTAATTACTTATTTGTTTTGCCGATGTAGAAACATAAACATGCCATACAAGAGGCTAGATATATCAAATTCCTACTAGGACAATTTGCCTTAATTTTAAACTTATATTCAATTTGTGTAACAGGATGAATAGAATGTGGCAGAGTATCTATAAATGAAAAAAGTTGCACGTTGAGCACCTATATGTTCCTATAGAACTGTCATTATTTCTATCTTCCTCTCTTCAATTCTTATAACAAAGCTGTCTTTTGAGTGACTTTTTATTCTTAAAAGTAAAACTAGGTCTATCACTCACTACTGTTCTAATTTCATCATCAAGATACAGAACTACCTACTATCCAAATATCACAGACTGGCCCACATTAAATATAGTAATCTCACAGCCAGGAAAGTTCAATATCTAATTAGCTACACACATAATCCTGTACTTAGATTAAAAAAAAATCCTTAAAAGATGGAGACATCCATCCTAATCCTGGCCCAACCAATGTCTCAACAGTTGAATCCTTTCATCCCAAGTCCTTTACCCCACTCACCACCAAGAAACCAACCCCCTAACTCACTCCTGATAACTCATCTCAATATCCGCAGCGTAAACAATAAAATTCTCCATCTTCATGCTCTCCTAGATGTTCACTCATTCGATATACTATGTTTGACAGAAACTTGGTTAAAACCTAGAACTCAAGACAATGAAATTATCCCACCAGGTTACAATATACTGAGACAAGACCAAAAAAAGTGTAAGGGAGGGGGAGTAGCAATTCTTTTTAAAGACAGCCTACAAGTTAGCACTTCACCTTATAATTCTTCTCAGGATAATAAGGCAGAAATCCTTATTTCCAAAATTCAGCTTAACTCAAATAAATCCTTATATATCATCTGTATCTATCTGCCTCCTGGCAATAATTCTAGCACACTTGAAGATATTCTCAGCTGGATCTCATCAACTTTCCCACAAGAAACTATAATCCTAGGGGGTTTTAATATTGATTGGAAGTGTGTCAACACTTTACATCCTACTTCTCACATTAATCTCCACAGCTTCACTGAAATCATCAACTCTTCTACCAGACTTAACAAACCAAACAATAAAGAGAGTACCTTAGACTGGATTCTTATTAATAACCATTTCCAAACATATAAGGTAGGAATCCTACCAGATGACATTAGCGACCACTCTTTGACCTACATTATCAGACATAAAAGTGATATTTCCCAACCTCCCACATGTAGAACTTCAAGGTCCAATAAACACTTTAACCCAGTACTATTTCAAAGTGAGTTGAATGCTTGTGACTGGACTCCTCTAAAAACACTCTCACTTGAAGAGGCAGTCAAATACTTCAATGAAAAATTCTTGACTATCCTTGACCAGCATGCTCCATTAGCTATTAGAATCAAGTCAAAACCAACCCCCTGGCTCACAAAAGAAACCAGACAGAAAATCTTAGTTAGAAACAAAGCTTGGTCTAGGTCGCATGCTACCAAAAATATTACCGACCAGCAAACTTTTAGACACTTGAGAAATGTAACAAAAAAGTATATTCTCTCAGATAAAAAGAACTTTTATAGCAAACCACAAAGAAAAAAAAATAATCCACAAAGGTTCTGGGCAAGTATCAATAGACTACTACACCCAGGTCATTCTAGTACACCAACCCCACATGATGCTAATCATAATACTCCCATCCAAACTGCTAATACCTTCAACACCTTCTTTACAGAGGCCATTCAATCTTTAGCCTGCAAGTTATCCCCCTGATAACTCTAGCCTTCTTACCTCCACTCCTAATTCCCTCCCTACTTTCCACCTGAAACCCATCTCTGCTAAATTCATCTTTAAGCTTATCCAAAAACTTAAGCCATGTACTCCTTCAGCTGACCAAATTCCAGTTGAATATTTGCAAAAAGCAGCCAAAATCAGTAGCATATCCTATATCCATCCTCATTAATAGAACCATAAATGAGGGTACCATCCCTGACATCTGGAAAATCTCTCACATTATACCATTACATAAAGGGGGCAACTCAAATGAATATTTTAACTATCGGCCTATTGCCGTACTATCACCCTTAGCAAAAATAATGGAAAAATGCATTCATCACCAGCTATTTGACCATTTTATTCAACATAATTTACTAGCTAACAGCCAACATGGCTTTAGACCATTTCACAGTGCTACTACTGCCCTCCTATCCTTCACTGACTCCATTAACAGAAACCATAATGACAATGCTCTCTCTTCAGCACTCTTTATTGATCTTTCAAAAGCCTTTGATATGGTGAACCATATTCTTCTTATAAATATCCTGAAATCTCTTTCAGTTAGCAATCAGACTATACAATGGTTTAGTTCCTACCTTACTAATAGGCAGCAGGCAGTGCTCTGGGAGAATAGTCTTTCTTCCCACCTACCAGTAATCCTCGGGGTCCCTCAAGGTTCCATTCTAGGACCTCTCTTATTCTCAATATTTATCAATGATCTATACCTAGCTATTCCTGAAGCTACCTGCATGCAATATGCAGACGATTCAACGCTCATATGTTCAGCCAACCCTGCAAGAGAACTGCAATCCCTAACTCAGAAAGTATTTAACACATTGGACACCTGGTTCTCAAAACTTTGCCTCCTCCTCAATCCCCAAAAAAGCTCCTCCTCTTTACACCTACTCGCAAGTCCTCCCCCATTGATTTCTCAGTCGTATCTAATAATGGCATCCTCATATCCCCTGACTCTACCACCAAACTCCTAGGTATTACAATAGACAACAGTCTCAACTCTGACACCCATATTAATAACACTATAAAAACAGTCAACAGAAAAATGGGGTCCCTATACAGGATTAAGCCATTCCTTACACCAGCAGCAAGATGCATCATTGCCCACTCCCATCTTATCTCTACACTTCTCTATGCCTCCCCCTTATATACAAACCTGTCTAAAAATAATCTTCTCAAATTGGCCAACTCTTATAATCACATCGCCAGATTTGCCACTGGTAATCCCTTCCGAACCCATCACTGTCTGAATCTAAAGCAGCTGGGCTGGCTTGAACTACAAAGCCTGCTACAACTGTCTCAACTTACCATAGCTCACAAGATTCTAAATCACCCAAACAACACCCTTATACTTTCAAACCTTATAATTCCATATAAAAATCGTAATTTATTACGATCTTCTAATAAACGACTAGTCAGCATAAGTAAGTCCAACAACTTGGCAGGGAACTCACTGTTCTCTAACACAGCTGGTAAAAACTGGAACCTACTACCTGATGATCTTGCATCACTTCCTTCCTTGCCGCTCTTTAAACAAAAACTCAAAAGACACCTGAAATCACACCGGTTATGCCCTTGTAGCAGCCCTGACTAATCCTTTCTCCTTTATTTTGTATCATCTCTTAAATTCTACTTATTATATTAGTTAAATGCTGCTTACTACCAATCTTCGTCTTTCGGCTTTTCCCGGTTAGGGTTCGCCACAGCGGAACTCCGGTCTGCTAATGATTGGCAGTAGATTTTTATGTGCCGAGTTGCCAGCCCTGACGCACAATCTTCAACGAAGGTATGCCCATTCACGCATGTCTCCACACAGAAGACTCTCTAGCTGAGAATCGAACAGCACAATGTCTTTCTGTGAGGTGACAACACTACCGCAGCACCACCACCGCAGCCAATTACTACCAATGAAAGCAGGAATTGTAACCAATAGACACTTTGAATTTAATTCCTCTTGGTGGATCAAGTATAACTTCTGTACCTTATCTTTGTACCATACTGCATATTGACTGTATATACCTTTGTCTCAACCTTTTTGTTATGTATTGCCTTTTTCTAGCATAATCTTGATTGTATATGTCACTGTCTCTGTATGTATATTAAAATTGCATTTTTTTATCACCTGGAGCTTTTCTCCCCGGGCCTTACTGAAAATGGACATATATCCAGCTAGACTAACCTGGTCAACAAATGTAAAATAAAATAAATAACTAAAAAAATAAAAGATAGGCCAATTTGACTTAATAATATTAAGAATATCAGTCACATCACTAGTGTAGTGAAGTGAGAGGGATACATCTAATTTCTTATGCAAACTATGAGGGTTTTTTACTTCTGAAGCTTGATTGGAGAAGTAAGGTCTTGTTTTTTTCTTTCTGTGCTTAGAACTTTCTTCGATGATGTTATTGACTTCTATTTTCTTCTACCCTCTATCATAAAATTAATGTCTTAACATATTAACATCACCATTACATCTGTCATCATTATTATTGAACCTTGATATTCTCATACTCTGTCCCTTAATAATAATTTGAAAGATACAACCAGGATGCATACTTTCCCTTTGCAATAAGGTGCATATTCTGCAGGTTTTCCTAAATAGGGCAGTCTGAAATTTATATGACATATCCTTCTGTGTATATACATCAAGAAAATCTATAGCGGTCATAGAAAATTTGTAGGTAAACTTAAGAAAGGAAGTAGTAGATTGTTTATAGTTAAAGTGGGAGAGTTGTGTTTCAGTCCTGCTAAATCAAAAACAAGTCATCTACAAATCTTCAATAGAATTTTAAACATGAAGTATATTAATTCAAGTTCAGCACAAACAAATTTTCCCATTGAGCCATAACTATGTTGGCGGAGCTATTGGCACAAGATGTGTTCATTGCTACGCCAACCTCCTGTAAATATAAATGTCCCTCAAAAAGAAATGCATTCTTCTCCAAGACAGTTTCTAGGAACATACAAATTAAATCAACATTATTGACATCATGTTCATTATTCGTCAGTAGAAATTCACATACCATATTAATCCCTTGAAAATGAGGAATAGCAGTAATACAAAAGGGATCACCCCCTTTCAGTCTGTCTTGCTGTTTTAAAAATAGTGACTCTCCACTAAAACTTAACTTTTTAGACAGGTAAAACTTAAGTTACTTACTTTAACATCTAACTCCTCTGGTGCACACTGCAGTGTTTAGGATAAACCATTTTTTTTCATCTTACCTTTAAGCATCCCTGTGACTAGCACTCGCTTTAAAACCTGCTGGAAAGCACTAGGAAGTCTTAAATTGATACAATCACTCAGCTCTCCTTGTTAATAAGGAGAAATTAATCGTAGGCACTAAACGGCCTATAATTGCAAAGTACCTTGCTAAGGTAAGGGAAAACAGCTCTTGTACTTTATTTATTTATTTATTTATTTATTTGCAGTTGGTTTACCAGGATAGTCCATTGGGCCAAAAGAACCCGTTTTCAATGGAGTCCTGGGGAGAAAAGCTCCAATACAGACAAAATTAGGTGCATACAAAAATTACAAAAATTACAAAAGATTGTACAGAGTAAAACATAAAACATTTAAGCTCACAATTCAAAAGCATTCAAATCAATACAGTGTGATGAGGATAAATGAGAGGTAAGAAAATAGAAAGAGTAATGTGATATACATCTAGAGGAGTTATTCAAGCAGACATCAAATAACCTTACAGAGTAGATATACTGATGGAAGATAAGGTTTGTTAGGTAGAGATACGTATCAAAAGTGTATAGGATGATGAGATATAATAAATTTATGAGGGGAGGGAGCAAGAGCAAAAAAAAAGCACCAAACCAGGCATGTCCAAGGGTCAGCTTCTGGTGATTTCTCCTGTCCACCTGGTGAATCTGGGCATACTGGGGCAATGCAGCAATTGCCTCATGTACACAGACAACCCTCTCCTTCTACCATCCAACACTACAACCTGCGAGAGATGCACTTACATAGCCAAACTGGAAGCAGAGCTCTCTCCACCCAAGATTGTGCTAGACAGTCAAGAGGAGAAGGTTACCACCTGCACAACACCTCAAGCAACACATAGCCATTCTAAATCCACACCACCAACACCCACACATAGAAACACTAAACCCACATATGTTGAGGCCCTTAACAGTAACCTGCCCAAGCAACAAGGACCTGTGAAGCTGAAACGCAAACAAACACCAATCACAACCAAAGTGTCACATAGCTCACAACACCAGTGTGCCACCCAACAACAGCTCCTAAGGCAAGACAACATACCCAACACCTTAGTCACAGGTGACTCTATAGTCAGGCACACTGATGTCCCACTCCCCAGGCTGAACAAGGAGAAAATTGCAATAAGCTGCCTGTCAGGTGCCAGGATCCACCACATAACGCATGCACTCAAGTCACTCCACAACAAGTGCAAATATGACTGTCATTGTCCATGTTGGAGTGAATAACTTGAGACGTACCCCCCTGGACTACATGAAAAGAGACATGAAAGACCTCTTGGATCATGTGGCCCAGGCAGGTATGACCCTAGTCCTGAGTAGCATCCTGCCTCCGCCCAGAATGATACCACAGTATAAGGACAAAATGATTGACTTCAACAATTGGCTAATCTGTTGGTGTCATTCAAAGGGGATCCAGTATCTGTCTGCTTGGGACGACATGATCGACAGACCATGATGCTTTGCCAAAGATGGTCTGCACCTATCCCCTCTGGGATTCAGGTTACTGGCTAAGGCTCTTGCCACCCCTATAGTGCCTTTTTTAGGCAAAGTTCAAAGGATAAAACCACCAACCGTAACAAGTACAAACATGCAAAATCTGAAGGTAATGCTACTCAATGCTAGAAGTCCAAACCTCAAAATGCACTCTCTCAAGGCACTCCTAAAAATGGAGAACATCGATATCTGCACAGTAACTGAGACTTGTTTCAAGGCTCCAGAGAGCACCCCTGCAATACCAGGCTACAACTCTTACCACACTTTTCGGCCACCAAACCAGGACCGAAACACTAAAAGTGGAGGGGAGTATCCATATCCACCAAGGATATTCACAACACCAAGTTAGTTGCCCAACACAATGCGTCTGAAATTCTCCCGGTGCAACTAACACTGGGTAAGACTGCTATCCAAATTGTAGCTTGCTACAGATCCCCCACATGCCCCAAGATTCTCACTACACCTTTCTAAATATACCTGGAAAATATTAAGCTACAACCAAACACCCTAATACTGGGTGATTTCAACTACCCTGCCATTAACTGGGAAAACTACTCGTGCATCAACACCTTTGCCTAACTGTTCTTGGAATTCATAAATTCCAACACCCTGGATCAATTAATCTTTAGTCCCACCAGGGGCTCCAATATCCTAGACCTGGTTGTTACCACCATGGGAAATTGATGCTCCACACCTATGGTCACCCCCCTCGTTGGTCAGGTCTGACCATAAGCTAATCACCCTTGACATCCACATCCCACCCCCACCTCCCAGTAAGGAAAACTCTGTAAAAAAAACTTCTCCAAAGCCAACTTCATGATACTCAGGTCAGAAGTGACAAACTTCATGACACCCATGCAGACAGGAACTGAAAGTTCGACTGCTGAATCCTACACTAAGGCACTGTATGAGCATATCCACTCTTGCATGAATCGTGCCATACCCAATAGAACCAAGACGTTCTCCTCCAAAAAAGGAAGCCAATGTGGTGGTCCCTTGCCATAAAAAAATTTACAACAAAAGGAAGAAACTGTTTCATTTTTTGCTGTTTTTTACCTGAAATACCTTCTCTTGCTTACCTTGAAAAAGCTTAAACTGTTTTTTTAACTGTTTGTTGCATTATATATTATCTGCACTTAAAGTTTCATTTAGTCGAAAATTGGTCGAAAGTTGTTTGTTTGTTTGTTTGTTAAATTTAACTGTTGAGGCTGCCCACTAAAGTGTGCTAGCCTATGTAACTGATTTATTACTGTTTCCTGCATTTCTGTGTGCTTTCTATCTCAAAAACAAAAAAAAACAAAAAATATCCTTGTTTTCCCGCCTCTCCTCGACTAGTTTAGACCAGTATACAGGCTTTGCTGTATTCTGGGCTGTGGTGTAGTTCCTGTGTTGTCCATTGCCTTACTTGGATAGAAGGAAGTTTCTTTGCTCACCAGTGGGAGTGGGGAGCCTTGAGCAGCCTATCTGTCCCTGAAGGAGTGACCTCAGCACAAGAGCTTGTAGTAATTGGTTGTTTTGGACCATTTCTAGCTCTTTTGAAGTTCCCTGTTTAAAATCCGCGTTTGCACGGCTTTGCGCATTTGTGCGCATAGCGCAGCGCTGGTTAACCTTTTTCTGGCTCCGCCAAGTCTGCTCTTCAAATTTTCCCTTAAGAAAGCTCTACTCTTATAATAATCAGTCTGATCGCTTTATTATAAGCCTAGCACTTGTTCTCAAAACTTCTCTTCTAAGTAAGCACTCGCTAACTAAAGTAAGCACTACATCCACCTACCTTCCCTGTGAGTACCCACTTCCCTTAAAGGCACAGCACTCCCTTATAATATTCTAGCATGTCAAGTGGTAGATTACTAGCATCCCCTCCGGTTCAGCTGGTTAATCTGGGAATCTTGAGACAATGCTACAATTGTCTCATGTACACAGACAACCCTCTCCTCCTCCCAACAAACACAAATACATGTGAGAGATGCAACTATATAGCCAAACTGGAGGCTGAACTCTCTCAACTCAGGACTGGCAAGACCAGACAAGAGGAGAAGGTAACCACACACACACCAAACCCAGTCCCACATAGACCTACCACAACTGCAAACCAAACACATAATAACACAAAGACATACTCAGAGGCTCTAACAAAAAACTTACCAAAACAACAGAGGCTCCCAAAGCAGACACCCAAAAATCCACCACCTCAAAACATAACACATGCAACACATACTTCAATAAATCAGTGTGTCAAACAATCACAGCCCTTAAGGCCAAACACCATGCCTGATACACTAGTAATAGTTGACTGTATAGTCAGACACACTGACATTCCGCTTACCAGGCTGAACAAGGAGAGGGTAACGGTGAGCTGCTTATCGGGAGCTAGGATTCGCCACATAACACACGCACTCAGGTCACTCCAAAGCAAGTACAAATATGACTCCGTCATTGTCCATGCCGGCGTGAATGACCTGAGACGTACCTCCCTGGACTACATGAAAAGAGACATAGAGGGGCTCTCTGATTATGTAGCCCAGGCTGGTATGACCCTGACACTGAGCAGCATCTTGCCCTCACCAAGAATGATGCTACAATACAAAGACAAGATGATCAGCTTTAATAATTGGCTCAAATACTGGTGTCATTCTAGGGGGATCCAATGTCTGTCTGCTTGGGATGACATGCTGGACAAGCCACGCTGCTTCGCAAGGGACGGCTTGCATCTGTCACCACTGGGCTTCCGGATATTAGCTAAGGCTCTTGCCTCCCCCATAGTGCTTTTTTTAGGCAAGGCTGAAAAGACAAACCCACCTCCTTAGAAAACAAAAATGGAAAAAAATTAAGGGTAATGCTGCTCAACGCCAGAAGTCTAAATCTCAAGATGCAGGCTCTCGAAGCACTCCTCAGTATGGAGAACATCGATGTCTGTGTAGTAACTGAAACCTGGTTCAAGGCTCCTGAGAGCACCCCAGCGCTACCAGACTATACCTCGTATCATGCTTTTCGGCCCCAAAACTCGGACCAAACCAAAAAGGGAGGGGGAGTGTCCATATTCATCAAGGACACCCACACCTCCAGGTTAGTGGCAACACATGAAGCATCAGAGACCATCCAGGTGCAACTAACCGTAGGCAAAACTGCTATACAACTGGTAGCATGTAACAGACCACCCTCCCAATCTCAGGAACCCCACTCAGCCTTCCTGAAGACATTGGAGGATATGAATGTCTCACCAAACACCATCATATTGGGCGACTTCAACTACCCTAACATAGTCTGGGTGCATTATTCTAGCCCAAACACCCTAGCCCAAAGGTTCCTGGAATTCATAAATTCAAATGCAATGGAACAGCTAGTCACCTCTCCCACAAGGGGAGATAATATACTAGACCTAATCATCACAAACATGGGGACATAGCGCTCCACACCAGAAGTATACCCCTCACTAGTGAGATCTGACTACAAACTAATCACCCTGGATACAAATATCCCACCTCCACCCCCAACACAAAAGACTACAGTGAAGAACTTCTCAAAAGCCAACTTTACACTTCTTAAAACTGAGATGGTATCCTTTAAGCCCACTGGGCCAGTGGAAACCACATCCCACAATGCAGAATCCTTCACAAATGCTTTCTACGGACATCTCCAAGAATGCATGGATCATGCAATCCCAAATAAAACCAAGACCCTCTCCACCAAGGGCAGGCGTCCTGTCTGGTGGACCCCAGCCATAAACAAATTGTATAACAAAAGAAGGAAGCTACTGCACGACAGAGCAAAATCCCATAAAGAGAAGGCATCTCTGATCAGCACTAGTAGAAAGCTACGTTCTCTCATAAAAACATCCAAGGCCAACTTTGAGAGAAAAATCGCTATGGACACTAAAGATAACCACAAGGCCTTCTTCAGCTATGTTAGAAACCTGGGCGGAAACCCGCAGATATGTTCAGAGTTAGTTCACAATGACAAAAAATGCACTGAACCCACAGATATTGCCAGCATTCTGGCAGACAGGTTCATTGCAAATTTCCCCCCTCCCTCACCCCCAAAAGAAGAAATACTTATCCCAGCTGAATGTAACCTCCCTGTCATCTCAGATGTCCAGGTGAGAACCGCCCTCAGCAAAGCTAAAAACACAGCATCAATGGGACCTGACGCTATCCCGGGTTGCGTGCTAAGTGAACTCCAAGAGGAGCTAAACCCGCACATAAAAATGCTATTTAACCTTAGCCTTACTACAGGATATGTACCTGAACACTGACGTACAGCAACAGTAGTCCCACTCCACAAAGGAGGCACCTCTACAGACCCTGGTAACTACCACCCCATAAGCTTAACCAGCCTGGTCTGCAAAGCTATGGAAAGAATCATTATGGAACTCATAAACAGAGACATTGGGGACTTACAGACACTTGATCCCACCCAGTTCGGCTTTGTAAAGGGCAGATCCTGCCTTTTGAACCTGGCGCCTGGTCTGCAAAGCTATGGAAAGAATCATTATGGAACTCATAAACAGAGACATTGGGGACTTACAGACACTTGATCCCACCCAGTTCGGCTTTGTAAAGGGCAGATCCTGCCTTTTGAACCTGGTTGACTTTTTCAAAACAGTCACTAGAGCCATTGACGAGGGCAAAGCAGTCCATACAGCCTACCTGGACTTGGCTAAAGAGCTCCTGGCCTGAATGGTGCTGTAAGCATCAAACCAGTTCTGGTCAAACGTCAGAGAGAAAATTTATGAGGTAGTTTTTTTATGATGTTGCATATCTTATACATCTTTTTGTATGATACGTAAATGTTTAACTATGTACAACTAATAGTATATGTTTGACATGTATATGTTATATTTTTATATGGGTTATTATAAGAGAAAGGTTTTTTATGATTTTTATGATCTTGATGTAATGTGTTTAACAAAGCTTTTTAAATAACTTTAGAAGATTTGCATGTTTAATTTTGTTTTTTATGTGAATGGCTGGCTTGGTCATGTGTTTTTTAGTATTTCCTCTATTTAAATGTACCTTAATTGAGATGATTTTATGTGCTGATGAAGGGTGTAGACCCGAAAGCTTCTCATTAAAGCTGTTTGTTTGTGACTATCTTGTTGTTGGATATTTAGGCTTATAAATGCCCCAGGGCAGATAGCCTAGTACCAACTATGAAACTATGAAAAGAGGAAAATGCCAGGATGCAAAAAACTCCCTTACCAGCCTCAGTAAGAAGCTGAGATCCCTCATAAAATCCTCCAAAGCTAGTTACGAAAATAAAATTGCCAAAGATTCCAAAGACAACCACAAGGCATTCTATAGCTATGTCAAGAATCTAAATGGCAATGCTGAGATCTGCTCTGAGCTGCAACAGAATAGCATTAAATATACTGATCTTAAGGATATTGCCAATGTCCTGGTAGATCGATTGAGTGCAAACTTCACCCCCCTCGAACCCCCTAAAGGGCCCATCTTAATACCAAACGATTGCCAAATTCCGGTAATAATGGCCACACAGGTAAAAAAACTCACTCTCGAAAGCTAATAATACAACATCCATGGGACCAGACGACATCCCAGGCTGTGTACTACATGAACTACAAAATGAACTGGCACCTCACCTAAGTGTCATGTTTAATCATAGCCTCACCTCAGGCTTCTTGCCCACTGAGTTGTGCTCAGCTACAGTTATCCCACTCTACAAGGGGGATCCACCTTGCATCCTGGGAACTACCGCCCCATCAGTCTGATGAGCCTGAACTGCAAGGCCATGTAACGTATTATCATGGAACTTATAAACAAAGACATTGGCAATCTTCAAACACTAGACCACATGCAGTTTGGGTTCGTGAAGGGCCGATCTTGTCTCCTGAACCTGACTGACTTCTTCAAATCAGTCTCCAGAGCCGTGGACAAGGATAATGTGGTCCACACAGCCTATCTGGACCTTGCCAAGGCGTTTGACACCATTCCCCACTCTGGAATCATAGATAAACTTACTAAGCTGGGCATTAATCCCTACGTCACTCGATGGGTTGCCAACTGGCTTACTGACAGAAGCCACACTGTAAAAGTAGCCGACTCCAAATCCAGCTCCAGACAAGTGACAAGTGAAGTACCTCATGGTTCAGTCCTGGGAACGCTCTTGTTTGGCATCTACTTCTCTGCAGTACAGGCCATCACTATGGGACTCTGGCTAACAAAGTTCACAGATGACTGCAAACTGGGAGCCATTATTGAATCCCCAAATGATGTGGATATTCTACAAAAGGGCCTTACAGAAACAGTTGCTTGGTGCCAGAGCCATGGGCTCAAGCTCAATGCCAAGAAATGTATAGTTATCTTCTTTGGGAAAAAACATGTACC
This sequence comes from Protopterus annectens, assembly GCF_019279795.1. Lineage (NCBI taxonomy): Eukaryota > Metazoa > Chordata > Ceratodontiformes > Protopteridae > Protopterus > Protopterus annectens. The sequence continues at coordinate 939,222,247 of NC_056737.1, forward strand.
CGTGAATTACCACATAGGTGGCAGTACACTAAACACCGAAAGTGTGATAAGAGACTTACAGGCGGACAGTGGTCTCACCTTCGATAACCACATCACCACAACATTCAGGAAATCCTTCTATGTGGCACACCTCATCACTAAGGGCTTTTCATCCAGAAAAAAAGGGGGTCATTGTCCCACTGTTCTCATCCCTCATTAGACCCATTATTGAATACAACACCCCATTTGGTATGTACCTCTCAAGACATCTGCAACAACTGGAAAGGCCACAGAAATACCTCACTAAAAGAATCAAAGGCCTAAAGCAGATGCCCTATGCTGAACGTGTAAAAAAACTCCACATATACTCTGTCGCATATCGTCTACTCAGAGGCGATCTCTGCTTAGCATACAAGGCCATGTCAAACCCAGAGCTGTTGGACATGCTACACGTAAATAAATCCCAATCCCTCAGAGACACACGCTCCAGGGATCTAAACCTTGTCATCACAATGAACAAAACATGCTGGAGGGATAGGTTCCTGACCCAGAGACTCCCCATACTTTGGAATAGACTGCCCATACATGTCAAGCAGAGCAACTACTTGGCCCTCTTTAAAGGGAACCTTGACAGTTGGATGAGAGATAGGAAATTCACCCCAGGGATCAGGTCGGTCAGTCGCCCTGCTAGACAGGGGTCCAGGGAAGTAAATAGTGTGGGAAGAAATAGCCAGGGAATTGTTATGGCTAGGCTTGCATAGGCCCTAGGGCCGATAGCCTAGTACCAACCTATGAATAAAGAAACAATGTCTAAAGTGACTAAATAATAGTCATTTTCAATAATATTAGTTTCACTGAACTTATACAAATCCTGCAGAAACTGTTGAGTGTCTTTCAAAATTTGTTTCTCCTTATCTAAGACAGGTTTTAATGTCTTTTCAACAAAAATGGAGAAAGGCTCACTGAGCCCTCCACTGCCTGACACAATAGGTCGAAAAGGAGGTTGCAGCACATTCTTATGTATTTTTGGCAACCCATGGAGGGTAGTAATTAATGGAAACTCTACCACTAAATAACTAAAAAGTTCAGCTGTAATTAACTTACTGCAGTAACAGTCATATATAGCAGCATAAACCTGCTTCTTTAGATTCTCAATAGCATCAAAATCAATACTTACATAAATGTTATTATCAGATAACATACTAAACATAGTATGAAAATAATATTTATAGTCCATAACAACTGCACCCACCTTGTCTGCATTCTTAATTATAATATCATCATCTTGTTGCAATTCACTAAGTGCCTTTCTCTCTAATGCATCTAAATTTTCTATGACAGCTATAGATTTTCTTGATGCATATATACAGAAGGATATGCAATATAAATTTCAGACTGCCCTATTTAGGAAATCCTGCAGAAGAAACACCTTATTGCAAAGGGAAAGTATGCATCCTGGTTATATCTTTCAAAATATTATTAAGGGACAGAGTATGAGAATATCTGGCAATGGATAGCTCACTGAGCCTTTCTCCATTTTTGTTGAAAAGAAGTTAAAACCTATGTTAGATAAGGAGAAACAAGTTTTTAAAGACACACAGCAGTTTCTGGAAGATTTGTACAAGTTCAGTGGAACTAATATTGGAAGTGACTATTATTTAGTCACTTTAGACGTTATTTACTGCTATTCCTCATTTTCAGGGGATTAATATGGTATGTGAATTTGTATTGACGAATAGTGAATATGATGTCAATAATGTTGACTTAATGTGTATGTTCCTAGAAATTGTCTTGAAGAATAATCCATTTCTTTTAGAGGGGCATTTATACTTACAGAAAGTTGGCGTAGCTATGGGCCCATCTTGTGCCAATAGCTACGCCATCATAGTTATGGCTCAATGGGAAAATATGTTTGTGCTAAACTTGAATGAATATACTTCATGTTTAAAATTCTAGCGAAGATTTGCAGATGACTTGTTATTGATTTTTTCGGCGGGGGCACTGAAACACAGCTCTCCCACTTTAACTATGCAATACAATCTACTACTTCTTTTCTTAAGTTTACCTACAATTTTTCTATGACAGCTATAGATTTTCTTGCTGTATCTTTACAGAAGTATATGCAATATAAATTTCAGACTGCCCTATTTAGGAAATATTGCAGACAAAACACCTTATTGCAAAGGGAAAGTATACATCCTGGTTATATCTTTCAAAATATTATTAAGGGACAGAGTATGAGAATATCAAGATTCAGTAATAATGATGACAGATATAATGGTGATGTTAATATGTTAAGACATGAATTTTATGACAGAGGGTACAAGAAGATAGAAGTCAATAACATAATTGAAGAAAGTTCTAAGCGCAGAAAGAAAAAGGCAAAACCTTACTTCTCCAATCAAACTTTAGAAGTAAAAACCCCTCATAGTTTGTATAAGAAACGAGATGTATCCCTCTCACTTCACTATACTAGTGATGTGACTGGATATTCTTAGTATTATTAAGTCAAATTGGCCTATCTTGAATCTTGATGATGAAATTAGAACAGCAGTGGGTGATAGAGCTAGTTTTACTTTTAGGAATAAAAAGTCACTCAAAAGACAGCTTTGTTATAAGAATAGGAATTGAAGAGAGATAGATAGAAATAATGATTTTTTTAGGAACATATAGGTGTTCAACGTGTAACTTTTGATCTGATGTTGTTAATCCTTTTTCAATTCGTCACTGATGGGTATGGTTCCGAGCCCTCGGAATCGAGTCAGCCTTTTTACCAAGCTCGCAACAACCAAAAAACTCTTGAGCTAAGTCTCTACCCAGAATGCCCTTCCCCCTGTTACATCAGATCTCATTTGCCGGGTAGCTGTAAAGCCGCATTTCAACTGAGCTCTCAGCTAAGTGAAACTTTTTTGATATTTGTGTGAAAAAGTTTGGATATCTTCATATTTTATTAAGCGATTAGTTCTAGTCTTTTTTCTTCTGTCTGACCTTGGTTTTTCCTCTCTACCCGTAGTTACTGTTGGTACACTTTCAAGTGACTTTGTTGGTATGGCCTTCCTCCCTGACCCATGTGGTATTTCTTCAGTACCATAGTTGGTATTGTTTAACTTATTAGTTGTCTTTTATTCAGGTGTTTCCTTTCTTTTCTCTATCATACCAGTGTATTGTTATAGTTGTGATTTTTTTTGAAGTTGACTTTGATTTTAGTTGGATTATACAGTTGGCCTGTGGTGTTTCTTCTCTATCAAGATGTCGGATAAGAAGGGTACTTTAGGTTTTAAGCATTGTACTTCCTGTAAGGGCAAGTTACCTAACAGTGATTCTCATGTGACTGTGTATACTGTTTGGGAGTATCCTACCTTTCGGTGCAACCTCTGTGACACATTTATCAGAGTTTCAATCAACGCATTCCTAATGAGTGTAAAAATAAACTCATTCTGAATCATTCGGAAAGGGTTACTCAAGTCTCCCTTCTCAGAGGCCATTTCTGCAATGGAAAACTGTAAAAATCCTTAAACGGCACCACAGCTAAGGCTGTATGAAGACACAATGGCTTGAAAGCAAACGTTGTTTAATTCCAAACAAACAAAAGGACTAAGTACAAAGATGAGTGCTTTCGTCGAGACTTTGCCGTCTTCATATCATATAGTACAAAGGTCCATATTGGTAAAAATAATTGTAAATAGCCAATCATATCTGTTACAGCTTGGTACACCTTCAAAAATTAACAAATCAAAAAGTCACTCGTAAAACCAGGAAGCATTGTAACAAAAAATATGCCTAGCCAATCTTAGACTAGGAAAGGTTCAAATAATCAATAAAAAAGGTTTCTTAGATTAAAATAGTATCATTAGAAACAAGTGCACTATAAAGCCTTATGCAGATTCAAATTATTGATCTCTGGATTTATCGGGTTTGATACTTATGACTGCGTAAATGAATACATAATTCAATCTACTTCCATGGTTAAGCGTAATAGTTAACACAATACTTTTATAAAAACATATCCTCATTTACAATAAAAATTAAAAGTTAAGTAAAGTAATAAAGTAACTATATTTACTTACTCTTAATAGAAAATAGACTCATAAAATCTAAAAAAGATACGTCCGCACTCGGGGTTACATTACTTAAAACTATAGTTGAATAAAACAATCAGTGATTCATTTAGAATCAACATGGAGCCCATCAGCCAGTCATCAGTTCAGACAAAAACTGTATGAAAAAAAGGCAAAGGCTGTCCACATTTATGTCCACGGTCTTTTCTGCATTCGCGGCAAGACCAATCAAAGTAGACGCTCCCTGCTACAATATATCCGTTTGGCCGATTTTGATTGGCTGACTGAATTCTAAATGAATCACTGATTGGTTTATTCAACTACTGTTTTAAGTAATGTAACCGCGAATGCGGACGTATCCTTGTTAGATTTTATGAGTCTGTTTTCTATCAATAGTAAGTAAATATAGTTACTTTATTACTTTACTTAACTTTTAATTTTTATTGTAAATGTGGATATGTTTTTATTACAGTATTGTGTAAAATCAGCCTCCTCGGCTCCGACCATCTCAAAACCTTCAATACCAGCGCCCGTTTCGGCACTGATCCTGCCTCTGGCACCGATCATAGACTTTACTACACCTATTTCGACTTCAGCACCTGTGGCCACTTCGGCTCAGGGCACACACACCTTCGACTACGTCATCAGTTTCCATTTTGGAACCAACCGTTTCAGCTCCGAGTGCCACTTTGGCAGCGAGCGTTGTACCGACCTCACTAGATTTGACCCCTTTACTTCCCGTCTTGAAGCTGGAGACTTCAGTGCTGGTAGACCTTGCACCACGAACCCGATACTCCCCCTTCGTAGATCCATTTCTGGGCCAAGCATATAGCCCCTTCATCGAACGTCCTGACTCCCAGTCCAGAGTATCCACTAAATCCACCATGAGCCTTTCTGAACATGACATGGTGCGTCTTGTAGACCATCTGTTGTTAGCCAGGGGGATGCCCTCACTTTCTAAGACCCATCCACCTGCAGGACTTGGGATGCCTTATCCACGGACTCCATCTTACACTCCTCCTTTGACCATCTCTGTTCCAGAGCCTTCTGCTCTGACATCTTTCTTGGAACCCATCACCTCGGTTCCTACGGTGCAGCTCACGCTGGTTCTGAGTTTGTCCCTTTGATCTTCAGTTCACGCTGAACCTGTCCTTCCTCAGTCTGGGGATTGGGGTAGGGGCGCATCGGCCTGGGGTATGGAGCCACCTGTCTCCTTGGTTCCATCCTTGGTGCCATTAGCCACATCCACGCTGATCCTGCTTGAGGCTCCATCTGTGGAGGTGGGTTTGTCGGAGCGGGGTGTGACCACGGTCCTGTGGTTGTTTTTCTTGGTTCCAGGCTCCCATCCCTCTTCGGGTGGGCCTGCCTTCAGTGCGATGGAGAGGGCTTTTGCTTCTGGCAGCCCTTCTTCGATGTTAGAATGCCAGTTTTCACCCCTTGAGCTACAGCTGTCACAGACCACCCCGTGGGACACCAGGCAGAGAAGCCGCAGGACACCCCTGTTAAGGGTGCCCACTCTTCTGAGCCCTCCTCAGAGACCCCCACTAAGGAGCCCCCTCGAAAGAAGGCATACAAGAGGAAGTACATGGACTCACCCGAGGAGTTCTTAATGGAAGACACGGATTACGTTGATGGTGAAGGGTCCCCACAGTCACTTCTTGATGATATCTTCTTCGGAGACATCCTGGAAATGTTAAAGCAGAGAGGTGACTGGAAGCCCTCCAACCCTTTGTCTGAGGAGTCCGTGTTCCTGCAGGCTTTTCTCACCTTGCCTTCTACCTCTTGGTGACCGTGCCTGCCGACGAGCTCATTCAGCTCGTTGCACAATGCGCTTGGAAGAACCCTGATTCCATTGAGGAGATCCCTCGGAGACCAGACAAAATTCTTTCCCCTCCCAAGGAGAAC